>NC_084994.1:3964115-3971615 GCF_963854185.1 Sardina pilchardus
TATAAAGCATTTTTGAATTTGAAATTTGCACACATGTGGTCTTGTGCTGAAAATAAGTCTAATATATTACCACTTATTATACGGCTCTTCACAATGCAAGTAGAACGCCCCATTGACTTGAATGGGATTTCCCAACGTTCTACCGGTCATTATTTCTCGATAGAGGACCTCTGAAAATATGACCGCTGTCAATGGCAACAGTCACGTTCTATCTGTGTGGCGAACTATTTCTTTTGTCAGCGGAAGCCACGAAACGGTAGCTAAGTCATTGCTAAAGACACATTGTGGTACGTTTCTTCTCGTTTTGGCAAGTAGCCGTATAATAAGCGGGATAATGTATAGAACGCCGGTCATTATCGGAAAATAATTCCCTTCAGGAAGAAGCAAAACCCCTCCGCTGCGTGTCGGGGTTCAGTTCATCCTGTCGGGAATTATTTTCCGATAATGACCGGCGTTCTATACATTATCCCTTACATGATGTAACTAGGAATAAGACAGCATTTCCCCCTAAAAGTTTCAAAAATTTTACATGACGAGGGCTGAGAGGCAAAGGGTCGTAAGTGACATTTTGGTAAAATATATATAAATATAAAGTTATTGAACAAAATCCAAAGGTCTTTAACTGTGAACATATGGAAGCCGTTAGATTTGTTATCCTGTAAAGTTGGTGAAATGTCCCTTTGCTTCTCAGTCCTCAATGAGCACTTTAGCTTGTTCTGTGACTATAGGATACATTTACAGGTGAAAACAGACGGTAGCCTAAAACAAAATAAACAAACAAAACATCTTTAACACACTTAACCAACATCTTAAAATTTACCAGAATCCTACATGGGGAAAAACAAAATAAACAAACAAAGCATCTCTCCATTACAGTGAAAGAAGACATACGATAGTAAACCAACATTTTAAAATTGACCAGTATCCTACACGGGGAAAAAAGATTTGCCTTAAGTGAATGAATTTCCAAAGCTTTGAAGACCCAGAACATAGACTAACACACTAACCTAGATATGTGTCCTGAAAAAAAAAAAACACTTCCTACATCCTCGTAGCATCAGTCCCTTCTGCATTCCACTGTGGTTAGAAGTTCACCTTGTCTAAACAAATATTTCATGTCCTTATTGATGAGATGCACACACATGAACACGCTGACCTAGATATAGGTCCTGATCTTTTTTTTTTGTTGTTGTATCTCTCTCACACGCACATACACACTCACGCACACACACACACACACACACACACACACACACACACGCACACACACACAATGAGTGGTGTGATGTAAGCATGTAAGCAAACACACACACACACACACACACACACACACACACGCACACACACTCAAACCCATCCCCGACCACATTGCCATCAATAAAGTGTGTAAAGCGACCTTTGGTTTACAGAACTAAGTTAAAGGGATAGTTCGGGTTTTAAGACACGAAGTTATATGGGTTCCCTGTCAGCAACGTTGTGCATCAGCACTGACTTACCCCCCGACAGCGTCCTGTGAGCCGAGATCCAGCCGGTTTTTGATCGTTTTTGATGCCGGACTATTTTCTTCAGCAAGTTTCTGGGGTCACGAAAGTAAAGTGTTTTTCTTCTCAAAACCATATGCGTTCAACAGAGTGATATATTTGCACCACAAAAACGTTGTCCAGCTGTCAGTAGCGCGCAGTGATAGGAATCGCGAAAAATAAGTAAGTGATAACGAGGTTTGAATTTTTCCTGGACAACGTTTTTGTGGTGCAAATATATCACTCTTTTGAACGCATATGGTTTTGAGAAGAAAAACACTTTACTTTCGTGACCCCAGAAACTTGCCGGACTACTTTCTTCAGCATCAAAAACCGGCTGGATCTCGGCTCACAGGACGCTGTCGGGGGGTAAGTCAGTGCTGATGCACAACGTTGCTGACGGGGAACCCATATAACTTCGTGTCTTAAAACCCAAACTATCCCTTTAATGTGCCCACATGAGCGGCCGTAGACTAAGCTTTCCAAAGATATGTACATCGAGGGTATTTGGGGGTATTTGAAAAACTATAACCGCATTCAAAGTTGACATGGTTCACCCGTCACGACATACCAGAAAAGGAGAAATTCTCCTTTTTTAAGTGGCATGGACAACAGGAATGACTGCTAAAATGTTGAATCTTCACCGGGTATAAGAGTCAAAACTTTGTGTTTTTCCGTGAAATTTGTTCACGATATGAAAGTATAGTCTGTATCTAATCTGTCGGATTAAGCGAAAGCGTGAAATTTAACGTTTTATCCCGGACGTTTGTTTATCATGGATTTTCTCAATATAGCATTGAATGCAAAGATACTGGTTTTGCTTTGCAGGGTCACATACACCAACAGTATAGATACAGTATATAGAAGATATATCATATACATCTTCTATATACTCGTCCAACAAATATCTTGATCTCATTATAGGTAGAGCTGAACTAATTATAACATCTAGAGACAATCGGATTATTTGATCCAAATTTGATTTCAGGATCCTTTTTCCCTTTGAACAACCCATTTTCCAGATTTGATCCAATCCAATAACCATAATCCGATTTCATTTCTTTTGAACAACTGGGCCCAAGCAATTAATGTCCGTATGTTCATTATTTATTATTATTAGAGGGTAAGGTGTGTGTGTTTGAATCCTCATCAATAGACGGTAACGTGGTGTGTGTGTTTGAATCCTCATCAATAGCCGCTAATGTGGTGTGTGTGTGTTTCAATCCTCATCAATAGCCGGTAGTGTGTTGTGTGTGTTTGAATCCTCATCAATAGCCGCTAATGTGTTGTGTGTGTTTGAATCCTCATCAATAGCCGGTAGTGTGTTGTGTGCATTTGAATCCTACGGAGCCCGTGAAGGGTCAGGTGTGTGAATATTTTTGAGTGCACTTTTGCGTTCCCTCGCAATACTTTTTGCGTTCCCTCGCAATACTTTTTGCGTTACCTCGCAATACTTTTGCGTTCCCTCGCAATACTTTTTGCGTTCCCTCGCAATAGCTTGTATGTATGCCCTTAAGCCGCAGGTTCCGTTTGCGGAGTGGGAGGGGTAGAGAGGGAGCAAGGGTGTGTGTGTGTGCGTGCTGGTGTGTGAGATTGGAGTGGGAGAGAGAGGCATGTTACAGGGACCTGAGTGATGTGAATGTAGGCTATATTACAAAGATCACGAAATAAATTCTCTGATCCAAACCACTGTGCAAGTTATTAACCCGCTGCTGTTGTGAAGGAGAGAGGGAGGTAACCCGAGTCAATTCAAGTACCTCGGCCCTGGAGCAGCTATAAGTCTCCCCTGAAATCTCAAACTACGGAGACGTAAACAAAAGTTAACATTGGGCTCCGTACGGTGGCTAGCCTAGGCTACATCAGGTTAATGCACTGTCAACTCTCATGCTGCGCCGAAACAAGCCGTTTTTCTTTAGCAGACGCTTCAGAGTTTTCATGCTTATAATCACATTGTGTCTCACAGACAAATCCGCCAGTATATTGCTGTAGCCTATGTGAGCCCCAGGTTAAAGTAAAACTTAATAATGTCCAGATTATCCATGAGTTGAACTGCAGTCCATGTAAACCTGTATGGTGGGCTAATGCATGGAGCCCAAGTTGACAGGAACACATACAAGTTATTGCGAGGGAACGCAAATAGTATTGCGAGGGAACGCAAAAGTATTGCGAGGTAACGCAAAAAGTATTGCGAGGGAACGCAAAAGTATTGCGAGGGAACGCAAAAAGTATTGCGAGGGAACGCAAAAGTGCACTCAAAAATATTCACACACCTGACCCTTCACGGTCTCCGTAGAATCCTCATCAATAGCCGCTAGTGTGTTGTGTGTGCTTGAATCCTCATCAATAGCCGCTAATGTGTTGTGTGTGTTTGAATCCTCATCAATAGCCGCTAATGTGTTGTGTGTGTTTGAATCCTCATCAATAGCCGGTAGTGTGTTGTGTGCGTTTGAATCCTCATCAATAGCCGGTAGTGTGTTGTGTGTGTTTGAATCCTCATCAATAGCCGCTAATGTGTTGTGTGTGTTTGAATCCTCATCAATAGCCGGTAGTGTGTTGTGTGCGTTTGAATCCTCATCAATAGCCGCTAATGTGGTGTGTGTGTTTGAATCCTCATCAATAGCCGGTAGTGTGTTGTGTGCGTTTGAATCCTTATCAATAGCCGCTAATGTGTTGTGTGTGTTTGAATCCTCATCAATAGCCGGTAGTGTGTTGTGTGCGTTTGAATCCTCATCAATAGCCGGTAGTGTGTTGTGTGTGTTTGAATCCTCATCAATAGCCGCTAATGTGGTGTGTGTGTTTGAATCCTCATCAATAGCCGCTAATGTGGTGTGTGTGTTTGAATCCTCATCAATAGCCGGTAGTGTGTTGTGTGCGTTTGAATCCTCGTCAAAAGCCGCTAATGTGGTGTGTGCGTTTGAATCCT
This sequence comes from Sardina pilchardus, assembly GCF_963854185.1. Taxonomy (NCBI): domain Eukaryota; kingdom Metazoa; phylum Chordata; class Actinopteri; order Clupeiformes; family Clupeidae; genus Sardina; species Sardina pilchardus. Next base: position 3,968,559 of record NC_084994.1, read on the forward strand.
CATCAATAGCCGGTAATGTGTTGTGTGTGTTTGAATCCTCATCAATAGCCGGTAGTGTGGTGTGTGTATTTGAATCCTCATCAATAGCCGGTAATGTGTTGTGTGTGTTTGAATCCTCATCCTCATAGCGTCATTCCCTTCTGCATTCCATACTGGGGACAAGATCGCCTTGTCCAAATAGCTCATTTTATTTCCTTATTGCTAATTAGATGAACACACATTAACACACTGACCTAGATATGGGTCCTGAGAAAAACGTTCAATCTCTCTCACACGCACACACACACACACACACACACACACACACACACACACACACACCTGCAGGCGAATTTGGATCCATCTCCTATGCTCCATGCCAGAACATTTGGTTCCAATCACAAACTAGCTCATCCAAAAGACACACCGGATCCTTGGTTTGATTGGTTGAAGGATTATCCCAGCGTCATGATGTGAACGATGCCAATAGAGCTCGACAGTGTGCGTTTGCGTGTGGGTGTGTGCATGTGTGGTGAAAACGGCCAACCAGTATGGGTTTTGTGTGTGTGTGAGTGTGTGTGTGTGTGTGTGTGTGTGTGTGTGTGTGTGTGTGTGCGGTGAAAATGGCCACACACACACACACACACACACAACACCTTACCCTCTATTGATGAGGATTCAAACACACACACCTTACCCTCTATTGATTATTGATATATTGATATATTGATTACCATGTATTAATGAGAGTGGTCATGGAACTGTTGCAAAAGAGCAAGATGCTATATACTGTATTCATTTTTAAAAACATTAAAAAGTCATGTTATTTAATTGTGTTTTCCAGGAAATATCAATCAAATTGCAGTTGTGTTGTTTTGATTGAGTAAAGATAAATCAAATGACAATATCCAAAAACATTTTTACTGAAATAAAATTATATATATATATATATATATATATATATATATTAAAATTCATTAAAATGGTCGATATAGTGTTTTGCAACCAAACTCTTCATTTGTTTGGTGATGGTAAACGCACACCTTGTGAGGTGCTCACAGCCCTATAAAACAGAAGAAGTGTCGTGGCACACTCAGACCTTCAAAATGGAATTCATCAGACCAACACTTTGTTTGGTGTAACCCACGGGAAATGTATTCGATATTGTTATGAGGTAGCTGTGGCCTACTGGTTAGGACTTCGAGCTTATAACCGGAGGGTTGCTGGTTTGATCCCCGACCAGTCCCAGGCTGAAGTGCCCTTGAGCAAGGCACCTAACCCCTCACTGCTCGGTAGGTATAGTTATTTGGTTAAGGTGATCTTGTCCTCATGCACTGTGGAATGCAGATGCTTTGATGATTACCTTCTATTGATGTGTGTCTGTGTGTGCTGTGTGTGTGTGTGTGTGTGTGTGTGTGTGTGTGTGTGTGTGTGTGTGTGTTGGGGCTGTAACCTTCTATTGATGGCATTCTGGCCAGGGATGGGCAGTGCTGATACAGGTATCGTTATAGGTTTGTGTGTGTGCACATTTGTTAAAAACTCTTGCATTCATGCAATTCAATACCAATGTTTCTGCAGACTCAAAAGGGCATGGAAGCATTCAAGTTGACCAATCATCTCAATACCAACTCCTAAGGGCATGTCCCAAAGAGAAAAAAGACTCAAAAGGGCCTGTCCCAAAGAGAAAAAAGACTCCTAAGGGCCTGTCCCAAAGAGAAAAAAGACTCAAAAGGGCCTGTCCCAAAGACAAAAAGTAGTACCTTGAAACTTAAGTAGGGTCCAGACCAAAGATTTGTGACGAGATGAGACGAGACGAGACGAGCCGCGACATTCTAAAACCGTGCAACTGCGACTAAACATGTTGAATGCTTTGAGATGGCTTGTGACGGCTTTCAACACTGTGCAACTTTTAATTCACACCGCTGCAACTCGGTCTCATGGCGTCGAGAATCTTTGATGTGAATTGGGCTTTAAACACGCATGGGGAGACTGGACAGTCCAACCAGTAGACTATGGCTTAGTTCACACTGGCAGTCGAAATCGGATGTCTTGCATATCCGATCAGATCCTGATCTTTCTGACTGACTGTTCTCATTGCATATTGCAAGTGATCACATCCGATCACATCCGATCTTGGCGTGCAATGCTCAGATCCGATATAAATTACACACACCTGGATTCATTAGGTAGAGTTGTACACAACCAAGTCGTCATGGATGAAAGTGGATTCATTTTTGAGATTTTTTGAGATTTTTAACTTATTATGCGTAGCCGCGGCGCAAATACCTCGTCACCCTTAACGTTACAGTTTTCCATGTTTCACCATAAAATGATGAATTGAGTCTGACGTTGGTTTTTGTTTTGCTGGTAGCCCTGGCACACGCGTTGAATCAATCAATCAATCACTTCCGTCATTCAGAATTACTTGTATTTGTTTGTAGCAGTGCAAATGACGAAAGGCGCACTCTGAAATCCTATTCAAGTAGTTTGACTGTTCAGATTGAGTCATATCCGATAGTAAGTGATATTGAAACCACCTCCGTATGTGGTGCGAATCAGCATTGGAAAAATCGCATTTCATGCGGTTTTGTGCCGTTCAGACTACCCAAAATTCAAGCTAGATACTATCCAGATATGCAAAAAATCAGATTTCGACTGCCGGTGTAAACTAAGCCTAAGTCTACTGCCAACTAGCCAACTATGTTACTTTGTTCACAATATTTCCAGGCTTCAACCAGACATCTGAATTAATGAGGTAGAGTTGGAATAGAAATAGACATCTGAATTAAAGAGGTAGAGTTGGAATAGAAATAGACATCTGAATTAAAGAGGTAGAGTTGGAATAGAAATAGTGGGCTTTAATCTGCATAGTTTGCTGTCATAAATATCAGTATTTCATCGTTTTATATCAGGATATATTAAAAAACAGATGTACAATAATACATTCTAATCCTAAAAAAGTGTGCAGTCGTGAATATCAGAAAATCAGAGGTGCATTCACATTAGAGGTGCGCGGATGGACTATTATTCTATCCACAACCGCATCAAACAACTCATCATCCGTCCGCCATCCATCCG
>NC_084994.1:3976615-4009115 GCF_963854185.1 Sardina pilchardus
GCAAAAAAGCGTTAGCCCACTGCTGCTTACAGCTGTTGTGCGTCACGGAGCTATCCTACATTTCCCATAATGCGCAAAAACTACGGGAGCTCGTCAAATCCAAAAAAGGTAGATTTCTGTAACTGGGTCGGATCGAGGTCGGTCTGCTTTCACACCATAAACGAACCGCACCAGGGTTCGATAGGAACCGCTCCGAGACCACCTCCTCAGCTGGGTCTCGGTCCGCTTGTTTGGTCCGCACTAGAGTTCGAGTGATTGTATTCACACCAGTCAAAAAGGTCCGAACCAAGCAAGAAACGAACTTGAGTTCGTTTTAATCGAACTAAACAAGGCAGGTGTGAATACCCCCAGAGTCAGACAAAAAACTCTCGGGTGAAAAGTTCTCAGAGTCAGGTCTCGGAAAAAAAAGAGTCAGACAAAAAAGTCTCGGGTGAAAAGTTGTCAGGTCTCGGAAAAAGAGTCAGACAAAAAAGTCTCGGGTGAAAAGTTGTCAGAGTCAGGTCTCGGAAAAAAAGAGTCAGACAAAAAAGTCTCGGGTGAAAAGTTGTCAGGTCTTGGAAAAAAAGAGTCAGACAAAAAAGTCTCGGGTGAAAAGTTGTCAGGTCTCGGAAAAAAAGAGTCAGACAAAAAAGTCTCGGGTGAAAAGTTGTCAGAGTCAGGTCTCGGAAAAAAAGAGTCAGACAAAAAAGTCTCGGGTGAAAAGTTCTCAGAGTCAGGTCTCAGAAAGAAACTCTGTTACCATGGATACTCCAAACAAACTCAACTGAAGAATCAACACGTCACGTGAACTAGCTTGCAGAAAACAACTTTGTGTTAGGCTATATCTAGGTTCTACGCAGTCTATGATTATATCAGAAACAAGCCTGTAGTTTGCTTGCTGTAGCCTAATTTATGAAACAAAAGAGTTGTTTTCTGCCAGCTAGAAATAGTTCACCTGACGTGGTATTCTTCAGCGGAGTTAGTATCCATGGCAACCTCATGACTTAACAAAGATCATCAACAACAAATATCCTGGATACGATTTGCACGAGTGAATCAGCCTAACTTGCAGAAAACAACTGTTTCGAATTATATCACAAATAGGCTATGCTTTCTTTACCAGTTAGAAACAGCTGGGTTAGGCTACTACAAACAAACTCCGCTGAAGAATACCACGTCAGGTGAACTATTTCTAGCTGGCAGAAAACAACTCTTTCGTTTAATAAATTAGGCTACAGCAATCAAACTACAGGCTTGTTTCTGATATAATCATAGACTGCGTAGAACCTAGATATAGCCTAATACAAAGTTGTTTTCTGCAAGCTAGTTCACGTGACGTGTTGATTCTTCAGTTGAGTTTGTTTGGAGTATCCATGGTAACAGAGTTTCTTTCTGAGACCTGACTCTGACAACTTTCATCTGAGACTTTTTTGTCTGACTCTTTTTTTCTGAGACCTGACTTACAGTAGGTTACTATGGATGAAATGAAGGTGGAGTATTACAGTAGGCTACTATGGATGAAGTGAGGGTGGAGTATTAAAGTAGGCTACTATGGATGAAATGAAGGTGAAGGTGGATCGTTACAGGAGTAGGATACTATGGAAGAAATGAAAGTGAAGGTGGAGAATTAAAGTAGGTTACTATGGATGAAATGAAAGTGAAGGTGGATCGTTACAGGAGTAGGCTACTATGGAAGAAATGAAAGTGAAGGGGGCGAATAAAGCTTATCAAATTGATGACAATGGCTCCTCAAAGGCAACATCTGATGTGTGGAAAAAGTATGGTTTAATACAAGATGGAGAAAATGACATCATAAGCGACATCATATACCAGAAAGTTTTGCAGTTTGAAAGTCTCGGGGTGGGCACGGTTACTCTTAGGAAGCATGTCGAGACTTGCAGAAGCACAGGGGTTTGACAGGTACGTTGCCATAATTTTAGCTTGTGTGTGATTTAACGCAGGCAGGCAGGCAGGCATCAGGGAACGGGCCAAATCTGGGCAGGTGTGGATTTAATTTTGATATGATCAGGGGTGCTGAAGTTTGCTGGTCTGGGACTCCAGAACCATGCAGGACTCTGGTCTGGGTCTCCAGAAATGAACCCATGCAGGACGCTGGTCTGGGTCTCCAGAAATGAACCCATGCAGGACGCTGGTCTGGGTCTGCAGAACCATGCAGGACGCTGGTCTGGGTCTGCAGAAATGGGCCCATGCAGGACGCTGGTCTGAAGTTCTCTTCTTTCTTCCCCTTTTTCTTTCAGGTTCATCTGGTCAGCAGCCTGGTGAGTGGTGAAGCGGATTTTTTATTTACTTTCAGTTGTCTTTGGCCCTGTCTTCTGTCTCTGATAGCCATAGTTCTTTCTATTTTTTTTTATCTCTTTCTATTTTATTTGATCTATTCCACGTGGCTTAGTGACGAGCCTGCTTAAACTACCTCAGAGTAAGTGATAAATCTCCTACAGGCCAGTGACATTGTCTTGTTAGGAGAATAAAGACACACAGCTTGTCTATTAGGAGGTTTACCACTTACTCTGAGTTAACTAAATCTGTGCTGTTGTTGTTGTTTGTCATTTGGGGTTGTTGTTCCTCTCCATGTGCTTCCTAATTTCTCTCCCTCTGTCCTCCTCCAGCTTGTTGTCGTTGTTGTTGTTTATCCATATCATTTAGAGTTGTTGTTTCTCTCCTTGTGATACCCTTCTATCATCCCAGAGTCTGTTTTTCTTGTTGTTGGTCCGTATCATTTAGGATTGTATCTCCTCTCTTTCCTACCTCATCTCTTTCTCCCGGGGCCTGTACTACGAAGCGGGGTTACTGGCTTAGCTGGGTAACTTCGAGAGTAAGTTGATCACGTGTGGCCTAACTTCCCGGTTAACCCGTACTACGAGAGGTGGATAACCGAGGTATGCTGCCATGGCAATTTATGCTCCATCTCAAACCTGCTCCGAGCAGGTTATGTTCTTGGTTAACCTGATGTTTGCGGTTAACCACACCCTTTATAGGCGAAGTACCACCCCACAATGTCGACGTAGGCTACCTGGAAGATCCATTATTGGAGCGCAAATTGTAAGCGGCTCTCTTCGCAAGGCGAGGGTTTAAAGACCGCCAGAATCTTTCTCCATATAGAATATTCTCTATGAAAGAATAGTCTCTATGACATTCTCAGCCGAGGGAATTCGTTGCATTTGTCAGCTGATCGAGGCAAAGTAGAGGCTATAAGCATAGGCACTATGCTATAACATATTTTCATAATTAAGAAATATTAATGCAAGTTATAACTAGGCCTATATAGCCTATAAACCTATCACCTGCTGCCAGCGGCACTGCCGTTGCATCTAAAATGTTCACAGGATAGGCATACAGTAAATCAGTCAATGGGGCTAAACATTCAATTATCCTTATTATCTACATGGCATGAATTGTGTTGCATCTGTAGGACTCTTATGAACTAAACATTTCTTTATTTCAACACATTTCACACATTCCGCAATATATTAGTCCTCCGTAACACACAGGCTATTAAGGAACATGAAATAAAACTTTACTTTCACATATTGTCTTGCTTTGTTTTCTGCCGACGTATTTGATTTGTGTCGTAGAGTGTGTTTTAATTCCTCGCGACTTTTTATAATCATTGCGCATTCCTTATCGGTAAAATAACGTGATCGCGTCATCATTAAAATTGGTGGCTTTGCGCTGCAACCCGCCCATTTTATGTGAACGCGCACCAACTCTGATGAGGTTTTTAACCCCAGTTCAACAAATCAACTTCTTACTCCGCGTCGTAGTACAGATTAACACCAATGAAGATAACCAGGTTTTGTCAACCCCGGTTTAGCAGAGTAACCCTGGGTTACATTTGGGTAGGTTGAGCGCTTTGTAGTACAGGCCCCCGCTCTCCTCCTCCTCCAGTCTGTTGTTGTTGTTGTTGTTATTGTTTGTATCATTTAGAGTTGTTGTTTCTCCTCTCTTTTCTCATCTCTCTCTCTCTTTCTCTCCCAGCCTGTGGTAACGCCCCCCTGAACTCGGGGCCAATCAGCGGTCAGGATGCCCCAGCAGGAGCTTGGCCCTGGCAGGTCAGTCTTCAGCGAGCAGGAAGTCACTTCTGTTCAGGATCCCTCATCAGCGCTACGGCAATACTGACGGCAGCAAGCTGCTTTAGCAGGTATTTGAGGCATGTTTTTAGAGTTTGACTTACTGTATCCTGAAAACAAGCAAATCTGACTGCCAGTGTGTATAGCAAATTTTCCCTTAAAACAAGCAAATGAATAGCAGGGCTGGTCTCTTTTTGTGTCTGTCAGGTGCACTGATAGTGCAGAGTCTCTGGGCTACTTGTAATATACTGTATCTCGACTATGGTTTAAGAACTCTTGATTTGATTGGACTCTATGGTTTAAGGACTCTTGAATTGATTGGACTCTATGGTTTAAGGACTCTTGATTTGATTGGACTCTATGGTTTAAGGACTCTTGAATTGATTGGACTCTATGGTTTAAGGAGTCTTGATTTGATTAGACTATGGTTTAAGGACTCTTGATTTGATTGGACTCTATGGTTTAAGGACTCTTGATTTGATTAGACTCTATGGTTTAAGGACTCTTGAATTGATTGGACTCTATGGTTTAAGGACTCTTGATTTGATTGGACTCTATGGTTTAAGGACTCTTGAATTGATTGGACTCTATGGTTTAAGGAGTCTTGATTTGATTAGACTCTATGGTTTAACCCTCATGTTGTCCTAAAATCTTACGACGTTCGTTGTCCTTGGGGTCAATTTGACCCCAGCTACAAAAAACTCTCAAAAATGATTAAAATGATTTTTTTTACCCAATTTTTTTTGTGGTAGGTACTTAACAAGAGTGTAATAACCACTATCAAAAGCCCTACAAAACAATCCCACCCCCCCACACCCCTTTATGAACCCTGGAACCTTGACTGGCAATATGGCCAATCCAGTGTCAACAGCCCAAAGGCTGACTTTTTGGACTTCTTCAGACCTGCCAAAATAACTTATATGTAATATGTACTTGTATATGAAATAATGATAATAGCTACATGTTCTCATACTATTACAATAATAATATCCATAATTTGTCAAATATTCATTTTCATCATGTTTCATAAAAATGGGGTCAAATTGACCCCAATACCACCAACGTAACTATTTTTTTTACAGGACATTGGAAACATATTTTTGTGCAAATTTCATGTTTACTCTGTTGTACCCTTCAAATAAGGAAAAGTCATGAAACTTGAAGCAAAACAAAAAAAGTGAACCATATATTTTATGATGTTAACCCTTAGATGCATAGGCTACCAATACCTACACTCTTCCATGAGTGGGGTCAAAAATGACCCCAATTAGAATGCATGCGTTTTTTGCTGTAAACTCAAATAATGTCTCTCATTTTGGTTAAAGATGATGATTTTTATTATATATTTGTCTAAAATGTTTTTATTTCATGTTGGACATATTGATGCATCACTTTTTATTAACATTTTATTACAAAACAGCTTTTAGATAGGCAAAAAAGGTAAACATCCTAAAATTATCTCAACATAGGTGAATAGGGTACAATTTTTAACTTAGAGATATCTTCATGAAACTTTACCAGTTGAATACTCACATAAATAGGAGAAAAAAACGTATTGCAAGTTTTCTGTATTTATGTTTAAATATGCTAATTAGGTCATGTCTAATTAAATATGCGCTAATTTGCATATATGTTTTGATGCGAAGAATCTGACCATTGGAAAAAGCCAGGTTGAAAATATTTTTTTTGTAGTGTTAATATATCAAATAAAAAAACATTTACAGAGGTGATTATGAATATCTTCTTTTGTTATCCAGTAAATCAGAAGGTACTGCCAATTGGCTTAAAAAAATAGATTTTTGCCCTATTTTTAGGCATAAAAAGTCATAAAAATCAGGCCAAGAACGCTATATCAACAAATCCCTCTGTAAGTATCGCTTGGTGAATTCTGCTTCACAATTATAGGAAGAGCGGACATCAAAGGATCAAAAAGCGACGTCGCTATGAACGCTTGGCCGCCACATTATATGATGATACTTAGATATATGTTGTTGTGTAAAAATAGCCTTCAGGATGGTGAAACTGCTGACATGAGATGTGATAATCAACAGTAAATGTATACCTGACTGCCACAGTTGATAAAAATCAAAAGATCCTAGGGTTAACTTTTGAAATTCCATAGAAAATGCTTGGGGTCATTTTTGACCCCACCTATGCGGATCGGTGGTACTGATACAAAACATTAAATTACTTTAAAAATATAACAGTTAGACACAAATCCAAATGGCCTCATGTCAAAGACAACCTATTTGAGGAATACATAGAAGGTTAAATGAAAAAAAATTAAAATGAAGAAGATACTGCAAGAAAACAACCTCTGGGGTCATTTTTGACCCCACTTATGCATCTAAGGGTTAAACACTGCTTGGGGTCAAATTGACCCCAAGGACAACATAAGGGTTAAGGACTCTTGATTTGATTGGACTCTATGGTTTAAGGACTCTTAATTTGATTAGACTCTATGGTTTAAGGACTCTTGATTTGATTGGACTCTATGGTTTAAGGACTCTTGAATTGATTGGACTCTATGGTTTAAGGACTCTTGAATTGACTGGACTCTTGAATGCCTCCCGTTTTTCAGCACTAGCGCCACTGGTTTAACAGCGTACGTCGGGCGCCAGACCCAGCAAGGCAGCAATGCTAACGAAGAACTGAGGAACTTGTTCACCATCACTCAGCACCCAAACTATGACCAGAACACGGGGGAGAACGACATCGCCGTGGTGGTTCCGTCTGCCCCATTCTTGTTCAACAACTTCGTCAGACCTGTGTGTCTGGCTGCCAGCAGCAGTGTTCTCCACAATGGCACCGACACCTGGGTCACCGGCTGGGGAAACAGGGGTTAGTCTGAAAAGAGGGTGTGGGCACGTACCCAGACAAACACACACTCACACAGGCACACACACACACACACACACACACACACAATTCATTTATGAAGATTTCAACTGATTTTAAGGAGTCTTATCAAAACAAATTTGCTCAACGCACTGGCACACAAATTTCAGTATGAGAATCTTAAAGTAAGTTCAACTTAAATTAAATCAAATGATTTTACTAGAAAGCAATAGGTAAGTCTCTTTACACTGAAAACAGTATCATATAAAGTATACTCTTCTGATCCTGTGAGGGAAATTTGGTCTCTGCATTTATCCCAATCCGTGAATTAGTGAAACACACACAGCACATAGTGAGAAGAAGCACACACTAACCTGGAGCAGTGAGGGGTTAGGTGCCTTGTTCAACAGCACTTCAGCTGTGGATGTGGGCATGGAAGAACAGTGCTCAATCACCCCACCTGCACACATTTTTCCTACTGGTCAGGGATCAAACCGACAATCCTTTGGTTACTTACCAGCCAGAAGCCCTAACCAGTAGGCCCCTGATCTATAAGATAAGCAACTTCTGCAGTGAAGTTAGTTAGTCGGTCAAATGATCAATATGTAACAATAGATCTTGTGTTTAAAGATTCGACTCTGGCCGGATGCCATAACTGCTTTCTCTCTCTTTCTTCCTTCAGGGGCCCTTCAGCAGACGAATGTCCCAGTGATTGGAAGACAACAGTGTAAATGTTTGCGCGGCGTCAGCACAATCACAGACAACATGACCTGTGCTGGACACCTGGACGGACGCAGTGACTCCTGCCAGGTAGGCCTTCATCCCACAGTGCCTCAAGGTGTACTATGCAGGTTCAGGTAGGCCTTCATCCCACAGTGCCTCAAGGTGTACTATGCAGGTTCAGGTATTTAAAGGTACACTATGCAGGTTCAGGTATTTAAAGGTACACTATGCAGGTCCAGATAGGCCTTCATCCCACAGTGCCTCAAGGTATACTATGCAGGTTCAGGTATTTAAAGGTACACTATGCAGGTCCAGATAGGCCTTCATCCCACAGTGCCTCAAGGTGTACTATGCAGGTTCAGGGTGGCCTTCATCTCACAGTGCCTCAAGGTGTACTATGCAGGTTCAGGTAGGCCTTCATCCCACAGTGCCTCAAGGTATACTATGCAGGTGTATCCTGCGTTGTGTTGAACACCCGCGGTCCAGCCCAGCACACGCCCGGACTCGAACCTGCGAAACAGCGGCACCTCGGATCGGGAGTGGAGCGCGCTTACAATCCAGCTAAAAGCCCAGGCTACTAGCTTTCATGCCAGCAGCGCTCTTGAGGCGTCGGGGAGTGAGGTTAACTAACATTCGACAAGCACAGCTAACTAGCTGGCATTCGTTACACAGGTTCAGGTAGGCCTTCATCTCACAGTGCTTCAAGGTACAGATGGTACGGGTTGAGAATGCACTTTTCTTTGCCGCACATCGGAAATGGCGCAGATGCAGGATTTGTAATTAAAACTGCAACCGCAAGGGGGCAACATAAGACCCCCCTAATAACACGCAGGTTCGGCTCATGCCGGAAAACACAAAAAAAAACAGAAGACACCGCGCTGGTGACAAGCGGAGAAAAGAGACATTACACTCAGCATCTCAGATTGCAGTTGCAGAGTTTTCGAATGTTTTACCTCACAGCTCTCTGACGTGACGTAACTCAGTCAGTCCAGCAGAGATGCCAGGGCAAAGTTTTGGCCCATGGAGAGGGAGATAAATGCTTATTAGGCCTACCTTCTTTCAATGAAACAGCAGTGTCTGCTCAACTTATCACGGATATTCTTCAGAAGTAACAACAACTAACGCAATGTTTAGGACAGTTTGCCATTAGCTAAACATTGTTTGCTAGCCAAAAAGTAGGCTAGTTAGGTCTGTGTACCTTCTGTTCATTTGATTTTCATAGTTGAAACAGTGATCAAAAAACGGATTTTAAGACCTTTACCTAGAACAGTGCTTCCCAGAGAAAAATAAAACATTTTATTTTTTATAAAAATAATGTGAAATTGGAACTTTTCTCATTCTTTTCATTTGGCCTATCCCCCTGGCTGTCCTTGAAACCTATGACATTTTAATTAGAGACATGTTTGTAAATGCTACTTAGGCAGAAATGTCAGACACGTTGTCTCAACAAGGAGCAAGGGGAGTGGAGGCGTAGAACGCAGAATTGGAAAAATTTTGAGAACCGGCCTATAGGGCACGAAAATATGCATTTGGGCTCGTCTGTTGTTCTGTATTCGCTACCTGTCCTTGGATTGGGGGGTGAAGTGGAGTGGAGTGGACATGATCAGGCCTAGCCTATGTAGCCAGATCTATTTGGCAGACTCTTCTGTTCAAAGTAACATATAATAGGCCTATAACTAATTCATATTTATATTCATGTTGTAACAACTCGTGGCGTCAAGGCTCAAATCAGCAAGTTTATTGGGTCAGGAGCAGGGAACACGGATCAAAAACATGTTTAAAGAACACACAGTAGGCTAGTCACTAAGACATGCATAATAGACGAGCGGGGTCACATACAACGCACAGGAATAAGCACACAAGGAAAGACTAGCCTACACATGCACATACTCCACAAGGTAAACGCAAATACTTGCAACTAGGACTAGGCTAAAACCGACATTATAGGCTACATTCCAACATAGGCGTACACATTATGGGAGTCCAATACACGCACCGACGTCACAAAATGTATTGCAGTTTAAACTGTTGCTTAGCCTCCAAAACAGCCTATAAATGCATGATGTCGATTGTCCTTTCAGTGACATTTCCACTCTTTCTTCGAAGGGTGCACGCAACTTTAATCCCATTCCCGATGCAGCACACCTGGGACATAAATACATAGGCCAGTACAGAAAGACAGTCATAGTCATACTTATATAACTGACCCTTTTAACCAAAACGAAAATGACATACTGTACACAGTTAGTTTATTTGTTGTTCCCTTAGGGAAATTCTTTTTCACGTTTTCCACCATTGCATCGTACATGGTCACAGGCATAGGGGTGACACATACATGGTCGATGACATAGGAGATTTGACTTGCTTCGATGTCGCAATACATCATACTTTCATAAAATCATGCAACATATTCTAACTTGTCTGTTATTTGCTGGATAAACAAATAGTGTGTGTGCGACAGAGGAAAAGTGCTTTAGTGTTGCTTTAAGTCAAGGGAAAAAGAATGGGGATAGTCAGGAGAAGGAAGTGGGAAGAAGAAGGAAGTGGGAAGTCCAAGAGATTGTGGTAAATACTAGACCAGAGCATTTATCATATTGTAACGTTGGTGCATGTCCACAGGGGGACTCTGGCAGTCCACTGGTGATTAAGCAGGGCTCGTCCTGGGTGCAGACTGGGATCGAGAGTTTCGGCGGCGGCTGTCCTCCACAGACGAGTCTGCCGGCGGTCTACACACGAGTGTCTCGCTACGAGGCCTGGATCAATGAGAAGGTCAACCCTGCGCCGGGATACATCGCCGTCGTCTCTGCAGGTACGGACACTGGGAGCCTGGATTGGCCTGGCTATGACCTCACTTCGCTGCTCTATGTCATCTTGTTTTACAGTCTGATCTGCCATGGAATGCTCTCATACCTTTTCCTGGACTTCTTTCACCTTGTCTTACAGTCTGATCTGCACTACATTTATGTTTGCCACATACTTGCTGACTCTGTATGTTGTTATTTAATTATTACCTCCGCCAAGGAGGTGATGTTTTCATCGGGGACCGGCGTCTGTCTGTCTGTCTGTCTGTGTGTCTGTCTGTCTGTCTGTCTGCTAGCAAGATAACTCAAAAAGTGATGGATGGATTTCGATAAAATTTTCAGGGAAGGTCAGACATGACCCAAGGAAGTAATAATTACATTTTGAGAATGATCTGTATCACAGTCGGGATTCTGGAGGCATTTATGCATTTCACTTAGTGGTGTAATGGCATGGTAAGGCCACGTGGTGGCGATCTGAATAGTTTAGGTTCAAATGTATGACAACCTAGGAAGAACAATGCAAGCGGAGGTCTGCGCTCTCTGAGTGCTTTTCTAGTTTATTATTTAAATTCTTCTCTTGATTTTGTTATGTTGATATTTTATTTGCGTCCTCGTCACATCTGCAGGTTTGGACCCAGACAGCAGCTTCACATGTGATGAGCTAGAGGCCACTCCAGCCACACCAGCCACTCCAGCCTCTCCAACCACACCCGGCCCTTCCTCAACCCATACTATGCCGTGTACGTATCCACCAAGGAAGGCTACAGGGCTCGGGCACACGCCTTGCATTCTAGGAATATTGCCGCCATGTTGGTAGCGCACCGAACGTAATATCCATTCATTCAGATGCAGAAGACAAGAAGCAGAAATATAGTATTAGCGATTCTTTTCCTCTTGTGATCGTGGGTTGCGCTGTTTATTTATGTTTATTTGACAGGGACAATGCACAATACATGATTGAGCCAGATAAATCCATAGTAATCCACAGTAAACCAAGGAGTGAGGCTGCCAATATGGCTGTGTCCCGAGAAGTTTTCACGTCATGATCCCGAGCCCTATTCTTCTTAAAGAGAAACTATGCAGGATTGGCGATTGCATTTTAAGTTTCGGTTTGGTTTTTCATTTTCGCTCGTTTTATGCTTGCATATTTCTCTGCAGAGCTTCCCCGACAGCTTTAGCGTGTATATTTATACATATATAGGCCATATATAAATATATAAAGCGTGGTTCTTCTTGTTCTTTATGCGTCTCAGCCTTCCAGATGTAAACAGGGAACGATCGTCTCCTGAACAAACTGCAAGGTTGCAATAGCGGATAGGGACACTGGGGGCGGGAGGAATTACTGTTTTCAATAAAACTGGTCAGTCAAGCAAAACAACGATTTCTAAGCGATTTTATGACTATGAAAAAGTTGCATAGGGTCTCTTTAATGTAGCCTTGCCATATCATAGTTCTGGATATTATATGATTGATTGAATTACTTTATTGTTACCGTAATTTCCCAACTATTAGCCGTGGCTTGTACATTGATTTTGCAAACGGTGGCCATTTTGTGGCAGAATACCACACCACACCACATAAGCTGGAGAGGTGGCCATTTTGTGCCAGATTGCTCACCACACCACATACAGCTGGAGAGGTGGCCATTTTGTGGCAGAATACCACACCACACCAGCTGGAGAGGTAGCCATTTTGTGCCAGAATGCACCACACCACATATAATCTGGAGAGGTGCACAGTGAGGGAACAATTTAGCCAATTACACTAGGAGGTCCAGATGGAATAAGCCAAGTTGGGAATTTACACAAGATACTATTGTTCAAGGAAACACTCTGATTTTGGCTATCTTTTCCAATTTTATTCAGAGCCTGATGAGATGAATGTAAAATTAGGCTACCATTTTCCATCTGAAATCCCTCTCTCTGAACAGTGTCAGAGGTCATCACTCTCTCACTCTCCTCTTCTCTCTCTTCCTCCCTCTCCTCCCCCCCCCCCCCCCCCCTCTCTCTCCCCCAGCATGTGGTAGAGCCCCCCTGAGGGCAGGTGGGGGTGGCGTTGCCCCAGCAGGGAGTTGGCCATGGCAGGCCAGTCTCCACCGGTCAGGGACTCACTTCTGTGGAGGGTCCCTCATCAACACGCAGTGGATCATAACGGCAGCTCACTGCTTCACCAGGTACAGGCCTCACCAGTGGACATACAGCTCTTATGGAGATACAGCTTATTACTATTCTATTAATAATGGCATCAAGAAATGGAATGCCCATCAACATCAGTTCTAGATCTGTTTGGTATAGGTCTGGAATTAGTTAATGGCATATTACCCCTTGGGTAGTGTAGTGGCTTTGGAGCAGAGCTAGCATACAGGAGCCTGTAAGTTATGGGTTAAATTATCCGGTTCCACTGTTATGGTCTTAAGCAAGGTACTTAACAAGTTGCATGCCTTGTATGTGTGCCTTGTAATATTTAAGTGCTGCAACATAATTCACATATGTAAGTCACTTTGGATAAAAGCTAAATTGATAAATCAGTACTTATGAATGTACAACATATATTAAAGTTCTGGGATGACTTGCAGTATGGACTGGAGAGGAATGGTCTGTTTTAAGGACTCTTGATTTGATTGGACTTCAATGTCTCTTGATTTCAGCACTGACACCAATGGTCTAAAAGTGTATCTCGGTCGTCAGAACCAGCAAGGCAGCAATCCCAATGAAAAAGTGAGGAACGTGGCCCGGATCGTAATTCACCCGTCTTATGACGAGACCACAAAGGAAAACGATATCGCCCTGTTGGTTCTGGATGCCCCATTAGAATTCGACAACTTCATCAGTCCTGTGTGTGTGGCTGCCAGCGGGAGTGTTCTCCACAACGACACCAGCAGCTGGGTCACTGGCTGGGGTGACAATGGTGCAGGAGGTGAGGCAAAAAAGACAGAGGACCAGTTGTATGTAGATTTGAGAATGTCAGTGCCATGGCCAACTCGCAGAAAGTGCACGCTGAGCCTGAGCTTCTTCAGTTGATGTGGTATTTAGCAAACCTGCTGTTCATCGGGTAATCATTCTCAATGCTAATCTATTAAGATAAATGTACGCTATTCCAGGTCATGCATATGCATTCATAGGAGGGCCAGGGGAAAAGGGGAGTTTTGTGCAAAAAGATGTGAGGAGAAACGTAAATTGCTTGAACAAGCAGGTGTTAATCCAAATTGTGGTTAAATGTGTCAATAAGAGACGTTTTCATAGACAACAGAATTGCTATTCAGAGCATTTGTTTTGAGTCTTTGTACCACCTTAACTTTCACTGGCCCTTCAAATGTCTTACTTTCACTTTCATGTCATCCACTTAAAGGTTCCTACATGCACAAGTAGTCATCCACTTAAACGTTCCTACTTGCTAAATTTGCCCGATCCTCCAGAGCCTACATGCACAAGTAGTCATCCACTTAAACGTTCCTACTTGCTAGATTTGCCCGATCCTCCAGAGCCTACATGCACAAGTAGTCATCCACTTAAACGTTCCTACTTGCTAGATTTGCCCGATCCTCCAGAGCCTACATGCACAAGTAGTCATCCACTTAAACGTTCCTACTTGCTAGATTTGCCCGATCCTCCAGAGCCTACATGCACAAGTAGTCATCCACTTAAACGTTTCTACTTGCTAGATTTGCCCGATCCTCCAGAGCCTACATGCACAAGTAGTCATCCACTTAAACGTTCCTACTTGCTAGATTCGCCCGATCCTCCAGAGCCTACATGCACAAGTAGTTTGAGTAGAACTACTGCTCTTCATTTTCTCCTTGCTTGTTGACATCATGTATTGTATTCACAATCCCTAAACGTGTGATTCCTTTTAATATTGTCATCATTTAACTTCATTCAACTGCACTTGTAATTGAAGTACGCCGTTCAGTTGTGAATGTTTGCAAATTGCGGTAGGGGGCAGAGAAGTGCCCTTAATTATTGAAGAGCTGGTTGTTGAATAGTAGGAGTTATCCATGTCTAATGGTAGCCAGCTGTAGCTGTGTAGCAAGGATGTTGTGTAAGCCTCCCTCCCAACACCTAGAATCTGCTAGCACACTCCACTCCCAACACCTAGGGTGCCTCTCATTTGGTGTTTTATACACCCTCCCTTCCTTCCTCGATCCTCGTCCTCACTGATATAGATAGAGAATGATGGGGCGGCAACAATGGGATAGTCTATCCAGTGTTAGGTATAGATCAGTGGGGACATCCCTCGAGGACTGAGCATCGAGGATGAAGGAGAGTGTTTGAGAGCCACTCCTAGTCTGCTAGTGAGAGAGCTAGCAACCTGGCCTTTTAATTTGACCGCTATCACACTCCACTCCTGATACGAGGTGCTGCAGTTTATGGGTCCATATGGGTTTATATCCTTTACAGGTAGGATGGGTATTTAGATGACACTACAGGGTGGATGGGTACTTAGATGACACTACAGGGTGGATGGGATTTAGATGATACTACAGGGTGGATGGGTATTTAGATGACACTACAGGTAGGAAGGGTATTTAGATGACACTACAGGTAGGAAGGGTATTTAGATGACACTACAGGGTGGAGGGGTATTTAGATGACACTACAGATAGGATGGGTATTTAGATGACACTACAGATAGGATGGGTATTTAGATGACACTACAGGTAGGAAGGGTATTTAGATGACTCTACAGGGTGGATGGGTATTTAGATGATACTACAGGTAGGATGGGTATTTAGATGACACTACAGGGTGGATGGGTATTTAGATGACACTACAGGTAGGAAGGGTATTTAGATGACACTACAGGTAGGAAGGGTATTTAGATGACACTACAGGGTGGAGGGGTATTTAGATGACACTACAGATAGGATGGGTATTTAGATGACACTACAGATAGGATGGGTATTTAGATGACACTACAAGGTGGATGGGTATTTAGATGACACTGCCTTATCTGTTGAGCTCCAACCACGGCAAACAGTGAATCTCAAAATAATTTTGCCTTGCATGGTCTTCTCTCCTGGTCCTGTTCCTCTTCCTGTCCTGCTGCCCCAGTGCCTCTGCCTGCTCCTGGGGCCCTTCGGGATGCAGCGCCCCCTGTGGTTGGGAACAGGCAGTGCGACTGCATCAGGGAGGACCTGAGCATCACGGGCAACATGATGTGTGCTGCTAGTGAGGACGGAGGCACCTGCCAGGTACGCAGCTGTCACGCAACACATAAACACCTTTAAGGTACGCAGCTGTCACGCAACACACAAATACCTTTAAGGTACGCAGCTGTCACGCAACACATAAACACCTGTACAGTACGCAGCTGTCACGCAACACACAAATACCTGTACGGTACGCAGCTGTCACGCAACACACAAACACCTGTACGGTACGCAGCTGTCACGCAACACATAAACACCTGTACGGTAGGCAGCTGTCACGCAACACACAAACACCTGTAAGGTGTGCCTGTCATGAAACACTGACATGCAAGGTCATTCCTGTCAAAAAACACACACCTGTGAGGTAACATTCCCATCTGTCGGGTATGTCTAATGTAACACACACCTGTAAAGTAACACCTGTCAGATAACCATCAGGTAATGCACACACCTGTCAGGTAACACCTGCCATGTCTGGTATAAGACTTGTACAGTAATGCACACAGCCAACCAGACTTGTCCAGAACAAACCTAAGCTGAGAGGTTTTGGATTTTTGACTAACAGGCTGTTTAAAATTACTGACTGAGACTGATGGACTGAAAGGCTCTGAAAAGGAAGACAGCTGCCTACTGCCTCCCTCCCTAAATAGAGAGCTCTCTCACTAGACATGACTTTAGTTTAAATGCGTCTTTTAAAAATGAGTGTAGCACTCTAGAATCTTTGGTCAACTTTACGGTGTGACGTTAGCAAAAGCCTGACGTTAAACAAAATTAGCTGACATAAGCTAGCAGGCTAGCGGTATAAATTAGTTTTACTGGCAGCAAATATATCTGACCAGACGTAATGGCTGCAACAATGGTATAATCAGATAGTAAATAGTTTATTTGTCATCAAATGTGTACAAATCGAAGCTAAATAACGTCGCACAAATTACATTTCAGCAGATTCAGCAGCCATTTACCAATGTCAGCAGCCATCTTTGTTTACCTTTCACAGCTGGATCAGAAATTGCTACAAAGGATTATGGTTAGGAGGCAGCTTGAAGTCTACATCCAAGCTGGCTTCAAAATTGACAGATATTCGGGAAATCTAAGATATCTTAGAAAGCAGCAATTTTCCCTTTCGAACAGGGCCAAAGTAACAGGCTGCTTGATTGACTGACTTGTGTCTAATTGACAGAGAGACCCTGGCGGTCCGCTGGTCAGCATGCAGAGCTCGGTGTGGGTGCAGGCAGGCGTGCTCACCTCTGGGAGTGGCTGTGAGCGCAGTGTGGGGGTCTACACCAGAGTCTCCCTCTACCAGAGCTGGATCAGCTCAACAGTTTTAAATGACCAACCGGAGTTTGTGCGCTTCTCTTCCAGCGGGGCAGACGCTGACCGCAGCTTCAATTGTCATGGAAGTAAGAAACAGCAACATTGTCAATATCAACATAATTTTCAATGTGTTAGCTATCGCCATCTTCTGTCTCCTGTTTGTCATTAACATTGTTAATCGTTACAGTCACAACAACAACTGTCGCAACAACAGAAATCACAACAACAGTCCCCCTGACAACAACAGAGCTTTCAACATCCACAGCTCCCCTGACAACAACAGAACTCACAACAACAGCTCCCCCGACAACAACAGAGCTTTCAACATCCACAGCTCCCCCGACAACGACAGAGCTTCCAACATCCACAGCTCCCCTGACAACAGAACTCACAACAACAGTTCCCCCGACAACAACAGAGCTTTCAACATCCACAGCTCCCCCGACAACAGAACTCACAACAACAGTTCCCCCGACAACGACAGAGCTTTCAACATCCACAGCTACCCTGACAACAACAGAACTCACATCATCAACAGCTCCCCTGACAACGACAGAACTCACATCAACAGCTCCCCTGACAACAACAGAACTCACATCATCAACAGCTTCGCTGACAACAGAACTCACAACAACAGCTCCCCAGACAACAACAGAACTCACATCATCAACAGCTTCGCTGACAACAGAGCTTTCAACATCAACAGCTCCACTGACAACAACAGAACTGTCAACATCCACAGATCCCCTGACAACAGCAGAACTCACAACATCCACAGCTCCCATGACAACAACAGAACTCACAACAACAGCTACCCCGACAATGACAGAGCTTTCAACATCCACAACTACCCTGACAACAACAGAACTCACATCATCAACAGCTCCCCTGACAACGACAGAACTCACATCAACAGCTCCCCCGACAACGACAGAGCTTCCAACATCCACAGCTCCCCTGACAACAGAACTCACAACAACAGCTCCCCTGACAACGACAGAACTCACATCAACAGCTTCGCTGACAACAGAGCTTTCAACATCAACAGCTCCCCCGACAACAACAGAGCTTTCAACATCCACAGCTCCCCTGACAACGACAGAACTCACAACATCCACAGCTCCACTGACAACAACAGAGCTTTCAACATCCACAGCTCCACTGACAACGACAGAACTTACAACAACAGCTCCCCTGACAACGACAGAACTCACAACATCCACAGCTCCACTGACAACAACAGAACTCACATCATCAACAGCTCCCCTGACAACAACAGAACTCACATCAACAGCTCCCCCGACAACGACAGAACTCACATCATCAACAGCTCCCCTGACAACGACAGAACTCATATCAACAGCTCCCCTGACAACAACAGAACTCACATCAACAGCTCCCCTGACAACAACAGAACTCATATCAACAGCTCCCCCGACAACGACAGAGCTTCCAACATCCACAGCTCCCCTGACAACAACAGAACTCACATCATCAACAGCTCCCCTGACAAAGACAGAACTCACATCAACAGTTCCCCCGACAATGACAGAGCTTCCAACATCCACAGCTCCCCTGACAACAGAACTCACAACAACAGCTCCCCAGACAACAACAGAACTGTCAACATCCACAGATCCCCTGACAACAACAGAACTCACAACACCCACAGCTCCCATGACAACAACAGAACTCGCAACATCCACAGCTCCCCTGACAACAACAGACCTTTCAACGTCAACAGCTCCCCCGACAACAACAGAGCATTCAACATCCACAGCTCCCCTGACAACGACAGAACTCACAACAACAGCTCCCCTGACAACGACAGACCTTTCAACATCCACAGTTCCCCTGACAACAGAACTCACAACAACAGTTCCCCCGACAACAACAGAGCTTTCAACATCCACAGCTCCCCTGACAACAACAGAACTCACATCATCAACAGCTCCCCTGACAACGACAGAACTCACATCAACAGCTCCCTCGACAACGACAGAGCTTCCAACATCCACAGCTCCCCTGACAACAGAACTCACAACGACAGTTCCCCTGACAACGACAGAACTCACATCATCAACAGCTCCCCTGACAACGACAGAACTTTCAACATCCACAGCTCCACTGACAACGACAGAACTCATATCAACAGCTCCCCCGACAACGACAGAGCTTCCAACATCCGCAGCTCCCCTGACAACAGAACTCACAACAACAGTTCCCCCGACAACAACAGAGCTTCCAACATCCACAGCTCCCCTGACAACAGAACTCACAACAGCTCCCCCGACAACAACAGAACTCACATCATCAACAGCTTCGCTGACAACAGAGCTTTCAACATCAATAGCTCCACTGACAACAACAGAGCTTTCAACATCCACAGCTCCCCTGACAACAACAGAACTCACAACATCCACAGCTTCCATGACAACAACAGAACTCACAACATCCACAGCTCCCCTGACAACAACAGAACTCACAACATCCACAGCTTTCATGACAACAACAGAACTCACAACATCCACAGCTCCCCTGACAACAACAGAACTCACAACATCCACAGCTCCCATGACAACAACAGAACTCACAACATCCACAGCTCCCCTGACAACAACAGAACTCACAACATCCACAGCTCCCCTGACAACAACAGAACTCACATCATCAACAGCTCCCCTGACAATGACAGAGCTTTCAACATCCACAGCTCCCCTGACAACAATAGAGCATTCAACATCCACAGCTCTTTTGACAACAACAGAACTCAAAACAACAGCTCCCCTGACAACAACAGACCTTTCAACATCAACAGCTCCTCTGACAACAACAGAACTCACGATATCCACAATTCCTGATGCAACAACAAAACTCATAACAGCTCGTCAGACAATAACAGAACTCACAACATACACAGCTCCTGATACAACATCTCTTCAGACAACAACAGCTCCTGAAACAACAACAGAGCTTACAATAACCTCTCTTCAGACAACAACAGCTCCTGAAACAGAGCTTACAATAACATCTCTTCAGACAGCAACAGCTCGTCAAACAACAACACGAATCACAACATCCGCAACTCCTGATACACCAACAGAATTGACAACATCCACAGCTCCTGATACAACACCAGAACTTACAACAACAGCTCGTCAGACAATAACAGAGCTTTCAACATCCACAGCTCCTGATACAACACAAGTACTTACAAAAACAGCGCGTCAGACAATAACAGAGCTTTCAACATCCACAGCTCCTGATTCAACTGAGCTGACAGCATCAACAGCTCCCCTGACAACACAACCCACAACATCAACAGCTCCTGATACAACAACAGAGCTTTCAACATCCACAACTCCTGATACAACAACACAACTCACAACATCCGCAACTCCTGATACAACAACAGAACTTGCAACACTTACTCCTGATACAACACCAGAGCTGACAACATCCACAGCTCTTGATACAACAGAGTTTTCAACAACAGCTCTTCAGACAACAGCTCCCCTGACAACAACAGAATCCACAGCTCCTGATACAACAACAGAACTGGCAACATCAACAGCTCACCTGACAACAATAGAACTCACATCATCAACGTCTCCCCTGACAACATCAGCCACAGCAACAGATCCTTTATCATCCACTGTCCCTCAGACAACATCCACAGCTGATTTTACGACAATTGAATTCACAACATCCACAGCTCCTCAGGCAATCACAGAGCTTACAACATCAACACCTTCCCAGACAACAACAGAGTCTGAAACATCAGTAGCTACGGATATGACAACAGAACTCACTTCATCTACAACTCCCCTGACAGCAACACAATTCACATCATCCACAAATCGTCAGACAGCAACAGTCACAACAGAGTTTACAACGGCTCCCCAGACAACAGCAGAACTCAAAACATCCACAGCTCCTGATATGACAACAGGCCTGACAACATTAACAGCTCTTCAGACAACAACTTCCACAACATCAGAACTCACAACATCCACAACTTCTGATACAACATCTCTTCAGACAACAGCAGCTCATGATACAACAACAGAACTGACAGCATCAACCGCTCCCTTGACAACAACAGAACTCACAACATCCACAGCTCCTGATACAACAACAGAACCCACATCAACAGCTCCTGATACAACAACAGAACCCAAAACATCCACAGCTCCTGATACAACACCAGAACTCACAACATCCACAGCTCCTGATACAACAACAGAACTCACAACAGCTCTTAAGCCAACAACAGAACCCACAACATCCACAGCGCTTGATACAACACCAGAACTCACAACATCCACAGCTCCTGATACAACAACAGAACTCACAACATCCACAGCTCCTGATACAACACCAGAACTCACAACATCCACAGCTCCTGATACAATACCAGAACTCACAACATACACAGCTCCTGATACAACAACAGAACTCACAACAGCTCTTCAGCCAACAACAGAGCTTTCTACTTCCACAGCGCCCCTGACAACAACAAATTTGACATCAAGAGCTTCTGATAAAACAACAGAACTCACAACATACACAGATCCCCAGTCAACAACATCAAGCGCTCCCCTGACAATATTAACCACAACAGACCTTATAATATCCACAACTCTTCAGACAGCATCCACAGCTGCTGATACGACATCAGATCTCACAACATCTACAACTCCTGATACAACATCAGAACTCACAACATCCACAGCTCCCCTGACCAAAATAGAATTCACATCATCAACTGCTTCCCTGACAACAACAGAATTTGCTCCAACTGCTCTCCTGACAACATCAGTCACAACAACAGATTCTTTAACATCCTTAACCCTTCAGACAACATCCACAGCTGATTTTACGACAATGGAATTCACAACATCCACAGCTCCTAAGATAATCACAGAGCTTACAACATCAACACCTTCACAGACAACAATAGAGTCTGAAACATCAGCAGCTACGGATATGACAACAGAACTCACTTCATCTACATCTCCCCTGACAGCAACACAATTCACATCATCCACAAATCGTCAGACAGTAACAGTCACAACAGAGTTTACAACGGCTCCTCAGACAACAACAGAACTCAAAACATCCACAGCTCCTGATACAACAACAGAACTTACAACAACATCTCTTCAGACAACAACAGTTCCTGATTGGACAACAGACATCAAAATATCCACAGCCTCTGATTGGACAACAGAACTCAAAACATCCACAGCTGCTGATACAACAAGAGAGCTTACAACATCCACAGCTCCTGATAAGATGACAGGCCTCACAACATCAACAGCTCTTCAGACAACATCTGCCACGGCAACAGAATCTGTTACATCCACAGCTCCTGATACAACAACAGAACTCACAACATCCACAGCTCCTGATAGGACAACAGAACTCAAGACATCCACAGCTCCTGATTGGTCAACAGAACTCAAGACATCCACAGCTCCTGCTACAACAAGAGAGCTTACAACATCCACAACTGCTGATATGACAACAGAGTTGACAACAATAATTACCACGTCAACAGCTTTTCAGACAGCAATACCCACAGCTCCCTTGATGACAACAGAACTCAAAACATCAACAGCTTTTCAGACAACAACAGAGCTCACAACAACAGAACGTACGACATTCCCAGCTCCCCCGACAACAACAGAGCTCACAACAACAGAAGGTACGACATTCCCAGCTCCCCCGACAACAACAGAGCTCACAACAACAGAACGTACGACATTCCCAGCTCCCCCGACAACAACAGAGCTCACAACAACAGAAGGTACGACATTCCCAGCTCCCCCGACAACAACAGAGCTCACAACAACAGAACGTGCAACATTCCCAGCTCCCCCGACAACAACAGAACAAACAACGTCAACAGCTCTTCAGACAACAACAGCCACAGTAACACATTTTTTAACATCCAAAGCTCCTGATACAACAGAATTCACAGACTCCACAGCCCCTCTGACAGCAATAGAACCTGGAACATCCACATCTCCCTTCACAACAGCCACAACAAAACTTACAACATCCCTAGATCCTGATACAACAACAGAGCTGACAACATCCATAACTCTCCTGACAACAACAGAATCTGTTACATTCACAGCTCCCGATGAGACAACAGAACTCACATCTACAGCTCCTGATCCAGCAGCAGAACTCACAACACAAATTACAACAGAACTCAATACATCCGCAGTTCCCCTGACAACAGAACTCAATACATCCACAGTTCCCCTGACAACAACAGAACTCAATACATCTACAGTTCCCCTGACAACAACAGAACGCAATACATCTACAGTTCCCCTGACAACAACAGAACGCAATACATCTACAGTTCCCCTGACAACAACAGAACTCAATACATCTACAGTTCCCCTGACAACAGGGTTTGCAACATCCAAAGCGCCCCTGGCAACATCAGGGTTTACAACATCCAAAGTTCCCATGGCAACATCAGGGTTTACAACATCCAAAGCGCCCCTGGCAACATCAAGGTTTACAACATCCAAAGTTCCCATGGCAACTTCAGGGTTTACAAGATCCAAAGCGCCCCTGGCAACATCAAGGTTTACAACATCCAAAGTTCCCATGGCAACATCAGGGTTTACAACATCCAAAGTTCCCATGGCACCATCAGGGTTGATATCAAATTCTCCCCACACAACAGTCTCAATAACAATGCCTCACCTATCAACAACGGTGGCTCAGACAACAAGAAATACAACAAAAACAACAACAACCACATCAACAACAACAACTACTAATTCAACCACAACTGTTGGTCCATTACCTGCATTAGATACAGGTAAGTCATCATCCTTATGTTAATATTTCCATGTAATCATTATGAACTACTATTCCTATCCTTTTCCATTTTGCCCAGTCATGGAGCACCAGGTTTACATTCCACTACTAACTGTAAACTCCTATAACTTGTATATGTGACAAAAACATATATCTGAAATCACCCACATGACCTGACATGCAGACGCTAAGACCTGATTAGCATGAACAACTCACAGTATATAGCCACAGGCGCTAAGACCTGATTAGCATGAACAGATCAACGTAAATAGCCACAGGCGCTAAGACCTGAACAGCTCACAATATATAGCCACAGGCGTAAGACCTGATTAGCACGAACAGCTCACAGTATATAGCTACAGGCACTAAGGCGCTAAGACCTGAACAGCTCACAATATATACCCACAGGCATAAAACCAGATTAGCACGAACAGCTCACAATATATAGCTACAGGTGCTAAGATCTGAACAGCTCACAGTATATAGCCACAGGCGCTAAGATCTGATTAGCATGAACAACTCACAGTTTATAGCCACAGACGCTAAGTCCTGATTAGCATGAAAAGCTCACATATAGCCACAGGCGCTAAGACCTGATTAGCATGACCAGCTCACAGTATATAGCCACAGGCGCTAAGACCTGATTTGCACGGATCACAGTAGCTACAGACGCTAAGGAGGATCCCACCTTGACTTTGAGAAATAGGGTGCCTCTCATTTGGTCTTTTATACACCCTCCCTTCCTTTCTCGATCCTCGTCCTCACTGATCTAGATAAAGAATGATTGGGCGGCAACAATGGGATAGTCTATCCAGTGTAAATTATGGATCAGTGGGAATGAGCCTCGAGGACCGAGCATCGAGGATCGAGGAGAGATGTTGAGAGGCACCCACAGCCTTGTTCTCCTCATACACACTTGTTTTCATGCAACTTCCTGTTTGTCCAGTTGATGGCCTCACAGTAGCCAATGTGGAGTTCACGACCAACGAAACCTACGTTATTGCCCTGGCTGACAGCCAATCCACTGCCTTCAGAGAACGAGAGTCCCGCCTACAGCAAGAGGCAAGTTTTTCTACATTATTTCATGAATCAATGATGTAATGATGTGGAAATGTTACGGAAATGCAGCTGCTGTCCATCTACTGTGCATGCTAGCCCTGGATCTAAGATAAGATCAACGTTATTGGCCCAGAAGGGACATTTGTGTTGGGCGCACAGAGCCACTCTCAGCTGCTTAACATTTGACATACACCAGGCAGCGCAGCACAACATGATACATACAGTAGGAAACAGACACATGTGCAAGAACAATAGAAAACTAGAAATGCAATTCCAAGGAATTACCAGTGCATGAAAATGCAAAAAAATTTAGATATGGCTACTAAGGTGTAGCTAGGGTAAACATGGTGGTTGCATAGTTTAAAGAGAGTTGATAGTGTTAAGGTAGACATTTTAAAGCTTAAACATTCCTGTTCTAACTTAACTAATAATTTCTAACAGGTATTCTAAAATGTTAACTATGTTAACAATGCTAACCAGGTTGATAAGTTAACTTAGCATTTTTAGCATTACTGCTAGAAATCATCAGCTAACTATGCTAACATTGCTAACTATGTTAACAATGCTAACCACGTTGATTAGCTAACTTAGCTAATCATTTTAGCAGTTGTGCTAAAAATGCTAACAATGCTAACTATGCTAACAATGCTAACCAGGTTGATTAGCTAACTTAGCTAATCATTTTTAGCAGTTATGCTAAAAATGCTAACAATGCTAACCATGCTAACAATGCTAACTTGCTAGTGAGGACTTTTATTTTGAAACAGTAGTTGCTAGGGTATCCATGGTGCCCACTATCAGGAATAAAGAAGTTACTGTAGTATTATCATGTTGGTTGCTATGGAAACTGTCAAAAACGCTTAATTTAAATGGTTGCTCTGTTGGTTGCTAGGTACATGGAGGTTTCATTTAGTTGACTGGAGGCATAGTTGATGATAACTGACAGTTGGAATGGTTGAACAGTTAAATAGTTGAGTAGTTTCAGTGGTTAAATGATTTAATAGTGTATTATTGCAGTGAGGACTTTTATTTTGAAACAGTTGTGGACAGAGGAAACAGTTAACAGGATATGTAGTCTTCACAGAGAGATTGTATGCTTAAAGCCTGAGAGAGAGAGGGCTGCTGCAGGTGGGGCTGGCCACCTGGCATAAGATTCTAATTGCTCAACGACCTGATTGTGATGTCATAGAGGCCAATGTTAAGTCTATGGGGAAATTTTTAATAGTTTTTAATTTTTAGTTCAAAAAGTATAAAAGTTACAAAGTTGAAAAATCATAGCAACCCGATCCATTAGAATACCTACGTTACAAAGTTTGAATGAAGTTTCTAAGTTAAACGGTTGAAGAGAAATTGCGGTTAGAAAAAGCTGTCAGCGGAATAATAATAAAGAAAACTAGAAAATGTAATTCCATGGAAGGAATTACCATTGCATGTAAATGCAAACAGGTTGCTGTGTAAGCATTGTATTAGTTAAAAAGACAATAGATGACACTAAAGGACTGAAATTAAGTTGCCAAGTTCAAACAAGAGTTGCAAGCGCTGACACTTTGTTTAGTAGTAGGCCTAGCCTACTGAAGTTCACCTATGTGCAGTTTCAATGTTCAAGTTAAATATGCACCAAAGTGTTCCACCAAACACACTATTGAATTTTCCGTAAGAAATAGTAAAGATTGAATCAATCTCATCAAGATTAGGCTACTGAGCCAAATTGTTAGACTGGTCACTTTACTGGGAGATTAAGGAAATATCAACAACGTTAACGTTAGTGAGAGGCTGCGTGTAGGCCTACAAAACCGCTAGAGCTGGAATTTTGATTTGCGACGAGAATTAAACGTTATGTTGAGCTATTTAAAGCATTATTGTTTTAGATGGATGCCAGAAAATGCTGATTACGGTTTGTAAGGGTAAAGCCTAAGCCTACAAAGTGTTTCTGGAACTTTTAATTTAGTCAGACCTGTGTGATAGATAGAAGAATATGGCAAGCTTTACACTAGCTCATATCCAGAAGAATGCATGACGGAAATAAGTGGACCTACTGTGGATAACTTGACCATAAGGTACGAATTCGTTGTCCTTACGTTTAGCTATGTTCGTTATAGCCGTGGCTGTGATCATGTAAAAGCTTGACAGACGCCCGTGAGACTGTTTGTTGGTATCGCTGGAGAATTGGCAAGATTATTGCATTCTGTGCTACAAATTACAATCAACGTTAACTGGCTGCAAGCTTTGTGGATTTAATTATTGACATAATGTGTTAGATTTAGGCTAGGCCTGTAATGGAGGCGCGGTACGGTAGTCTAGGCTACTCCAAAAGGGTATTCCGAACCGTTAACTGGGACAGTGTGGATTTGTACGGTCCATCGTGTAGGCCTAGTGTGACAGATAGTTTACGTTTCCAATGGTTGCAATGCCACCTAGACGTTCAGGTTTCACGGCAGTGGTGGACTGTATTTCAGCATCAGATTGCTTCTAGTGTTGTAGCCTATATGTTTTCACAGATTAGAAATGAGCTTGTAGCCTTCTGTAGAAACGACAGAAGAATGCAAACGTGGGCACATCCTAAAACGCTTAACGTGAAAAATGCTTAATGTGAAAAAGCTTAACGTAGCTTAATGTTCAAAAACAACGATCAATCATCACCAAACTTGTCATTAACATCACTTGTCATACACACTACGACCTCACAAAATATCAAAACTGAAACCCCAATATTATGGACGTAGACGGCGTTAAGCTTTTTTGTTTACATAGGCGTCTATGGGAAGGAAAACGCTTACCAGAGCCCCTTTAGGGAGAGCCGGTCCACTTCCTATTAACTCCATTGTACCGGATTGTTCATGCAATCTGTTGAAATTCCGCTGGGGGCGTTGCCGAGCAAGTGATAAATGAATTGTGGTCTATGGGGCTAAGCGGCTAGAACTCGTTTTTTTCACAGTTGACAACTTCATTTCTTAATGTACATTGTCGTAGTAGCTACCTGAGTATAGGTTTTCCACTGGAAATGAAATAAAAAGTCACTCATGTCCTTTCTGCTTTTCATAGGATGGGCCGTTTTCCCTGTAACATGCTAGCATTTAGCTCATGGATGCTCGCGACAATCGCGACCGATTACGACCGTCGTGAAGCTGAACCTTCTTTTAGGTCTATGGCCGTAAAGTGGTTCGCTTGTGTCACGTGACATGAAAACTTTGAAAGGGTTTTTAGGAATAACAACACATATTGAAAATTGTATTGGTCAGCTGATTGTCAAGTCAAGTTATCCTGCATCGCATGCATTAATGCAATTTTAGGAGAAAAAATTATATAACGAGAAATGTGGTACTGGGGGGTTCAGCTCCATTGCTACCCATTTATTCATCACTTGCTCGCGATCGCCCTCTAGTTGCAGTACCATGCGGAAGTATTTCGCTAGTGGTCCTTCTCCCCTTATTAGACATTCTCTGCGCTTACCGTAGCTTAATGTCAGATAACAGCGAGCAATCAGCATCAAACTTCTCTTGGACATCTCTAGACCTACCATGATCCCACCTCTGTGAAAATCAAAGCTGAAATCCCATTTTTGTAGGCACAGTCGACATTACGCTATGTTAAGCCCAATTCCTATATTGGCCTAGACTTCAATGAATGAATAGCTTAATGTGGACATCTTCGAACCTAGGACTACGGTTTTCATTTTTTTGACAGCTGTCTGTGTTGGTAAAAAGTAGGCTAATGTCTGAGCTGAATTTGGTGACGATTGGTATATGTTTTCTGACAGTAATATACGTTAAGCCTTTTCTCTATAATGGGCGCCTATGTAGAGAAAAAAGTTTAATGTTGACTGTGCCTACAAAAATGGGATTTCGGCTTTGATATTTTGTGAGGTCGTAGTGTGTATGACAAGTGATGTTCATGACAAGTTTGGTGATGATTGATGGTTGTTTTTGAACATTAAGCTACGTTAAGCTTTTTCACGTTAAGCGTTTTAGGATGTGCCCAAACGTGCAACTGGCGTACTGATTGTCGTTAGCTAAATACAGGCTATAACGTTACCCAGAGCTAACCGGTTAGCCTAGGACAGGGGTATTCAATTAAAATTCAAAGAGGTCCAGTTACTAAAATGTCCTCCCGGCAAAGGTCCGAATCTTAAATTGTCACTGAAAATAGTGTAGGCTACCCTGAAGTTAATAAAATCAATAACGCATGTACATTTCTAGGCCTATTTAATT
Source organism: Sardina pilchardus (assembly GCF_963854185.1). Lineage (NCBI taxonomy): Eukaryota > Metazoa > Chordata > Actinopteri > Clupeiformes > Clupeidae > Sardina > Sardina pilchardus. The sequence goes on from NC_084994.1 coordinate 4,005,624, forward strand.
TATTGTTACATTTCAAGTGTTTTCAAAGTAATATGCTTGTAACATACCAAAAAGTCTTAACTTGAATGGTACTTGAATGCAAAACAATACTGTAGGCTAGTTGTCTTTAGGCTACTAGGCCTACATTTCAAGAAAGACAGACAACAGACACTGAATTTATTCTGAATGGAATAAATATAAAGTGCAAAATAACTTTGAGCAGCCTGAACTTAGGGCCTATTTCAAGCAGCCTAGGCCTAATGTAAAACCTTCCGAATCTTTTGAATAAAATAAAAGTGGATCTTTAAGAAAAGAAAAAAAGACCTTTGCATACTGCGTTCTAGTATCCTCTGCTAATAGTTCAGATGTTCTTGAATCTTGTTGTTGAAGCTGACAATGGGATCTGTAAAGTTTCTGCAGCCGCATTAAGCACTCATTCACAGCTGCTGTCCCATCGCTAAATGCTCTCTTGTGTTGCATCAAAATCCACGCAATCTTTAACGAACACTAATTTGCCTGTACATGCATGCGTGATCACACGAGTAGACCTGTCATAGTGTGCTTTCAATTTGATAATTAGGCCTATTATCCTACCTCCGCCGAGGAAAGTAATGTTTTCATCGGGGTTTGCGTTTGTTTGTCTGTTTGTTAGCTCTCGGAGTGCTGTTCAAGTTTTACTTGCCCTCACTGCGGACTTCTGCGTGTACCTTTCCTCTAACGACCCGTGTTTGATCCAGGTTTGATCTCAGTGACGCACGCTAACGTCGCCACAGTTTCACAGCGCATATTTACAGCAACACGAACGTATTGGTCCGTCCGTCCATTCATCTTTAAAAGTTCGGTTTTCACCATCATTTTTGAGCAAGCCATTTTCTCTCATCTCCTCTCTCTCCCGCTAGGCCTATTCTCTGTTGCTGAAAGGTAAACAATCGAGTTGATTGGCTTGGCTACGGACGATGCTCTTTGATAATATTAGGCCGACAATTTCAACGGGTCCGGACAGCACCGTCACTGGGTCCGGACCCGGACCGCGGTCCGCCATTTGGTGATGCCTGGCCTAGGACAAGCCGATAACATTAAGTGCAGCTGTGATATTAGGCATAGGCTACTTCAACGTTAGACCAGATCCTTGATTACTGACAGCTGAGCACTGACGTAACAATTAATCTTTGCCGCCAACGGGTCTCAACGTTAACTCTATGGGAATTTTAAAATCTTTTTATCGTAAATATCTCTACAAGTATAAAGTTCACAAATGTGAAAAAATATATTGGACTAATCTCCGTTACAAGACCTCTGTAGGAGTGTTTGAATGACGTCAAACGGTTCAGTGGTTTTAGTGTTATTATTGGTCGGAAGAAGAATAATTATCCCGATAATAAGAAGAATAGTGATAACAGTACATTGCATTTAACATGCAATGTAATAATAAGAAGACTAGGAAGAACAGTACAGTGCATTTTCATGCACTGTAATAAATACAGAATAGACAAAAGAATTAGTACCAACATCTGAATAAATTGACTTGGCGTGTTCTGTGTTCTCCATGCAGCTGGAGCCGTTCTTCCGGGAAGACTACGGTGCCAACTTTGTTGGCCTGACGGCAAGAAGCTTCAGGTAGCCACATCCTCTGATATGAGATCTTGGAGCATCTTCATTTCGTTAATGTCTCGTTTCTCTCATGCTTATCCAACAGACCTGTTTGCGCACAAGAAGCGACAATAGAACTACAGATCTTCTAAAAGATTGTAATGTAAATAATATAAGCTGTTTGTATTTGTTATTAGGGCCGGCTCGATTGTCCACAACACTGACCTAACGTTTACCAGCAACAAGACAATCCCAGCTGAGGAAGCCATATTCAACACTATGCTACGAGCGGGCATGAGTCGACCCGAGACCTTACCCATCACCCATGTAAACGGCACAGGTGACTGTCCGTTTGTCTATTTGTCTATCTATCCATCTATCTGTCTGTCTGTCTGTTTAACGAAATGTCTGTCTATCTATATATCTGTCTGTCTGTCTGTTTAACTATCTCTCTGTCTATGTATCTATCTGTCTGCCTGTCTATCTGTATATTTAGGTGGGTCTGTCTGTCTGTCTATCTATTTTTGTGTATAGTACAGTATGTATATGTACTGTATGTGTATCGAGGGCTGAGAACCAAAGGGGCGAGACATTTCACCAACTTTACAGGAGAGACAAAACAAATCTAACTGCTTCTATATGTTCACAGTTAAAGACCTTTGGTTTTTGTTCAATAACTATACAGTATATTTATAAATATTTTACTTCTATAATTTTGTCAGCTAAGAGAGCTCATCAAGAGCTTTCAGGTGATATATATAACTCAATTTTGACCAAAATGTCACTTACGCCCCTTTGGTTCCCATCCCTTTATATTTTATATTTATATTATCTTTTTGTCTGTCTTTCTGCCCTCCTGTCTGTCTGTCAATTTATGTTGACTGAACTGCACACGCTAGACAGTATGGGGGGAATTCTCTATGCCTGTATAACCAGCTGGGTTCTGTATGTGTTCTCTTTGTCTCCATCATCAGTTCTGTTTCCCAGTGTGGTCAGCGGCACAGCAAGCCCCTTCAAAGTCTGGAACTTAGGGTTGGCCTCCCTGCTGCTTCTTGGCCAGTGGTTGGCTCACTAACCTGTCAGTCAACGCAGCCCCAGCCACTTAATGAGGAGAGGGATGGAGGCGGGACCAGGAAGGATATTTTTAAATGTATGCAGGCACAGCACAATTTTCATGCACTGTCATAGTATATAGGACTACAACAGACTGTTGTTCCCATGACGACATTTTTCTTGTTTTTCTTTTTTATTTATTGTTGTGTTTAGTTCAGGCTTCAATTAGATTTTTGTTTACAATGGAACAGTTTGCCAAATTTTGATGCTTTGAACCTGTTCACAGAAATGAAAATGAAAGCTTTTGATGTTTTAATTGGAACAGAAATGAAACCAGAAATGGTACATTGTTTGTTCTTTGACAAGTAGAGAGGTTCACTTCTGTTCAATCACTCATTGGGAGAAATCTATCAGAGAAGCTTGTAGTGAGGTTTGTGTTGATAAGTTTCATATTCACAATGGCAGCTCTACGCACCATTGTGGTTTTGTATTGTCTGATGGAGTAAGAAAGACAAGAATGCACTGATTGGTCAATTGAAGTTCTGAAAAAAAAAAAACCCACAGTTCTCGATGACAGCTACTGTATGTAACCTGCCCGTCTGTATTTGTCACCACATTACCATGTAAAAGGATCGACACGTGCGATAACATTTTTATGCCATTGACATAATGTAGCCTAGTACCTTTTTAATGTTTGACGACAGGATAGAGACGTAAGGAAAATGTTATCATTATTTAAAAGGCCTAATGATCAGCTTAACCCTTAAGAGTGTACCGTCACACGGGTGTGACAGGAATGTTGGAAAATTAACATTCTAAAGAATATCTGGGTTCATTGAATTCTACGTAGAATTTTAGAACCTTGAATTG
>NC_084994.1:4014115-4039115 GCF_963854185.1 Sardina pilchardus
TAGAGAACAATATGCTAGCGCTGCAGAACCATAGAGAACAACACACTAGCCCTGCAGAACCCTAGAGAACAACAGAAACCCTGCCGTTTGAATATGCTAGCGCTGCAGAACCCTAGAGAACAATAGGAACCCTGCCGCTAGCGCTGCAGAAGCCTAGAGAACAACAGGAACCCTGCCGCTTGAATATGCTAGCGCTGCAGAACCTTAGAGAACAATAGGAACCCTGCCGCTTGAATATGCTAGCGCTGCAGAACCTTAGAGAACAATAGGAACCCTGCCGCTAGCGCTGCAGAACCCTAGAGAACAATAGGAACCCTGCCGCTTGAATACGCTAGCGCTGCAGAACCCTAGAGAACAATAGGAACCCTGCCTTTTGAATACGCTAACTTTGCAGAACCTTAGAGAGCAATAGGAACCCTGCCGCTTGAATACGTTAGCGCTGCAGAACCCTAGAGAACAATAGGAACCCTGCTGCTTGAATATGCTAGTGCTGCAGAACCTTAGAGAACAATAGGAACCCTGCCGCTAGTGCTGCAGAACCATAGAGAACAATATGAACCCTGCCGCTTGAATATAGTAGTGCTGCAGAACCTTAGAGAACAATAGGAACCCTGCCGCTAGCGCTGCAGAACCCTAGAGAACAATAGGAACCCTGCCGCTTGAATACGCTAACATTGCAGAACCTTAGAGAGCAATAGGAACCCTGCCGCTTGAATACGCTAGTGCTGCAGAACCCTAGAGAACAATAGGAACCCTGCCGCTTGAATACGCTAGTGCTGCAGAACCTTAGAGAACAATAGGAACCCTGCCGCTAGTGCTGCAGAACCCTAGAGAACACGCTAGCACTGGCCAGCATGATCCCGACTTTATCCTCCGTTTCTGTGCTTCTTATGTGACCTTATGTGTACACTGACCCATTGAGATCCAGGGAGTGTGTGTGTGTGTGTGTGTGTGTGTGTGTGTGTGTGTGTTTGAACACGTGAGCGTATGTGTGTTTGAATAAGTATCCGAGATTAACATTTGAGTGTGTTTGTATGTGTGTGTGTGTGTGTGTGTCTGTGTGTCTGTGTTTGAACATGTGGGCGTATGTGTGTTTGAATAAGAATCCGAGATTAACATGTTTGTGCGTTCGTGTGTGTATGAGTGCGCGTATGTGTTTGGGTGCGTGTGTCTGTGTTTGAACATATGGGCGTATGTGTGTTTGAATAAGTATCCAAGATTAACATTTTTGTGTGTACGTCTGGAGTGTTAGCAGAAGGCATCATAGGTAGTCTATATGTTTGCAGAAGGCATCATAAGTAGCCTATATGTTAGCAGAAGGCATCATATGTAGTCCGTATGTTAGCAGAAGGCATCATAAGTCTATATGTTAGCAGAAGGCACCATAAGTAGTCAGCAGAAGGCATCATAGGTAGCCTATATGTTAGCAGAAGACATCAAAGGTAGCCTATATGTTAGCAGAAGGCATCATACGTAGTCTATACATCTGAAGTGTTTGCAGAAGGCATCTTAGGTAGTTTACATCACTGGAGTGTTTGGAGAAGGTATCATATGTAGTCTATACGTTTGAAGTGTTTGTAGAAGGTATCATAGGTAGCCTATATGTTAGCAGACGGCATCATAAGTAGCCTATATGTTAGCAGAAGGCATCATAAGTATATATGTGAGCAGAAGGCATCATAAGTCTATATGTTAGCAGAAGGCATCATAAGTAGTCAAAGTGTTAGCAGAAGGCACCATAAGTAGCCTATATGTGAGCAGAATGCATCATAAGTAGCCTATATGTTAGCAGAAGGCATCATAAGTATATATGTGAGCAGAAGGCATCATAAGTCTATATGTTAGCAGAAGGCATCATAAGTAGTCAAAGTGTTAGCAGAAGGCACCATAAGTAGCCTATATGTGAGCAGAATGCATCATAAGTAGCCTATACAGTATGTTAGCAGAATGCACCATAAGTAGCCTATACAATATGTTAGCAGAATGCACCATAAGTAGCCTATACAGTATGTTAGCAGAAGGCATCATAAGTAGCCTATACAGTATGTGAGCAGAAGGCATCATAAGTAGCCTATGGGTTGGCGTGGGGTGTTTGCAGTGTTAGCTAATTGTGTACTCAGTGAAGCTTGGAGTGTTTGTAGAAGGCGTCATCATCCATAATGAACTCATCACTTACTTCACCAGTGACGTTTGGATTGATTTTATATTTGGATTTCACAATTTTAATCAGCATTTCAAGTAAAACAATGAAGTGTTGGTGTGTGTGTGTGTGTGTGTGTGTGTGTGTGTGTGTGTGTGTCTAGTGAGTACTTAAGCCCAGAACTCTTAGCTGCTCTCCTCATTCACCTTTTGAACACAGCTCTTCATCATCATCATCATCACCACCATCGTCATCCTCATCATGACGCTGATTGGTCTGCTGCCGCTGCTAGGTCTCATCTCATTGGTGGAGGGGGACGTCGTTGGCTCCTTTGCCGCTACGTGTCCAGACTTCTTCGTTAAGGACCAGAACAACAGAGCCGTCCCTCCTACTGTGCTGGTGGGAGCGCAGTACCAGCAGATCTGCCAGCGCTACAAGAACCAGTACCGCTACGCCACGCTGTACCACACACACAACAGGATCCCCGTCTACTCCGCCTACAAGTACACTGGATACGCGCAGACAATTAGACTACCGTCCTGGATGATTGAGCCTCAGGTGCGTTGTGTGTGTGTGTGTGTGTGTGTGTGTGTGTGCGTTGTGTGTGTGTGTTTGTGTGTGAGCCCAAAATGTGTGTGTGTGTTAGTGTGTGTGTGAGCCCCAGGTGCATTGCCTGTTGCTGCCAGCAAAACTGTCCTGATCCCTCAGCATTCAATGTTTAAGTGACTGATTGTTTGTGATAGTAGCCTATGAGGTGTGTGTGTGTGTGTGTGTGTGTGTGTGTGTGTGTGTGTGTGTGTGTGTGTGTGTGTGTGTGTGTGTGTGTGTGTGTGTGTGTGTGTGTGTGTGTGTGTGTGTGTGTGTGTGTTTTGTGAGGACTGCTGTCAATCATCTTCACATGCACCCGTAGGGGGCACTGTTTAATACAACTTCCTTAGTCATTTTTTTCTGGAATACACATCCAAGTGATGTATGCTTGTGTGAATGTGTGGATGAATAAGTCTGTCTTTGTGAGTTTGTGTCTCATGTGTGTGTGTGTGTGTGTGTGTGTGTGTGTGTGTGTGTGTGTGTTTGTGTGTGTGAGAGAGGGAGAGAGAGAGAGAAAGAGAGAGAGAGAGAGATGCAAAGATGACCTTTTAGAAAGAGTGAAGCATATGAAATGCCTGACTCTCTGCTGCCCTCTTGTGTCTCCAATGTGAACTGCAGCTTGATGACCCTTGGGCGGGACCAGAGATGGCCAGTGAGAGCAGATCAGGCGTCTCATTGGACCTCCTGGGTGCCCATCAGGCGGTAGACTGCGACTATGACAACACCCATTACCAGAGGGGCCACGTGTACCCGAACTGCCACAACTGTGATCAGGATCAGGCAGAGTCCACCTTCACTCTGACCAACGCTGCCCCGCAGACAGGAGCCGATAACAGACGCTGGTACAACCAGGTGGAGAAGAAGCTGTCTGCTGATATTGCCACCTACTGTGGGACGAGGCCAACGTATGTAGTGACCGGGGTGATCCCGGGCGGCAGCTTCATCCACACCAATGTGGTGAAGAACAGAGTGAACGTCCCCATCGCGTACTGGGCAGCCTTCTGTTGCCCTTTTGGCGCTTTTGGTTTGCCCTTTTTTGGCCAAGGCTACATGTTAGGCATGTCAGGAGATGGGACATCAGATGTGGAAATCTGTAATCTAAAGGATTTGAATAAGTATCTTAGATATTGGTACAGAAATGCCCAATTCGAGGTATTTGGAGCCCTTATAGGCTGTTCTTAAAGTAGGTGTGTGTGTGTGTGTGTGTGTGTGTGTGTGTGTGTGTGTGTGTGTGTGTGTTTGTGTATGTGTCGGTGCACCAAACAGTGGGTTCTCTGAATACAGATCAATCTTCAGGTCACCCCATAGACCAGTGGTTCTCAAACTTTTTCACTCATTCCCCACCTTGATCGCGGGGGCTTTCTCGAGCCCCATCATCGCTCTAAGTATGTATGTGTGTGTGTGTGTGTGTGTGTGTGTGTGTGTGTGTGTGTGGCAACAGAATTAGGTGAGAAGGAAAGACACAAGGAGGGGGAGGGTTGTGTGTGTGTGTGTGTGTGTGCGTGTGTGTGTGTCTGTTTGTCTCTGTGCATTTTGAAGTAAATCATGATTGTGTGACTTTACTGTATATGTGTGTGTGTGTGTGTGTGTGTGTGTGTGTGAGTGTTAGGGATTGGCCGATATGATATCAATTATTATCAAAAAGGGAGGCCGATAACTGATATTTAAAACCCATAATTCAGTTGTCAAAAAGGGGGTAGAGTATATTAAAAAAAATAATCATTCAAAAGCATTTTATCATGCAATTTATTTCTTTCCTCTTTATCACTCTATCAATTTGCAGTGTTAATCACGATTTAGCAATATCTGATTGGACAAGACGCTTTCTATCAGTGGTGATATTAAGCGATTGACGGTTGATTCTTCACTTTGATTTAACCAGAGACGGCACTCCATGGTCTTTGATTTAGCAGTTGCATAGCAACCACACACGATCTGAGCTAGGCCTACTTCGCATAGCGAAGGAACTGGGCAAAAAAAATAAAAATAAACTAACCTTCATAAAAATGCACTCTGGTGACTTTTTTGTTGGCAACGGAACTGTTGTATGAACGTGTTATCGCACTCGTGGTCGTGTTGTTGTTAGCCACTCCCACTCATGGTCGTGGTGTTGCTAGCTACTCCCACTCATGGTCGTGGTGTTGTTAGCTACTCCCACTCATGGTCGTGGTGTTGTTAGCCACTCCCATTTGTGCGATAATGCTTAAATATACGTCAAAATGTAAGAATTTGTATAGTATGCTTTTGGAATTTTTATAATTTAAAAATCTAAATCAAATTGTCCACCTAACGTGTAAAGTGCATTGTCCACCTAATGTGTGTGTGGTGTGTGTAGTGTGTAAAGTGTATTGTCCACCTAATGTGTGTGTGTGTGTGTGTAAAGTGTATTGTCCACCTAATGTGTGTGTGTGTGTGTAGTGTATTGTCCACCTAATGTGTGTGTGTGTGTGTGTGTGTGTGTGTAAAGTGTATTGTCCACCTAATGTGTGTGTGGTGTGTGTAGTGTATTGTCCACCTAATGTGTGTGTGGTGTGTGTAGTGTATTGTCCACCTAATGTGTGTGTGGTGTGTGTAGTGTATTGTCCACCTAATGTGTGTGTGTGGTGTGTGTAGTGTATTGTCCACCTAATGTGTGTGTGGTGTGTGTGTGTAGTGTATTGTCCACCTAATGTGTGTGTGGTGTGTGTAATGTATTGTCCACATAATGTGTGTGTGGTGTGTGTAAAGTGTATTGTCCTGTGTGTGTGGTGTGTGTAAAGTGTATTGTCCACCTAATGTGTGTGTGGTGTGTGTAGTGTATTGTCCACCTAATGTGTGTGTAGTGTAAAGTGTATTGTCCACCTAATGTGTGTGTGGTGTGTGTAGTGTATTGTCCACCTAATGTGTGTGTGGTGTGTGTAGTGTATTGTCCACCTAATGTGTGTGTAGTGTAAAGTGTATTGTCCACCTAATGTGTGTGTAGTGTGTGTAGTGTATTGTCCACCTAATGTGTGTGTGGTGTGTAAAGTGTATTGTCCACCTAATGTGTGTGTGGTGTGTGTAGTGTATTGTCCACCTAATGTGTGTGTGGTGTGTGTAGTGTATTGTCCACCTAATGTGTGTGTGGTGTGTGTAGTGTATTGTCCACCTAATGTGTGTGTGGTGTGTGTAGTGTATTGTCCACCTAATGTGTGTGGTGTGTGTGTAGTGTATTGTCCACCTAATGTGTGTGTGGTGTGGTGTGTGTAGTGTATTGTCCACCTAATGTGTGTGTGGTGTGTGTAGTGTATTGTCCACCTAATGTGTGTGGTGTGTGTGGTGTATTGTTCACCTAATGTGTGTGTGGTGTGTGTAGTGTATTGTCCACCTAATGTGTGTGTGGTGTGTGTACCGTGTATTGTCCACCTAATGTGTGTGTGGTGTGTGTAGTGTATTGTCCACCTAATGTGTGTGTGGTGTGTGTACCGTGTATTGTCCACCTACTGTGTGTGTGGTGTGTGTAGTGTATTGTCTACCTAATGTGTGTGTGGTGTGTGTAAAGTGTATTGTCCACCTAATGTGTGTGTGGTGTGGTGTGTGTAGTGTATTGTCCACCTAATGTGTGTGTGGTGTGTGTAGTGTATTGTCCACCTAATGTGTGTGGTGTGTGTAGTGTATTGTTCACCTAATGTGTGTGTGGTGTGTGTAGTGTATTGTACACCTAATGTGTGTGTGGTGTGTGTAGTGTATTGTCCACCTAATGTGTGTGGTGTGTAAAGTGTATTGTCCACCTAATGTGTGTGTGTGGTGTGTGTAGTGTATTGTCCACCTAATGTGTGTGTGTGGTGTGTGTAAAGTGTATTGTCCACCTAATGTGTGTGTGGTGTGTGTAGTGTATTGTCCACCTAATGTGTGTGTGGTGTGTGTGTAGTGTATTGTCCACCTAATGTGTGTGTGGTGTGTGTGTAGTGTATTGTCCACCTAATGTGTGTGTGGTGTGTGTGTAGTGTATTGTCCACCTAATGTGTGTGTGGTGTGTAAAGTGTATTGTCCACCTAATGTGTGTGTGGTGTGTGTAGTGTATTGTCCACCTAATGTGTGTGTGGTGTGTGTAGTGTGTATTGTGTATTGTCCACCTAATGTGTGTGTGGTGTGTGTAGTGTGTATTGTCCACCTAATGTGTGTGTGGTGTGTGTAGTGTATTGTCCTGTGTGTGTGTGTGTGTGTAAAGTGTATTGTCCACCTAATGTGTGTGTGGTGTGTGTAGTGTATTGTCCACCTAATGTGTGTGTGGTGTGTGTAGTGTATTGTCCTGTGTGTGTGTGTGTGTGTAAAGTGTATTGTCCGCCTAATGTGTGTGTGGTGTGTGTAGTGTATTGTCCACCTAATGTGTGTGTGGTGTGTGTAGTGTATTGTCCACCTAATGTGTGTGTGGTGTGTGTGTATTGTATTGTCCACCTAATGTGTGTGTGGTGTGTGTGTAGTGTATTGTCCACCTAATGTGTGTGTGGTGTGTGTAGTGTGTATTGTGTATTGTCCACCTAATGTGTGTGTGGTGTGTGTAGTGTGTATTGTCCACCTAATGTGTGTGTGGTGTGTGTAGTGTATTGTCCACCTAATGTGTGTGGTGTGTAAAGTGTATTGTCCACCTAATGTGTGTGTGGTGTGTGTAGTGTATTGTCCACCTAATGTGTGTGGTGTGTAAAGTGTATTGTCCACCTAATGTGTGTGTGGTGTGTGTAGTGTATTGTCCACCTAATGTGTGTGTGGTGTGTGTAGTGTATTGTCCACCTAATGTGTGTGTGGTGTGTGTAGAGTGTATTGTCCACCTAATGTGTGTGTGGTGTGTGTAGTGTATTGTCCTGTGTGTGTGTGTGTGTGTGTAAAGTGTATTGTCCACCTAATGTGTGTGTGGTGTGTGTAGTGTATTGTCCACCTAATGTGTGTGTGGTGTGTGTAGTGTATTGTCCTGTGTGTGTGTGTGTGTAAAGTGTATTGTCCACCTAATGTGTGTGTGGTGTGTGTAGTGTATTGTCCACCTAATGTGTGTGTGGTGTGTGTGTGTATTGTATTGTCCACCTAATGTGTGTGTGGTGTGTGTGTAGTGTATTGTCCACCTAATTTGTGTGTGGTGTGTGTAGTGTGTATTGTGTATTGTCCACCTAATGTGTGTGTGGTGTGTGTAGTGTGTATTGTCCACCTAATGTGTGTGTGGTGTGTAAAGTGTATTGTCCACCTAATGTGTGTGTGGTGTGTGTAGTGTATTGTCCACCTAATGTGTGTGTGGTGTGTGTAGTGTATTGTCCACCTAATGTGTGTGTGGTGTGTGTAGAGTGTATTGTCCACCTAATGTGTGTGTGGTGTGTGTAGTGTATTGTCCACCTAATGTGTGTGTGGTGTGTGTAGTGTATTGTCCACCTAATGTGTGTGTGGTGTGTGTAGTGTATTGTCCACCTAATGTGTGTGTAGTGTGTGTAGTGTATTGTCCACCAAATGTGTGTGTGGTGTGTGTAGTGTATTGTCCACCTAATGTGTGTGTGGTGTGTGTGTAGTGTATTGTCCACCTAATGTGTGTGTGGTGTGTGTGTAGTGTATTGTCCACCTAATGTGTGTGTGGTGTGTGTGTAGTGTATTGTCCACCTAATGTGTGTGTGGTGTGTAAAGTGTATTGTCCACCTAATGTGTGTGTGGTGTGTGTAGTGTATTGTCCACCTAATGTGTGTGTGGTGTGTGTAGTGTGTATTGTGTATTGTCCACCTAATGTGTGTGTGGTGTGTGTAGTGTGTATTGTCCACCTAATGTGTGTGTGGTGTGTGTAGTGTATTGTCCTGTGTGTGTGTGTGTGTGTAAAGTGTATTGTCCACCTAATGTGTGTGTGGTGTGTGTAGTGTATTGTCCACCTAATGTGTGTGTGGTGTGTGTAGTGTATTGTCCTGTGTGTGTGTGTGTGTGTAAAGTGTATTGTCCGCCTAATGTGTGTGTGGTGTGTGTAGTGTATTGTCCACCTAATGTGTGTGTGGTGTGTGTAGTGTATTGTCCACCTAATGTGTGTGTGGTGTGTGTAGTGTATTGTCCACCTAATGTGTGTGTGGTGTGTGTGTATTGTATTGTCCACCTAATGTGTGTGTGGTGTGTGTGTAGTGTATTGTCCACCTAATGTGTGTGTGGTGTGTGTAGTGTGTATTGTGTATTGTCCACCTAATGTGTGTGTGGTGTGTGTAGTGTGTATTGTCCACCTAATGTGTGTGTGGTGTGTGTAGTGTATTGTCCACCTAATGTGTGTGGTGTGTAAAGTGTATTGTCCACCTAATGTGTGTGTGGTGTGTGTAGTGTATTGTCCACCTAATGTGTGTGGTGTGTAAAGTGTATTGTCCACCTAATGTGTGTGTGGTGTGTGTAGTGTATTGTCCACCTAATGTGTGTGTGGTGTGTGTAGTGTATTGTCCACCTAATGTGTGTGTGGTGTGTGTAGAGTGTATTGTCCACCTAATGTGTGTGTGGTGTGTGTAGTGTATTGTCCTGTGTGTGTGTGTGTGTGTGTAAAGTGTATTGTCCACCTAATGTGTGTGTGGTGTGTGTAGTGTATTGTCCACCTAATGTGTGTGTGGTGTGTGTAGTGTATTGTCCTGTGTGTGTGTGTGTGTGTAAAGTGTATTGTCCACCTAATGTGTGTGTGGTGTGTGTAGTGTATTGTCCACCTAATGTGTGTGTGGTGTGTGTGTGTATTGTATTGTCCACCTAATGTGTGTGTGGTGTGTGTGTAGTGTATTGTCCACCTAATTTGTGTGTGGTGTGTGTAGTGTGTATTGTGTATTGTCCACCTAATGTGTGTGTGGTGTGTGTAGTGTGTATTGTCCACCTAATGTGTGTGTGGTGTGTTACGGCCAGCTCGTTCTGAGACCGCAACATAAAGAGGGACGCAACAACAGTTTTAAATCAAACAATAATTTATTTAAATAAAGCTAAATGTCTAGGGGAAAAGGTATGGGAGTGATGACGTGCGTGTCTGGATGTAAAGATTGTGTCAGTAGCTATGTGAGAAGCTAAAGGCAAATAGATAAAGAATGAGAATTAAGAATAGGAAACAAGAGGATAGAGAGCAGAAGGGTGCAAGAAGCAAAGTAGCCTGCAAGAAGAAAGAAAAAAGTGCCTAACGGGAGAAGAGAGAATGACCCTTTATATGACCACACCCTTGATGGCATAGCAGGTGTATGGAATTAAACAATCAACCTACAATGGGCTCCACCTGCCCGTGCACTGACAGGAGGAGACCAGAGGGGGCACAAGGGGGTCGTAACACCTCCCTCCCTAAAAGAGGTTTGCTGTAAGGAAACCTCCATATACACAACCAAGAAAATAAAGACCTCCTGTGGTCTTACAACATCTTCCCACATCCTGGTACCTGGGGATGAAGAAGACGGGACTAAAGAAACCACTGGGGTTCACAAAACACTAAATAAGGGGAAAAAAACCAAACCAATATTCTAGAAAAGGAACACCATCTCACATAGTGACCTAGCCAAGATGTCTAAATTAATTCAAACTGGAGACATTACACCAATAACCATTGGAAACCGTCAGACAGCACTAACCATAAAAATCAGGCCAGTAACTTATAGGTAACCTCGTCTGAATCAGACGTGGAGCAAAACCAGAACTCCCACCCATAGGTGGCAGTAAACAGCAGTCAGTCTGCACAATGGCATTACCAATACCCACCGGACACATGTGTTGAACGGGTGGCGCCAACCCAAACCAAACACCATGCGCTACGAAGATGTAAAGGGCACTTATAACGAGAAGTATAAGTGAGGATAAATAAACCCCAAGACCACCCCCGGTCATAGCAGTACCCTCACTCTTCACCAACGACTTCCCAACAGAGAGCTTACTCTCCGCATTAGCATCACCAACAGCCTCAGTGACGACTGACATGTTCCTCACCTGCCCTACAGATGGAGCTGACGAGCTCTTTTCCTCAGTCTCAGAGGTAGTAGAGGAGTCAGTCAAGCTAACAACATCTGGGGACGTTCTTGCCTTACTGGGAACCAGTGTCACTGACGAATGCCCAGTGCTTTGAGTCAATGACACTGCAGGCACACACACAGGTGGCAACACCTTTTCAGTGTTTCCCCATACCATACCACCTGCCAAGTCATTTCCAAGAATGAGCCCAACCCCTGGCACAGGAAGTGAAGGCCGCACGCCAACCACAGCCTTACCAGTAACCAGCCTTGATGTTAAATGTACCTGATGGAGCGGCACGGGAGCAGAGGCATCAAAACCTTGAACCCAGACGTGCGCTCCAGTGGCTGTTTGGTCAGACAAGGGTAGTACACTGTCCAGCAGAAGAGACTGGGTAGCCCCTGTGTCTCGAAGGATACGGACAGTAGCACTATGCTTCAGATTAGGCAAAGACACAACCCCCTCAGAAATGAAATCAGAATATCCAGTATGAATCAACTCAGAACTCTCGGCCTGCCCAGGCATGAAAGAAGTCACCAGACCTATAGACTTGGTTTCTTTCCCCTTCCTACCAAGGGCAAGACACTCAGTCACTTTATGACCAGGCTTGTTACAGTAAAAGCATGTGACCATCCTCCTGGTGACAGGAAAACTCTCAGCAACAGGGGAACGGCTAGGACTACCAGGGGGAGAAGAAGACTGTAGGGAGTTGTTCCCACCTCCAGGTGACTGATTATTTTTGGGTGGACCTCTCAATCTACTCTGGTGGCTACCCAAGTGGCTATCAGGAACACGCTTATGCGTCAAGGCATACTTGTCGGCCAGGACAGCAGCCTCGTCAAGTTTGCATACCTCCTGCTCATGAAGGTAGACAGTTAGCGTATCAGGGAGACAATTCATAAAGTCCTCAAGCAGGACTAGTTGTTTTAAGTCATCCCACGTTTCAGCTTTCTGTGATGTACACCACCTATTAAAGAGGCGTTCTTTCTCACGTGCAAACTCAACAAATGTGTGCTGTTCTAACTTCCTAGCATTGCGGAACCTCTGACGATATGCCTCTGGGACCAATTCATATGCGTGCAAGATCAAAGCTTTTACCACGTCATAGTCTTTAACTTGTTCAAGACTCAGAGCAGAAAACACTCCTTGGGCCTTCCCCGTCAACACACACTGAAGGAGTAGAGGCCACACATCCTTGGGCCAGTTAAGTGTGGTCGCCACCATCTCAAAATGGCAAAAATACTTATCCACCTCCTTCTCTGAGAAGGGGGGAACAAGGCGGATATTCCTAGTAACATCGAAGCTAGGCGGAGAAAACGGAGGAGGAGCAGGCTGAGGAGACTCGCCTTGCTGCTTAGCAATCTCTAGTTCAAGGTTTTTTACTGCAAGCGCATGTTCACGTTCACGGTCATTTTCCTCACGTTCCAAGCGCTTGAGTTCAAGCTGATTCTCAAGCCTTTTAAGCTCCAATTCTTTTTCTATCTCCATAGCCTTGGTTTCCTTTTCAGCTTTTAATTTCTCCAGCTGCAGTTGTTGGTCTGGTGGCAGTGATACCACCACTGCTCCTACAACCGCTGCCTCTTTCAAAAGGCCTTTTAACTTAAGCTGGTTTTTCACAGCTAGGAATAAGGTCTCTTTAACTTTCTTTTCCTGAGCTGTGATGAGCAGCTCGTAATTCTCAGCTATTTTCCAAAGACCATCTTTAGTTAAACTAGACAATAAAGCCTCGGACGGTTTAGCAATAAACTCCTCTGGAGTTGCCATATCCCTACAGAGATATCAACTCACTTAACCCACACAGAGCACTTGCCAAAACTCAAGCCACCTATCCACAATAGGAACAAATGCAGTAGCCTACAAGCAACGCCTTAATTTGACTTAAATAGCTTCAGAAGCACAATCAAGGATAATAATAATAACAACAAAAAAAACAATGAGGCACAAAACACAGACTACTTCCCCACACAAAGAGGCAAATTAAGTTACAATCTAATTAGCGCAGATTGCACACGAAACCGCACAACAGCACAAAAAGCACCGACCGCTCAATCACCAAAGCCAAGCTTCCAACCAGCATAGCCTACTTCCGAATCCTCATTCAAGGCTAAAGTTAGGCTACTTAGAATCCACCTGCAGTGGCAAACTGAGGCATTACCTCCACAAAACAGTAACTTAACTAGCCTACGCGTTCGCTTGAGTAGCCTAAAATCCCCAAGAGATTAGGTTACACAGATAACCATGAACGTCGATCAATCTATAAATAGATCCGCGTACGTTCAGTAACAAGCGGTATTCCGCTCCAAAACACAGCGAACGCAAACAGCATCAAACGTACACTAGCCTACCGACACAAGAAAAGAGAAAGATCAAATCACTTACCAAACACGCCCGCACAGGCCAAAATACTCCCTCCACATCCAGGTGAAACCACCAGCTGATCGTCGCCGATATCCCACTTGATGTAAAACAGTCCTCTGGAATTCTGACTATACCCAAAACGAGCTAACTCGCCTAGCTAATCTTCCAGGGCCTGCCAGCCTCGGGGCGACTGGTTAACGCATTAACTCGCTACAGAAAACTGTACGAAGCGTGCCCCCGACAGGAGTAGTTAACTCCGGACTAGGATTACCCCTTAAAGCAAAGAATAACCCAAACGAAACAAAATAACAAACAGTGTAACGAGGGAGAGGCAAAGCCTAGCTGAAACACTTCTTGCTTACCAGAGACTGCGGCGTTAATTAGCTGGCCAATCAAAAGACGTGTTCACCTGGATGAGGTAAGTCTATGATCCTGTTAAATCAATCAGATTTTCGCGGACGAGAACCCCAATTTATGTTACGGCCAGCTCGTTCTGAGACCGCAACATAAAGAGGGACGCAACAACAGTTTTAAATCAAACAATAATTTATTTAAATAAAGCTAAATGTCTAGGGGAAAAGGTATGGGAGTGATGACGTGCGTGTCTGGATGTAAAGATTGTGTCAGTAGCTATGTGAGAAGCTAAAGGCAAATAGATAAAGAATGAGAATTAAGAATAGGAAACAAGAGGATAGAGAGCAGAAGGGTGCAAGAAGCAAAGTAGCCTGCAAGAAGAAAGAAAAAAGTGCCTAACGGGAGAAGAGAGAATGACCCTTTATATGACCACACCCTTGATGGCATAGCAGGTGTATGGAATTAAACAATCAACCTACAATGGGCTCCACCTGCCCGTGCACTGACAGGAGGAGACCAGAGGGGGCACAAGGGGGTCGTAACAGGTGTGTAAAGTGTATTGTCCACCTAATGTGTGTGTGGTGTGTGTAGTGTATTGTCCACCTAATGTGTGTGTGGTGTGTGTAGTGTATTGTCCACCTAATGTGTGTGTGGTGTGTGTAGAGTGTATTGTCCACCTAATGTGTGTGTGGTGTGTGTAGTGTATTGTCCACCTAATGTGTGTGTGGTGTGTGTAGTGTATTGTCCACCTAATGTGTGTGTGGTGTGTGTAGTGTATTGTCCACCTAATGTGTGTGTAGTGTGTGTAGTGTATTGTCCACCAAATGTGTGTGTGGTGTGTGTAGTGTATTGTCCACCTAATGTGTGTGTGGTGTGTGTGTAGTGTATTGTCCACCTAATGTGTGTGTGGTGTGTGTGTAGTGTATTGTCCACCTAATGTGTGTGTGGTGTGTGTGTAGTGTATTGTCCACCTAATGTGTGTGTGGTGTGTAAAGTGTATTGTCCACCTAATGTGTGTGTGGTGTGTGTAGTGTATTGTCCACCTAATGTGTGTGTGGTGTGTGTAGTGTGTATTGTGTATTGTCCACCTAATGTGTGTGTGGTGTGTGTAGTGTGTATTGTCCACCTAATGTGTGTGTGGTGTGTGTAGTGTATTGTCCTGTGTGTGTGTGTGTGTGTAAAGTGTATTGTCCACCTAATGTGTGTGTGGTGTGTGTAGTGTATTGTCCACCTAATGTGTGTGTGGTGTGTGTAGTGTATTGTCCTGTGTGTGTGTGTGTGTGTAAAGTGTATTGTCCGCCTAATGTGTGTGTGGTG
Organism: Sardina pilchardus; assembly: GCF_963854185.1. Classification (NCBI taxonomy): domain Eukaryota; kingdom Metazoa; phylum Chordata; class Actinopteri; order Clupeiformes; family Clupeidae; genus Sardina; species Sardina pilchardus. The sequence continues at coordinate 4,028,796 of NC_084994.1, forward strand.
TGTGTAGTGTATTGTCCACCTAATGTGTGTGTGGTGTGTGTAGTGTATTGTCCACCTAATGTGTGTGTGGTGTGTGTAGTGTATTGTCCACCTAATGTGTGTGTGGTGTGTGTGTATTGTATTGTCCACCTAATGTGTGTGTGGTGTGTGTGTAGTGTATTGTCCACCTAATGTGTGTGTGGTGTGTGTGTAGTGTGTATTGTGTATTGTCCACCTAATGTGTGTGTGGTGTGTGTAGTGTGTATTGTCCACCTAATGTGTGTGTGGTTTGTGTAGTGTATTGTCCACCTAATGTGTGTGGTGTGTAAAGTGTATTGTCCACCTAATGTGTGTGTGGTGTGTGTAGTGTATTGTCCACCTAATGTGTGTGGTGTGTAAAGTGTATTGTCCACCTAATGTGTGTGTGGTGTGTGTAGTGTATTGTCCACCTAATGTGTGTGTGGTGTGTGTAGTGTATTGTCCACCTAATGTGTGTGTAGTGTAAAGTGTATTGTCCACCTAATGTGTGTGTGGTGTGTAAAGTGTATTGTCCACCTAATGTGTGTGTGGTGTGTGTAGTGTATTGTCCACCTAATGTGTGTGTGGTGTGTGTAGTGTATTGTCCACCTAATGTGTGTGTGGTGTGTGTAGTTTATTGTCCACCTAATGTGTGTGTAGTGTAAAGTGTATTGTCCACCTAATGTGTGTGTGGTGTGTGTAGTGTATTGTCCACCTAATGTGTGTGTGGTGTGTGTAGTGTATTGTCCACCTAATGTGTGTGTGGTGTGTGGAGTGTATTGTCCACCTTATGTGTGTGTGGTGTGTGTAGTGTATTGTCCACCTAATGTGTGTGTAGTGTAAAGTGTATTGTCCACCTAATGTGTGTGTAGTGTGTGTAGTGTATTGTCCACCTAATGTGTGTGTGGTGTGTAAAGTGTATTGTCCACCTAAAGGGCCATTCACACCAAGAACGATAACGATAACGATAACTATAACCATAACGATAAAAGCGTCCACACTGGCCAACGATAAGAAAAGTCTCTCCTTGTGTTAATGAATGTGATGGCTAGAATATTTTGGGTTCTGATTGGCTGTTAGCTTTTTATCGTTCTCAAAATCGCTCTGAAAGTGATCAGCAACGATATCGTTCTTCATGTCGTTATCGTTATAGTTTATGTGTGAACATTGTCATTCATATTAATGAGAGCGATATTTATTTATAGTTATCGTTATCGTTATCGTTCTTGGTGTGAACGGCCCTTAATGTGTGTGTGGTGTGTGTAGTGTATTGTCCACCTAATGTGTGTGTGGTGTGTGTAGTGTATTGTCCACCTAATGTGTGTGTGGTGTGTGTAGTGTATTGTCCACCTAATGTGTGTGTGGTGTGGTGTCTGTAGTGTATTGTCCACCTAATGTGTGTGTGGTGTGTGTAGTGTATTGTCCACCTAATGTGTGTGGTGTGTGTAGTGTATTGTTCACCTAATGTGTGTGTGGTGTGTGTAGTGTATTGTCCATCTAATGTGTGTGTAGTGTGTGTAGTGTATTGTCCACCTAATGTTTGTGTGGTGTGTGTACCGTGTATTGTCCACCTAATGTGTGTGTGGTGTGTGTAGTGTATTGTCCACCTAATGTGTGTGTGGTGTGTGTAGTGTATTGTCCACCTAATGTGTGTGTGGTGTGTGTACCGTGTATTGTCCACCTACTGTGTGTGTGTGGTGTGTGTAGTGTATTGTCTACCTAATGTGTGTGTGGTGTGTGTAAAGTGTTAATGTCCACCTAATGTGTCTGTGGTGTGTGTAGTGTATTGTCCACCTAATGTGTGTGTGGTGTGTGTAAAGTGTAGTGTCCACCTAATGTGTGTGTGGTGTGTGTAGGTGTGTGTAGTGTATTGTCCACCTAATGTGTGTGTGTGTGTGTAGTGTATTGTCCACCTAATGTGTGTGTGGTGTGTGTGTGTAGTGTATTGTCCACCTAATGTGTGTGTGGTGTGTGTAGGTGTGTGTAGTGTATTGTCCACCTAATGTGTGTGTGGTGTGTGTAAAGTGTAGTGTCCACCTAATGTGTGTGTGGTGTGTGTAGGTGTGTGTAGTGTATTGTCCACCTAATGTGTGTGTGTGGTGTGTGTAAAGTGTATTGTCCACCTAATGTGTGTGTGGTGTGTGTAGTGTATTGTCCACCTAATGTGTGTGTGTGTGTGTAGTGTATTGTCCACCTAATGTGTGTGGTGTGTAAAGTGTATTGTCCACCTAATGTGTGTGTGTGGTGTGTGTAGTGTATTGTCGACCTAATGTGTGTGTGTGGTGTGTGTAAAGTGTATTGTCCACCTAATGTGTGTGTGGTGTGTGTAGTGTATTGTCCACCTAATGTGTGTGTGGTGTGTGTGTAGTGTATTGTCCACCTAATGTGTGTGTGGTGTGTGTGTAGTGTATTGTCCACCTAATGTGTGTGTGTGGTGTGTGTAGTGTATTGTCCACCTAATGTGTGTGTGGTGTGTAAAGTGTATTGTCCACCTAATGTGTGTGTGGTGTGTGTAGTGTATTGTCCACCTAATGTGTGTGTGGTGTGTGTAGTGTGTATTGTGTATTGTCCACCTAATGTGTGTGTGGTGTGTGTAGTGTGTATTGTCCACCTAATGTGTGTGTGGTGTGTGTAGTGTATTGTCCTGTGTGTGTGTGTGTGTGTGTAAAGTGTATTGTCCACCTAATGTGTGTGTGGTGTGTGTAGTGTATTGTCCACCTAATGTGTGTGTGGTGTGTGTAGTGTATTGTCCTGTGTGTGTGTGTGTGTAAAGTGTATTGTCCGCCTAATGTGTGTGTGGTGTGTGTAGTGTATTGTCCACCTAATGTGTGTGTGGTGTGTGTAGTGTATTGTCCACCTAATGTGTGTGTGGTGTGTGTAGTGTATTGTCCACCTAATGTGTGTGTGGTGTGTGTGTATTGTATTGTCCACCTAATGTGTGTGTGGTGTGTGTGTAGTGTATTGTCCACCTAATGTGTGTGTGGTGTGTGTAGTGTGTATTGTGTATTGTCCACCTAATGTGTGTGTGGTGTGTGTAGTGTGTATTGTCCACCTAATGTGTGTGTGGTGTGTGTAGTGTATTGTCCACCTAATGTGTGTGGTGTGTAAAGTGTATTGTCCACCTAATGTGTGTGTGGTGTGTGTAGTGTATTGTCCACCTAATGTGTGTGGTGTGTAAAGTGTATTGTCCACCTAATGTGTGTGTGGTGTGTGTAGTGTATTGTCCACCTAATGTGTGTGTGGTGTGTGTAGTGTATTGTCCACCTAATGTGTGTGTGGTGTGTGTAGAGTGTATTGTCCACCTAATGTGTGTGTGGTGTGTGTAGTGTATTGTCCACCTAATGTGTGTGTGGTGTGTGTAGTGTATTGTCCACCTAATGTGTGTGTGGTGTGTGTAGTGTATTGTCCTGTGTGTGTGTGTGTGTGTAAAGTGTATTGTCCACCTAATGTGTGTGTGGTGTGTGTAGTGTATTGTCCACCTAATGTGTGTGTGGTGTGTGTAGTGTATTGTCCTGTGTGTGTGTGTGTGTAAAGTGTATTGTCCACCTAATGTGTGTGTGGTGTGTGTAGTGTATTGTTCACCTAATGTGTGTGTGGTGTGTGTAGTGTATTGTCCACCTAATGTGTGTGTGGTGTGTGTGTATTGTATTGTCCACCTAATGTGTGTGTGGTGTGTGTGTAGTGTATTGTCCACCTAATTTGTGTGTGGTGTTTGTAGTGTGTATTGTGTATTGTCCACCTAATGTGTGTGTGGTGTGTGTAGTGTGTATTGTCCACCTAATGTGTGTGTGGTGTGTAAAGTGTATTGTCCACCTAATGTGTGTGTGGTGTGTGTAGTGTATTGTCCACCTAATGTGTGTGTGGTGTGTGTAGTGTATTGTCCACCTAATGTGTGTGTGGTGTGTGTAGAGTGTATTGTCCACCTAATGTGTGTGTGGTGTGTGTAGTGTATTGTCCACCTAATGTGTGTGTGGTGTGTGTAGTGTATTGTCCACCTAATGTGTGTGTAGTGTATTGTCCACCTAATGTGTGTGTAGTGTGTGTAGTGTATTGTCCACCAAATGTGTGTGTGGTGTGTGTAGTGTATTGTCCACCTAATATGTGTGTGTAGTGTGTGTAGTGTATTGTCCACCTAATGTGTGTGTGGTGTGTGTAGTGTATTGTCCACCTAATGTGTGTGTGGTGTGTGTAGTGTATTGTCCACCTAATGTGTGTGTGGTGTGTGTAGTGTATTGTCCACCTAATGTGTGTGTGTGGTGTGTGTAGTGTATTGTCCACCTAATGTGTGTGTAGTGTAAAGTGTATTGTCCACCTAATGTGTGTGTGGTGTGTAAAGTGTATTGTCCACCTAATGTGTGTGTGGTGTGTGTAGTGTATTGTCCACCTAATGTGTGTGTGGTGTGTGTAGTGTATTGTCCACCTAATGTGTGTGTGTAGTGTATTGTCCACCTAATGTGTGTGTAGTGTAAAGTGTATTGTCCACCTAATGTGTGTGTGGTGTGTGTAGTGTATTGTCCACCTAATGTGTGTGTGGTGTGTGTAGTGTATTGTCCACCTAATGTGTGTGTGGTGTGTGTAGTGTATTGTCCACCTAATGTGTGTGTGGTGTGTGTAGTGTATTGTCCACCTAATGTGTGTGTAGTGTAAAGTGTATTGTCCACCTAATGTGTGTGTAGTGTGTGTAGTGTATTGTCCACCTAATGTGTGTGTGGTGTGTAAAGTGTATTGTCCACCTAAAGGGCCATTCACACCAAGAACGATAACGATAACGATAACTATAACCATAACGATAAAAGCGTCCACACTGGCCAACGATAAGAAAAGTCTCTCCTTGTGTTAATGAATGTGATGGCTAGAATATTTTGGGTTCTGATTGGCTGTTAGCTTTTTATCGTTCTCAAAATCGCTCTGAAAGTGATCAGCAACGATATCGTTCTTCATGTCGTTATCGTTATAGTTTATGTGTGAACATTGTCATTCTTATTAATGAGAGCGATATTTATTTAAAGTTATCGTTATCGTTATCGTTCTTGGTGTGAACGGCCCTTAATGTGTGTGTGGTGTGTGTAGTGTATTGTCCACCTAATGTGTGTGTGGTGTGTGTAGTGTATTGTCCACCTAATGTGTGTGTGGTGTGTGTAGTGTATTGTCCACCTAATGTGTGTGTGGTGTGGTGTCTGTAGTGTATTGTCCACCTAATGTGTGTGTGGTGTGTGTAGTGTATTGTCCACCTAATGTGTGTGGTGTGTGTAGTGTATTGTTCACCTAATGTGTGTGTGGTGTGTGTAGTGTATTGTCCATCTAATGTGTGTGTAGTGTGTGTAGTGTATTGTCCACCTAATGTGTGTGTGGTGTGTGTACCGTGTATTGTCCACCTAATGTGTGTGTGGTGTGTGTAGTGTATTGTCCACCTAATGTGTGTGTGGTGTGTGTAGTGTATTGTCCACCTAATGTGTGTGTGGTGTGTGTACCGTGTATTGTCCACCTACTGTGTGTGTGTGGTGTGTGTAGTGTATTGTCTACCTAATGTGTGTGTGGTGTGTGTAAAGTGTATTGTCCACCTAATGTGTCTGTGGTGTGTGTAGTGTATTGTCCACCTAATGTGTGTGTGGTGTGTGTAAAGTGTAGTGTCCACCTAATGTGTGTGTGGTGTGTGTAGGTGTGTGTAGTGTATTGTCCACCTAATGTGTGTGTGTGTGTGTAGTGTATTGTCCACCTAATGTGTGTGTGGTGTGTGTGTGTAGTGTATTGTCCACCTAATGTGTGTGTGGTGTGTGTAGGTGTGTGTAGTGTATTGTCCACCTAATGTGTGTGTGGTGTGTGTAAAGTGTAGTGTCCACCTAATGTGTGTGTGGTGTGTGTAGGTGTGTGTAGTGTATTGTCCACCTAATGTGTGTGTGTGGTGTGTGTAAAGTGTATTGTCCACCTAATGTGTGTGTGGTGTGTGTAGTGTATTGTCCACCTAATGTGTGTGTGTGTGTGTAGTGTATTGTCCACCTAATGTGTGTGTGTGGTGTGTGTAGTGTATTGTCCACCTAATGTGTGTGTGTGTGGTGTGTGTAGTGTATTTTCCACCTAATGTTTGTGTGTAGTGTGTAAAGTGTATTGTCCACCAAATGTGTGTGTGGTGTGTGTAGTTTATTGTCCACATAATGTGCGTGTGGTGTGTGTAGTGTATTGTCCACCTAATGTGTGTGTGGTGTGTGTAGTGTATTGTCCACCTAATGTGTGTGTGTGTGTGTGTAGTGTATTGTCCACCTAATGTGTGTGTGGTGTGTGTAGTGTATTGTCCACCTAATGTGTGTGTGGTGTGTGTAGTGTATTGTCCACCTAATGTGTGTGTGTGTGTGTGTAGTGTATTGTCCACCTAATGTGTGTGTGTGGTGTGTGTAGTGTATTGTCCACCTAATGTGTGTGTGTGTGGTGTGTGTAGCGTATTTTCCACCTAATGTTTGTGTGTAGTGTGTAAAGTGTATTGTCCACCAAATGTGTGTGTGGTGTGTGTAGTTTATTGTCCACATAATGTGTGTGTCGTGTGTGTAGTGTATTGTCCACCTAATGTGTGTGTGGTGTGTGTAGTGTATTGGCCACCTAATGTGTGTGTGGTGTGTGTGTAGTGTATTGTCCACCTAATGTGCGTGTAGTGTGTAAAGTGTATTGTCCACATAATGTGTGTGTGTAGTGTGTAAAGTGTATTGTCCACATAATGTGTGTGTGGTGTGTGAATGCAAAGCACCTGCAGCTGCACAGGTATGTGTATGTGTGTGTGTGTGTGTGTATGTGTGTGTGTGTGTGTGTCTGTGTGTGCATGCATGTGTGTGTGTGTGTACAACACAGGTATGTGTATGCAAAGCACCAGCAGCTGGATGACATGAAAGATAAAAAGAGAGAGGATTTGAATTAATCAGTCTGTGTGTGTATGTGTGTGTGTGTGTGTGTGTGTGTGTGTGTGTGTGTGTGTGTGTGTGTGTGTGTGTGTGTGTGTTTGTGTGTGTGTGTGTTTGTGTGTGTGTATGAGTGTGTGTATGTCTGTGTGTGAGTGTGTGTGTCTGTGTGTATGTGTAAGTGTGTGTATCCGTGTGTGTATCCGTGTGTGTGTGTGTGTGTGTGTGTGTGTGCGTGTGTATGTGTATGTCTGTGTGTGTGTGTGTGTGTGTGTGTGTGTGTGTGTGTGTGTGTGATGTCTCAACACAGGTGCAATTGCCTGTGGGAGGAGCTGAAAGAGTCACATGATGCATGAAGTACCAGGAGATGTGTGTGCTCACACATGCGTGTGTGTGTGTGTGTGTGTGTGTGTGTGTGTGTGTGTGTGTGTGTGTGTGACCATGAGATGAGATATAAAATGATAGGACCAGGATGAGAAGAAGACAGACAGAGAGAGAGAGAGAGATCAGATTAGAAGGAACAGAAGACAGAAGAGTAGAGAGAGTAAAAAAGAGAGAGAATAGTGTGTGTATATATAGACAGAGGACAATAAAGAGAGGAAGAAGTATATATTACAAGAGAAGGATATAGAGTGGGAGAGAGAGAAGTGTGTATATACTGTATTATGGAAGAAGGATAGAGAGTGAAAGAGAGAGAAGTGTGTATATATTGAGAGAGAGTGAAAGAGAGTCCAGAGGAATAGTCTGCTGCCGGATTAAAGATGACATCAGCTGCGTGGTATACATGGACTCTGATAGCAGCCCTGCTTGTTCAAGGTACGTTTATTAAGTTAAATCGTTTATATTTCTCTCACGGTGTGTACGTTTATTAAGTTAAATCGTTTATGTTTCTCTCACGGTGTGTACGTTTATTAAGTTAAATAGTTTACGTGTCTCTCACAGTGTACGTTTATTAAGTTAAATAGTTTACATGTCTCTCACGGTGTATACATTTATTAAGTTAAATAGTTTACGTGTCTCTCACATTGTGTACGTTTATTAAGTTAAATAGTTTACGTTTCTCTCACAGTGTGCTCAGGACGAATTATATAGTTAACGTTTCTATCACGGTGTGTTCAGGACGAATTATATAGTTAACGTTTCTATCACGGAGTTCAGTATGAGTTATAGATAGATACTGTAGATAGATAGATAGATAGATAGATAGATACTTTATTGGTGTTCAGTATGAGTTATATAGGGTAGGACTTATATAGGGCATATTCACTGTGTGAGTATATAGGGGATGTTTACTAGGGGTGTGCATTTCTCCCTTTTAAGACGATTTGATTGGTATTGATTCATAGCTACAACACAATTCACAGTTAAGACGATTTGATTCGTATTGATTCATAGCTACAACACAATTCACAGTTAAGACTATTTGATTCGTACTGATTCATAGCTACAACACAATTCACAGTTAAGACGATTTGATTCGTACTGATTCATAGCTACAATGCAATTCACAGACGATGCATTTTAATACAGAACCATTCAGTGCGGTTCAATACGATGCGATACGATGCAATACGATGTAATAGGCCCCAAAATGCAATATAGTTCTTAATCTCATTTTATTTTCCATACTGCAGATTTTTTTCTACTTTAAATGGCATGAGAAAAGTTACAATTGCATGTCATTAGGTATAGTGGCCAAATGCCTCTAAACTAAATCATTTGGCCGATTAATAGAGATATATACATATCACTCTATACTTCTACTGAAACAATCACAATAGTTTAAAACTACGTGATCTAGCTGTAGCTCTTGGGAAAGAGTGTCTGTCTGGATTACCTTTCATAAATAAGGAGGCTAATAACACACTTTGCGAGAAGCGCATTCAACACATCAACAATGACAGGTAGGCAATTACCCTCCCTCCTCAGTCAACTTTCAGACGTGCACGCACCGAAGCATCGGGGAGACACCCGTGGAAAGGGGAATGTAAGAGGGAAGAAGTCTTGCCATGGAGTTTTGACTTTTCAATGGGGCTCAGTCAGGAAGAGGTCATGCCATGGGGCTCAGTCAGGAAGAGACCATGCCATGGGGGTCAGTCAGGAAGAGGTCATGCCATGGGGCTCAGTCAGGAAGAGACCATGCCATGGGGCTCAGTCAGGAAGAGGTCATGCCATGGGGCTCAGTCAGGAAGAGACCATGCCATGGGGATCAGGGGTCAGTCAGGAAGAGGTCACGCCATGGGGGTCAGGGGTCAGTCAGGAGGCCATGCCATGGGGCTCAGTCAGGAAGAGACCATGCCATGGACGTTTTCTTTTTTTTTAGTTTTTAGAGCACATTCAACTTCCCTGTCATTGCACAAGTGAAATACCAGTAATGAAATGCAGTGCCTGTGGTGCAATCGAGTTGGCTAACTGACATTCCCGTGCATCCTTGAGAAATGTGTCATTAGACCATTCCATAGACATAGAAGTTACCAGTCCCCGTGGACTTTTTTCTTTGAAGTTTTAAAGTTGAAAGGTGCTGTGTGGATTCTAAATCCACATCCACATTCTACATCTACAGCCTAGTTTTAAACTGAACTATAAATGTGAAGCAACAAGGCGAACCACAAACCTAGCCTACAAACTTCTAGCCTACCTCTGCTACCTCGGTCGATAGGCCTTTCGATTTGGCCAAACAATCACTTGCTCGATTCGCAAGGATAATTAGCAAGATTTTGGAGTTGACATGTTTTGGATAATAGGGCTAAACACAGGTACACATGCTTTTAAATCATTATAGTGGAGGTAACTGATGCTAGCCACATTTGACCCACGAGCCTTGGGTCTGACAGCTCAATGGTGTTTTTTGCCCTCAACGGCACCCTCCAAGCAGCACAGCCACAGCCTAAAAGGCGCTACCTTTACCCTATTCCTAACCCTAACCCCCTCAACCCTCATCCTACCCCTAAACTACCTTTACCCTATTCCTAACCCTAACCCCCTCAACCCTCATCCTACCCCTAAACTACCTTTACCCTATTCCTAACCCTGACCCCCTCAACCCTCATCCTACCCCTAAACTACCTTTACCCTATTCCTAACCCTAACCCCCTCAACCCTCATCCTACCCCTAAACTACCTTTACCCTATTCCTAACCCTGACCCCCTCAACCCTCATCCTACCCCTAAACTGAGGGTAGTAGTGCCTAGAAGGCAGCGCTGCCTGGCACCATTGAGGGCAAATCTATGCGTTTAACAAATCTTTCAATCTGTACATTTATGTTGATGTTCATCAATGCAGACCACACACACACACACACACACACACACACACACACACACACACACACACACACACACACACACACACATGCATACACACACACACACACACACACACACACACACACACACACACACACACATGCATACACACACACACTAAGTCATATGTAAA
>NC_084994.1:4044115-4079115 GCF_963854185.1 Sardina pilchardus
TCAAAGAAAAGCCCAAGTCTAACTCTTCCAAAGCCGATTCAAAAGTGCGCGCTTCGTTAGCCTCATCCATCTTTTGTTTTTCTCTATGGTTGTGCGATACGGTCTCAAACCCAACTCGTCGAACGAGGACGCATGGTCCAGCCCCCTGGTGTCTTATCGGAAGCCGAAGGTGAGCTAAGGCGGGCTCAAGGACTCCGTACACAGATAGACCGTTCTGATTGGCTAGGCTGAACTTGAGCCTAGCGCAGGCTTGTCCTCAAACGGTGCGACCCTAGACCATCCTGCCAGGCAAAAATATTTTTAGGCTAGGGTGGGTCTAGATTTCGAGGCTAGCGGTGCGGCTCAGCCGTCTGTAAACGTGCTCTAGAGATGAATAATTTGACTTGACTTGACTCCTCCCTTCTTCTCAGCCGTCTGTAAACGTGCTCTAGAGATGAATCATTTGACTTGACTTGCTGCGGTGCGGCTCAGACGTCTGTAAACGGCTCTGATAAAATAAATAATTTGACTTGACTTGCTGCGGTGCGCTCAGCCGTCACTAAACGTGCTACAGAAATGAATAATTTGACTTGACTTGACTCCTCCCTTCTTCTCCTTCTTTTTTCAGGTTCGTTTGGTCAGTCTGGTGAGTCGTTAAGTTTCACTATTTACTTTTGTGGCTTCCACCCTCCCTCCCCCAGTCCCCTGATCTCAGTCTGGAAAGTCAGTCTGTTGTTGTAGTTGTTGTTGTTATCATTATTGTTGTTGTTGGTCCGTATCATTCTCCTCTCTTTCCTACCTCATACCTCTCCCTCCTCCTCCTCCCCCAGTCTGTTGTTGTTATTATTGTTTGTATCATTTAGGGTTGTTGTTTCTCCTCTCTTTCCTACCTCATCTCTCTCTCTCTCTCTCTCTCTCTCTCTCTCTCTCTCTCTCTCTCTCTTTCTCTCCCAGCCTGTGGTAACGCCCCCCTGAACTCAGGGCCAATCAGTGGTCAGGATGCCCCAGCAGGAGCTTGGCCCTGGCAGGCCAGTCTTCAGCGAGCAGGAAGTCACTTCTGTTCAGGATCCCTCATCAGTGCCCAGGTGATCCTGACGGCAGCAAGCTGCTTTAGCAGGTATTTGAGGCACAGTATTCATAGCAGGCTAATAGCAGACGGCCGTACTTGAGGCACGCTTTTAGAGTTTGACTGAAAACAAGCAAATCTGTCTGCCAGTGTGTATAGCAAATGTGTCCTTAAAACAAGCAAATGAATAGCAGGGCTGGTCTGTTTTTGTGTCTGTCATCTGCACTGATAGTGCAGAGTCTCTGGGCTACTTGTAATATATCTCGACTATGGTTTAAGGACTTGAATTGATTGGACTCTATGGTTTAAGGACTCTTGAATTCACTGGACTCTATGGTTTAAGGACTCTTGAATTGACTGGACTCTATGGTTTAAGGACTCTTGATTTGATTAGACTCTATGGTTTAAGGACTCTTGAATTGATTGGACTCTATGGTTTAAGGACTCTTGATTTGATTGGACTCTATGGTTTAAGGACTCTTGAATTGATTGGACTCTATGGTTTAAGGACTCTTAATTTGATTAGACTCTATGGTTTAAGGACTCTTGAATTGATTGGACTCTATGGTTTAAGGACTCTTGAATTGATTGGACTCTATGGTTTAAGGACTCTTGATTTGATTGGACTCTATGGTTTAAGGACTCTTGAATTGACTGGACTCTATGGTTTAAGGACTCTTGATTTGATTAGACTCTATGGTTTAAGGACTCTTGATTTGATTGGACTCTATGGTTTAAGGACTCTTGATTTGATTGGACTCGTGAATGCCTCCCGTTTTTCAGCACTAGCGCCACTGGTTTAACAGCGTACGTCGGTCGCCAGACCCAGCAAGGCAGCAATCCTAACGAAGAACTGAGGAACCTGTTCACCATCACTCAGCACCCAAACTATGACCAGAACACGGGGGAGAACGACATCGCCGTGGTGGTTCTGACTGCCCCACTTGTCTTCAACGACTTCATCAGACCCGTGTGTCTGGCTGCCAGCAGCAGTGTTCTCCACAACGGCACCGACAGCTGGGTCACTGGCTGGGGAACCACTGCACCAAGAGGTTAGTGGGCCACACACACACAAACACACACACACACACAGGCACACACACAGGCACACACACACACGCACACACACACACACACACACACACACACACACGCACACACACACACACACGCACACACACCTGTTAATCACTCTGTAGATGTTATGAACACTGTAAAAAAATAGTACATTAAAGCAACACTAAACAGTTTTTCGTACCTTAACATCATTTTTCCAAAATCATTTCAGCAGTTCATCAACTCGTAACAGGGTGAACGGCACTTCTGAATTCACTTTGCAGCCCTCTATCGGCTATAACCGCACTATGTTACTTTACCAGATCAGGTGGCGTACCTGTAGCTCGATGAAATGAGACCTAAGAAACAACAAATTTGACTTGCTTCGATGTCGCAATACATCATATTTTCATAAAATCCTGCAACATGCTCTACCGTGTCTGTGGACATGGTTATTTGGTGGATAAACAAGAGGAAAAGTGCATTAGTGTTGCTTTAAAGAAATATACCGCCATTTTTGGAAATAAACTCATTTTCCACCTCCCCTCGAGCAAAACAATTGATATTTACCTTTTTCCCGTTCATCCAGCCATTCTGTGAGTCTGGCGATACAACTTTTAGCTTATGCCTAGCATAGAACATTGAATCGGATTAGACCAGAAGCATCTCGCCTGCTAGCATCATGTTTAAAAGTGACTAAGATTTCCGGTAATTTTCCCATTTTCTCAAGTTAGAAAGTGATAAAGACCAACTGAAAATGAAACTTGGCGTTTTTCTAGGCTGATTTGACATGGAACTACACTCTCATGGCGTAATAATCAAGGCAAGTTGCAAACGTACCATGGGCGCAGTGATATCAGGCACTACTACTGCTTGTTGTCTATGGGGCCTTTTTTCAGATGCTGCGTGTTTTGAAATTCTCAAAACACATCCGAATTACATGATTTTGATGTCAACTCAAAGTATGTAGTCCCAATCATCCGTAAATTGATCTAAAGTGCATTTTACTCCAGATAATTCCTTTAAGTTGAGTCATACCAAGACAAATTTTGGTCAACGCAGTACTGGTAGACAAATTTGCTTGATTAGAGGATTGTTAAGTTAAAGTCAAACTCTTGTTAAATCAAGTAAAATGATTTTACAAGAAAGCGATAGGTAAGTCTCTTAACACTGAAGACAAAATTAACCAACATTTTGATCTTGATGTATTAGATGAGCAGTTTTTGCAGTGAATCAGTTAGTCGGTCAAATGACAATAAGTTAAACAATAGATCTTGCGTTTAAAGATTCGACTCTGCCTGGATGCCATAACTGCTCTCTCTCTTTTTCCCTTCAGGGGCCCTTCAGCAGACGAATGTTCCAGTGATTGGAAGACGCCAGTGTAAGTGTTTGCGTGGCGTCAGCACAATCACAGACAACATGATCTGTGCTGGACACCTGGACGCACGCAGTGACTCCTGCCAGGTAGGCCTTCATCCCACAGTGCCTCAAGGTGTACTATGCAGGTTCAGGTATTTAAAGGTACACTATGTAGGTTCAGGTAGGCCTTCATCCCACAGTGCCTCAAGGTATACTATGTAGGTTCAGGTAGGCCTTCATCCCACAGTGCTTCAAGGTGTACTATGCAGGTTCAGGTATTTAAAGGTACACTATGTAGGTTCAGGTAGGCCTTCATCCCACAGTGCCTCAAGGTGTACTATGCAGGTCCAGGTATTTAAAGGTACACTATGTAGGTTCAGGTAGGCCTTCATCCCACAGTGCTTCAAGGTGTACTATGTAGGTTCAGGTAGGACTTCATCTCTGGTATCAGAGGAATAAGACACCCAAACATGAAATTAAGCGGTCACCCCCAGAGCTAGAACAGTGAAAAAAAACACGGTTAAAATCCGTCCGGGCATTGTCCCGCTTTGGGAGCAGCATTTTTAGCTTTAGCTTAGCACAGTTGCTGTAAATGAAGGGTGTCAGCTAGCATGTGTGACCGAGACATCTAATTTTTTAAAAATATATCTATCTTGGGAGACGTGTGTTCAGAAAGAGTACACATTTTAATGCAAAATCGAACGAGGCCATTACCTGGGCAGATATTTACTTGGAACTATATTCTGCCACAGGCGAAGCACCGCTAGATAGGCGCAAAGTTCTCACGCGACCGTGATCCAAAATCATATCGTGTGTGATACCGTTGTAAAGCCCTGTTTCTCCTACATGACGCTATGCAATCCAAATATGGACATTTCCTTTGTATTAGCAACCAATCGCAAAAGTTCAAAGGCGAGTCTAAAACGGTATCCCATTGGCTGTGTTTCTCCTCCCACTGGCCCTCATTTATCAAACGAGCGTACGACCAAAAACAGGCGTAAAACAGGCGTACGCTTGTTTCCACGCAAAGTATGGCATGTATCAATGTGAACGTGATCGGTGGCTACGCTCAAATCTCACGTCTAGTCTGAACTCGTGTACGCAAGTTTTTCAGGCAGCATGCATCGCGCAGCAGTAAATCAGCGGTGCATTATAAAGTTGAATAGTTGAATTGATGGACTATCTCGGACATAACACCTTTCCTGAACATGTGCAGCCTAATTTCTATTTTACATATTTCATGGCTTAGAATAGCCATAGGCGATGATTACTTTCTCTTTGGCAAACGCAACATTCATGAATTAGGCCTAGGCATATATATTTTAAAAGGGCACATTTCAGTGTCGTACGGTTTTGTAATGAATGTATTTATAGTATGATGCGTTCTCTCTGCGAAAATAAAGTCTGTTGCGCTCAAATCGCTCTAGTTTCCCGCCTTCCTTGATGACAGCTTCTAGCTGTCAAAATTAACAAGGTTCAGCTGGACGTCACTGTGGCTAGAGATCACTAATGATCTCTTTTGGACGTATAATGCACCTTCATGTCGTAAATTCTAGGGGCGAGGCCATTAAAATGAGCATAATATAGGGGCGTGATATTTAAATCACGCTTGTTTCCAGCCGCCACATTTATCAACAAACGTTCATTCTTACGCTGGAATTGGAGTGATACGAAAGTTTGATGAATCACACGTGAGCCCCGTCGTAAGATGATTTCTGCACTCAGATATACGCTAGTTTCTACGCTCCACTCTGAGAACAAAATCTCCACTTCTGAAGCACTTACATGTGCCAAACTGTCCAGTCTTATACCAAACTACATTTACAAGACTTTTACAGAGGGGTTTGTTGATGTATTATTCCTAACCTGATATACAGTATATGACATTTTATGCTTAAAAACATGGCAAAAAACGACTATTGGCTATTGACAGTATATGTAAATATCCATAAATCCCTCTGTAATTTGTCACCCATCTAATATAGTAACACAATGAAAAAACAATTTTGAACCAGGCTTTATCCAAAGCTCAGATTTTGTATTTCAAAATGTATGCAACAACAAACTTGTAATACAATTTTTTCTTATGTTGATGTAAGTAATCAACTGGCGAAGTTTCATAGTGATATCTGCTAGTTAAAATGTTTACCCTATTTACCTGTAGTGTCTCGCCTTAAACCCGGTGAAGATTCAACACAGTAGCAGTCATTCCTGTTGTCCACGCCGCATAACCCTCATGTTGTCCTAAAATCTTACGACGTTCGTTGTCCTTGGGGTCAATTTGACCCCAGCTACAAAAAACTCTCAAAAATGATTAAAATTATTTTTTTTACCCAATTTTTTTTGTGGTAGGTACTTAACAAGAGTGTAATAACCACTATCAAAAGCCCTACAAAACAATCCCACCCCCCCACACCCCTTTATGAACCCTGGAACCCTGACTGGCAATATGGCCAATCCAGTGTCAACAGCCCAAAGGCTGACTTTTTGGACTTTTTCAGACCTGCCAAAATAACTTATATGTAATATGTACTTGTATATGAAATAATGATAATAGCTACATGTTCTCATACTATTACAATAATAATATCCATAATTTGTCAAATATTCATTTTCATCATGTTTCATAAAAATGGGGTCAAATTGACCCCAATACCACCAACGTAACTATTTTTTTTACAGGACATTGGAAACATATTTTTGTGCAAATTTCATGTTTACTCTGTTGTACCCTTCAAATAAGGAAAAGTCATGAAACTTGAAGCAAAACAAAAAAAGTGAACCATATATTTTATGATGTTAAACACTCCTTGGGGTCAAATTGACCCCAAGGACAACATAAGGGTTAAAAAGGAGAATTTCTCCTTTTCTGTATTGTCGTGATGGGAGAACCATGTCAACTTTGAATGCGGTTATCTTAGCGATAGTTTTTCGAATTCCCTTGATATACATGTCGTTGGAAAGCTTAGTTTATGGCCGTTCATGCCAGCACAATAACTTAATTTTGTAAATTTTACCAAAGCGACTGGTTTCGCTTTGCAGGGTCACAAATATGTTTTTTTTCTTAAATGCCAGGCTATGTGTGAACATGGTCTGAATCTCCTATTGTAACGGTGGTGGATGTCCACAGGGGGACTCTGGCAGTCCACTGGTGACCAAGCAGGGCTCCTCCTGGGTGCAGACTGGGATCGAGAGTTTCGGCGGCGGCTGTCCTCCACAGACGAGTCTGCCGGCGGTCTACACACGAGTGTCTCGCTACGAGGCCTGGATCAGTATGCAGGTCAACCCTGCGCCGGGATACATCGCCGTCGTCTCTGCAGGTACGGACACACTGGGAGCCTGGATTGTGTGATCGCTGTATCTCTGCAGGTACGGACACACTGGGAGCCTGGATTGTGTGATCGCTGTATCTCTGCAGGTACGGACACACTGGGAGCCTGGATTGTGTGATTGCTGTATCTCTGCAGGTATGGACACTGGGTGCCTGGATTGTGTGATCGCTGCCTCATGAAGGGAACACAGAGCTATATCGGAGAAAACGGAGACCAGGGAGGTTGTTAGTCTTGTGTGTGGGTGTGGTTAGGGGTTTGGGTTTGAGTTAGACCGTAGAGGTTGTTTTCCTTGTGTGTGGGTGTGGTTAGGGGCTTGGGTTTGGGTTAGACCGTAGAGGTTGTTAGTCTTGTGTGTGGGTGTGGTTAGGGGTTTGGGTTTGAGTTAGACCGTAGAGGTTGTTTTCCTTGTGTGTGGGTGTGGTTAGGGGTTTGGGTTTGAGTTAGACCGTAGAGGTTGTTTTCCTTGTTTGTCGGTGTGGTTAGGGGTTTGGGTTTGAGTTAGACCGTAGAGGTTGTTTTCCTTGTGTGTCAGTGTGGTTAGGGGTTTGGGTTTGAGTTAGACCGTAGAGGTTGTTTTCCTTGTGTGTCAGTGTGGTTAGGGGTTTGGGTTTGAGTTAGACCGTAGAGGTTGTTAGTCTTGTGTGTGGGTGTGGTTAGGGGTTTGGGCTTGAGTTAGACCGTAGAGGTTGTTTTCCTTGTGTGTGGGTGTGGTTAGTGGTTTGCGTTTGACTTAGACCGTAGAGGTTGTTTTCCTTGAGTGTGGGTGTGGTTAGGAGTAGGGTTTGGGTTAGACCGTAGAGGTTGTTAGTCTTGTGTGTGGGTGTGGTAAGGGTTTGGGTTTGAGTTAGACCATAGAGGTTGTTTTCCTTGTGTGTGGGTGTGGTTAGGTGTAAGGTTTGGGTTAAACCATAGAGGTTGTTAGTCTTGTGTGTGAGTGTGGTTAGGAGTAGGGTTTGGGTTTGAGTTAGACCGTGACAGTGTCAATGGCCTTTGCAATATGTTATTTATAATAACATACATTGATAGTGTCAATGACCTTTGCCATATGTTATTTATAATAACATACATTAATACAGTGTCAATGGCCTTTGCCATATGTATTTAAAGCAGAAATCAATACAGTGTCGATGACCTTTGCCATATGTTATTTGCCTCCTCCTCACTGTCCTAGGTGTGGACGCAGACAGCAATGTCACATGTCCTGGGCTCGATGTCGTCACTACGACACCCAATCAACAAACAACCTCCACACTGCCAGGTACGTACACTTCGGAGAAAGCTGTGATGTCACAGGTAAAACTGTGACATCACCCTAAAACCTGTGACTTCACTCCTGTCCAGCACCAACGACAACACATTAGTTTTAAAAGCCATAAAAGCCTTAAAAGGATATTCCACTATTTGGGGAATTAAGCTCATTTTCCACCTCCCCTCGAGCAAAACAATCGATATGTACCTTTTTCCCGTTCATCAGCCGTTCTGTGAGTCTGGCGATACAACTTTTAGCTGCATCCTTGCATAGATCATTGAATTGGTTAAGACCATTAGCATCTCGCCTGCTACTGTAGCATCACGCTTAAAAGTGACTAAGATTTCCGGTAACTTTCCCATTTAAAACGTAACTCTTCTCAAGTTAGAAAGTGCAATAAGACAAACTGACTGTTTTTTCTAGGATGATTTGACATGGAACTAGACTCTTATTCTGGTGTAATAATCGAGGAAACTATGGGTGCAGTGATAGAGACACACTTTACAACACTTTCTTCTCTCTCTCTCTCTCTCTCTCTCTCTCTCTCCCCCTCTCTCTCTCTCTCTCTCTCTCTCTCTCTCTCTCTCTCTCTCTCTCTCCCCCAGCATGTGGTAGAGCGCCCCTGAACACCAGGGCAGGTGGGGGTGGCGTTGCCCCAGCGGGGAGTTGGCCATGGCAGGCCAGTCTTCACCGGTCAGGGACTCACTTCTGTGGAGGGTCCCTCATCAACACGCAGTGGATCATAACTGCAGCTCACTGCTTCCCAGGGTACAGGCCACGACAGTGGACAATGACATACAGCTCTTAAGGGCATTTCACACCAAGAACCAAGAACAATAGCTATTACGATATAACGATAACGTCAAAACAATAGCTATTACAATATAACGATAACGTCAAAACAATAGCTATTACGATATAACGATAACGTCAAAGCAATAGCCTTCTAGCCTGGACTTCAAACCATTCAAGACCAACATTTATAAGGTACACAGCACAATGTGATTGAGTTATGATTGGCTGATAGCTTTTTATCATTTTTCAAGTCGTTATCGTTACAGTTTATGTGTGAATGTCATCATTCATATTAACGAGAGCGATATTTGTTTATTACCGTTCTAGTTATCACTCTTGGTGTGAACAGCTTTTAAGAGCATAAATGTGTTGTTATTATTAGTGCTGAGAGGTACTGTGTGCGTTCTGCACGGATATAATGGTTTGAATGACTCGTGAGTGTCTTATCTTTGGCACCTTTGATCTGATCTGTTAGATGTTCTGGTCTGTGTTAGATGGTGCCCTCCTGACCATTGCAGTCAGAATTTTCTTATCGTTGGCCAGTGTGGGCGCTTTTATCGTTATGGTTATCGTTATCGATATAGTTATCGTTTTTGGTGTGAACAGCCCTTTACGCACTGTCCACAATGGTCTGACACTACTTTGATGTGAATGGTTTAAGGACTTTAATGTTTCTTGTTTTCAGCGCTGTCCACGGGGTAACAGCATACCTTGGTCGTCAGAACCAGGACGGCAGCAATCCCAACGAAGAACAAAGGAATGTGTTTCTTGTCATGAAGCATCCAGACTATGATGACACCACAAAGGAGAACGATATTGCCCTGTTGATTCTGGTTGCCCCGCTTGACTTCACCGACTTCATCAGTCCTGTGTGCCTGGCTGCCGATGGGAGTGCTTTCCACGATGGCACTAACAGCTGGGTCAGCGGCTGGGGAGACAACGGTGGAGGAGGTGAGGCCTCAATAATGACAAACAACGGGGGGGGGGGGCGCAGTGGCGTAGCAGGCTACAGCGCTCGTGCCATTTACGGGTCCGAGTGCCCACGGGGACCCAGGTTCGACTCCGGCCTGCGGTCATGTTCCGACCCCACCCCATCTCTCTCCCACTTGTTTCATGTCTATCTCTTCACTGTCCTATAATAATTCAAATGGTCATTCAAATACAAGTGATAGAGTAGGATTGGGTCATTTACACATAGGTGATAAAAGCCATACCTTACACTGACAAGATTGGGAAAGATTCTTGAAAGATCGTGGTCTTTTGAGTAAAGCGTGAATGAGGGGCATTAGTTAAAAGACCACAATCTTTCAAGAATCTTCCCCAAATCTTGTCAGTGTAAAGTAGGTTTACGTAGCATTGAGATCTTTGATTACCAGAATCCATGTGACAGAGCAAGATTGAGACACCCCTGATTATTTAATGGATTAGCATTGATTGAGGTACCCTGGATTATTTGAATTTAGATGACTCTACAGGATTGATGTGCCCTGGATTATTTGAATTTAGATTACACTACAGGATTGATGTGCCCTGGATTATTTGAATTTAGATGACAATACAGGATTGAGGTGCCCTGGATTAGTTGAATTTAAATGACAATACAGGTTTGAGGTGCCCTGAATTATTTGAATTTTGATGGCACTACAGGTTTGAGGTACCCTGGATTATTTGAATTTAGATGACTCTACAGGATTGATGTGCCCTGGATTATTTGAATTTAGATGACTCTACAGGATTGATGTGCCCTGGATTATTTGAATTTAGATGACTCTACAGGATTGATGTGCCCTGGATTATTTGAATTTAGATGACTCTACAGGATTGATGTGCCCTGGATTATTTGAATTTAGATGACACTACAGGATTGATGTGCCCTGGAT
Source organism: Sardina pilchardus (assembly GCF_963854185.1). Classification (NCBI taxonomy): domain Eukaryota; kingdom Metazoa; phylum Chordata; class Actinopteri; order Clupeiformes; family Clupeidae; genus Sardina; species Sardina pilchardus. The sequence goes on from NC_084994.1 coordinate 4,054,832, forward strand.
TATTTGAATTTAGATGACAATACAGGATTGAGGTGCCCTTGCATGTCTAAATAGCTCCCCTGACAACAACAGAACTCACAACATCAATAGCTCCACTGTATGTGTGGGTGCCTCTCAGCATCTCTCCTCGATCCTCGATGCTCGAGGGGCATTCCCACTGATCTATAACTAATACTGGATAGACTATCCCATTGTTGCCGCCCCATCATTCTTTATGTAGATCAGTGAGGATCAAGGGCCGAGAAGAGAGGGAGGATGCATAAAAGACCAAATGAGGGGCACCCTGTGTGTGTGTCTTCTCTGCCCTGTGAGTGGGGACTTTGCCTTTAATTTGCCTCCTGCATCTGCCTCTTCTCTGCCCTGTGAGTGGGGACTTTGCCTTTAATTTGCCTCTTCTCTGCCCTGTGAGTGGGGACTTTGCCTTTAATTTGCCTCTTCTCTGCCCTGTGAGTGGGGACTTTGCCTTTAATTTGCCTCTTCTCTGCCCTGTGAGTGGGGACTTTGCCTTTAATTTGCCTCTTCTCTGCCCTGTGGTTGGGGACTTTGCCTTTAATTTGGCCTTCATCTGCCTCTTCTCTCTCCTGTGTGCCCAGTGCCTCTGCCTGCTCCTGGGGCCCTTCGGGATGCAGCGCCCCCTGTGGTTGGGAATAGGCAGTGCGACTGCGTCAGGGAGGACCTGAACATCACGGGCAACATGATGTGTGCTGCTAGTGAGGACGGAGGCACCTGCCAGGTACGCAGCTGTCACGCAACACATAAACACCTGTACGGTACGCAGCTGTCACGCAACACACAAACACCTGCAAGGTACGCAGCTGTCACGCAACACATAAACACCTGTAAGGTACGCAGCTGTCACGCAACACACAAACACCTGCCAGGTACGCAGCTGTCACGCAACACACAAACACCTGTAAGGTACGCAGCTGTCATGCAACACACAAACACCTGTAAGGTATGCAGCTGTCACGCAACACACAAATACCTGTACGGTACGCAGCTGTCATGCAACACACAAACACCTGTAAGGTATGCAGCTGTCACGCAACACACAAACACCTGTAAGGTACGCAGCTGTCACGCAACACACAAACACTTGTACGGTACGCAGCTGTCACGCAACACATAAACACCTGTAAGGTATGCAGCTGTCACGCAACACACAAACACCTGTAAGGTATGCAGCTGTCACGTAACACACAAATACCTGTACGGTACGCAGCTGTCACGCAACACACAAATACCTGCAAGGTACGCAGCTGTCACGCAACACACAAATACCTGTAAAGTGTGCCTGTCATGAAACACTCACATGCAAGGTAATTCCTGTCAAAAAACACACACCTGTCAGTTATACACACACACACACACACACACACACGCACTCAAAAACACACCTGTCAGGTATACCTGCCATATAATACACACCTATTAAGTATGCTTGTCATGCAAAACACACCTGAAAAGCAACGCCTGTCACACATCACAGACAACTGTCAGGTCACACCTGCCATAAAACACTTCTCCGGTAATAACATTTTTGATTGACTGACTGTTTCTGATTGACTAAATGACTGGCTGCTTGATTGACAGACTTGTGTCTGATTGGCAAAGTGACAGGCTGCTTGATTGACTGACTTTTGTCTGATTGCCAAAGTGAAAGGCTGCTTGATTGACTGACTTGTGTCTGATTGCCAAAGTGAAAGGCTGCTTGATTGACTGACTTGTGTCTGATTGCCAAAGTGACTGGCTGCTTGATTGACTGACTTGTGTCTGATTGCCAAAGTGACAGGCTGCTTGATTGACTGACTTGTGTCTGATTGCCAAAGTGACAGGCTGCTTGATTGACTGACTTGTGTCTGATTGCCAAAGTGACTGGCTGCTTGATTGACTGACTTGTGTCTGATTGCCAAAGTGAAAGGCTGCTTGATTGACTGACTTGTGTCTGATTGACAAAGTGACAGGCTGCTTGATTGACTGACTTGTGTCTGATTGACAGAGAAACAGGCTGCTTGATTGACAGACTTGTGTCTGATTGACAAAGTGACAGGCTGCTTGATTGACTGACTTGTGTCTGATTGACAGAGAGACCCTGGCGGTCCGCTGGTCAGCATGCAGAGCTCGGTGTGGGTGCAGGCAGGCGTGCTCACCTCTGGGAGTGGCTGTGAGCGCAGTGTGGGGGTCTACACCAGAGTCTCCCTCTACCAGAGCTGGATCAGCTCAACAGTTGCAGACGTCATGCTTGAGTTTGTGCGTTTCTCTTCCAGCGGGGCAGACGCTGACAGCAGCTTCAACTGTGGAGGTAAAACATGCAAACATCATCATTATCACCATTATTTTTATTATGATGGTTATCTATATTATCTCACAACTATCATTATCCTTATCTTTATCATTGACCACATCAGCCACAACAACAGCTCCCCTGACAACAACAGAAGTGACAACATCAACAACTCCCCTGACAACAACAGAACTCACAACAACAGCTCCCCTGACAACAACAGAGCTTTCAACATCCACAGCTCCCCTGATAACAACAGAGCTTCCAACATCCACAGCTCCCCTGACAACAACAGAGCTGTCAACATCCACATCTCCCCTGACAACAACAGAACTCACATCAACAGCTCCGCTGACAACAGAGATTTCAACATCCACAGCTCCCCTGACAACGACAGAACTGACAACAACAGCCCCCCTGACAACAACAGAACTCACAACGACAGCTCCCCTGACAACAACAGAGCGTTCAACATCCACAGCTCCCCTGACAACAACAGAACTGACAACAACAGCCCCACTGACAACAACAGAACTCACAACAACAGCTCCGCTGACAACAGAGCTTTCAACATCCACAGCTCCCCTGACAACGACAGAACTGACAACAACAGCCCCCCTGACAACAACAGAACTCACAACAACAGCTCCCCTGACAACAACAGAGCGTTCAACATCCACAGCTCCCCTGACAACAACAGAACTGACAACAACAGCCCCACTGACAACAACAGAACTCACAACAACAGCTCCCCTGACAACAACAGAGCGTTCAACATCCACAGCTCCCCTGACAACAACAGAACTGACAACAACAGCCCCACTGACAACAACAGAACTCACAACAACAGCTCCGCTGACAACAGAGCTTTCAACATCCACAGCTCCCCTGACAACGACAGAACTGACAACAGCCCCCCTGACAACAACAAAACTCACAACAACAGCTCCCCTGACAACAACAGAGCTTTCAACATCCACAGCTCCCCTGACAACAACAGAACTGACAACAACAGCCCCACTGACAACAACAGAACTCACAACAACAGCTCCGCTGACAACAACAGAGCTTTCAACATCCACAGTTCCCCTGACAACAACAGAACTGACAACAACAGAACTCACAACAACAGCTCCGCTGACAACAGAGCTTTCAACATCCACAGCTCCCCTGACAACGACAGAACTGACAACAACAGCCCCCCTGACAACAACAGAACTCACAACAACAGCTCCCCTGACAACAACAGAGCTTTCAACATCCACAGTTCCCCTGACAACAACAGAACTGACAACAACAGAACTCACAACAACAGCTCTGCTGACAACAGAGCTTTCAACATCCACAGCTCCCCTGACAACGACAGAACTGACAACAACAGCCCCACTGACAACAACAGAACTCACAACAACAGCTCCCCTGACAACAACAGAGCTTTCAACATCCACAGCTCCCCTGACAACAACAGAACTGACAACAACAGCCCCACTGACAACAACAGTCCCCCTGACAACAACAGAACTCACAACAACAGCTCCCCTGACAACAACAGAGCTCACAACAACAGCTCCCCTGACAACAATGGAGCTTTCAACATCTACAGCTCCCCTGACAACAACAGAACTCACAACAACAGCTCCCCTGACAACAGAGCTTTCAACATCCACAGCCCCCCCGACAACAACAGAACTGACAACAACAGCCCCCCTGACAACAACAGAACTCACAACAACAGATCTACTGACAACAACAGAGCTTTCAACATCCACAGCTTCCCTGACAACAACAGAACTCACAACAACAGCTCCCCTGATAACAACAGAGCTTTCAACATCCACAGCTCCCCTGACAACAACAGAACTCACAACAACAACAGCTCCGCTGACAACAGAGCTTTCAACATCCACAGCTCCCCTGACAACGACAGAACTGACAACAACAGCCCCCCTGACAACAACAGAACTCACAACAACATCTCCCCTGACAACAACAGAGCTTTCAACATCCACAGCTCCCCTGACAACAACAGAACTCACAACAACAGCTCCCCTGACAACAACAGAGCTTTCAACATCCACAGCTCCCCTGACAACAACAGAACTGACAACAACAGCCCCACTGACAACAACAGAACTCACAACAACAGCTCCGCTGACAACAGAGCTTTCAACATTCACAGCTCCCCTGACAACGACAGAGCTTTCAACGTCCACGGCTCCCCTGACAACAGAACTCACAACAACAGCCCCCCTGACAACAACAAAACTGACAACAACAGCTCCCCTGACAACAGAGCTTTCAACATCCACAGCTCCCCTGACAACAACAGCCTCAATGACAACAACAGAACTCACAACAACAGCTCCGCTGAAAACAGAGCTTTCAACATCCACAGCTCCCCTGACAACGACAGAACTGACAACAACAGCCCCCCTGACAACAACAGAACTCACAACAACAGCCCCCCTGACAACAACAAAACTGACAACAACAGCTCCCCTGACAACAGAGCTTTCAACATCCACAGCTCCCCTGACAACAACAGCCTCAATGACAACAACAGAACTCACAACAACAGCTCCGCTGACAACAGAGCTTTCAACATCCACAGCTCCCCTGACAACGACAGAACTTTCAACAGCCCCCCTGACAACAACAGAACTCACAACAACAGTTCCCCTGACAACAACAGAGCTTTCAACATCCACAGCTCCCCTGACAACAACAGAACTGACAACAGCCCCCCTGACAACAACGGAGTTTTCAACATCCACAGCACTCCTGACAACAACAGAACTCACAACATCAACAACTCCCCTGACAACAACAGTCACAACAACAGAGCTGTCAACAACAACAGCGCCCCTGATGACAACAGCACTTACAACATCAACGGCTCCCCTGACATCAACAGAAGTCACAACATCAGCTCCACATGCAGTGACAGTCACAACAACAGAAAACAATATTACCCTAACAACAACAGTCACAGCAACAGAACTCACAACATCGTCATCTCCCCTGAGAACATCAACAGCTCCCCTGGCAACAACAGAACCTATAACATCAACAGTTCCTTTGACAACAACAGAACTCACTATATCAACAGCTCCCCTGACAACAACAGAACTGACAAAATCAACAACTCCCCTGACATCAACAGAACTAGCAACATCCACAGCTCCTGATACAACAGAACCCACAACATCAACAGCACCCCTGACAACAACAGTCACAACAGCAGAGCTGGCAACATCAACAGCACCCCTGACATCAACAGAACTCACAACATCCACACCTCCTGATACAACAACAGAAATCACAACATCCACAGCTCCTGATACAACAACAGAACTCACAACATCCACACCTCCTGATACAACAACAGAACTCACAACATCCACATATCCTGATACAACAACAGAACTCACAACATCCACAGCTCCTGATACAACAGAACTTTCTACATCGACAGCTCCCCTGACAACAACAGCACTCACAACATCCACTGCTCCCTTGACAACAACAGAGCTTACAACATCAACAACTCCCGTGATAACATCAACAGAACTCTCAACATCCACAGCTCCTGATACAACAGAACTTACGACCACAGCTCGTCAGACAACAACAGAAATCACAACATCCACTGCTCCCCTGACAACAACAGAACTTACAATATCCACTGCTCCCATGACAACAACAGAAGTCACAACATCAACAGCTTCCCTGACAGAGCTTACAACATCCACAGCTCCTGATACAACAACACAACTCACAACGTTGGCTGCTCCCCTGACAACAACAGAACTTACATCAACATCTCCCCAGACAACAGCAGTCACAGTAATAGAACTCACAACATCAGCAGCTCCCCTGACAACAGCAGAATCCACAACATCAACAGAAAACAACATTCCCCAGACTACAACAGTTACAATAACAGAAGTAACAACATCAACATCTCCCCTGACAACAGCAGAACCTACAACAGAACTTAAAACATCGACAGCTCCGCTTATAACAGAAGCCACAACATCTACAGCTCCCCTGATGACAATAGAACTCTCAACATCAACAACTCCCCTGACAACATCAACAGAACTCTCAACATCCACAGCTCCTGATACAACAGAACCCACATCAACAGCTCCCCTGACTACGACAGAACCCACAATTCCATCAGCACCCCGGACAACAGCATCAACAGAACTCACAACATCAACTATACCCCTGACATCAACAGAACTAACAACATCCACAGCTCCTGATACAACAACAGAACTCACAACATCCACAGCTCCTGATACAACAACAGAACTCACAACATCCACAGCTCCTGATACAACAACAGAACTAACAACATCAACAGCTCCTGATACAACAACAGAACTTTCTACATCCACAGCTCCCCTGACAACAACAGAACTCACAACATCCACTGCTCCCTTGACAACAACAGAACCCACAACATCCACAGCTCCTGATACAACACCAGAACTCACAACATCCACAGCTCCTGATACAACAACAGAACTCACAACATCTACAACTCCCCTGACAACAGCAGAACTTACAACATCAACAGCTCCCCAGACAACAGCAGTCACAACAGAACTCACAACATTGTCAGGTCCCCTGACAACAGAAACCACATCAACAGTCACAACAATAGAACTCACAACATCAGCAGCTGCCCTGTCATCAACAAAACCCACAACATCAACAGAAAACAACGTTCCCCAGACTACAACAGTTACAACAATAGAAGTAACAACATCAACATCTCCCCTGACAACAACAGAACCTACAACAGAACTTAAAACATCAACAGCTCCGCTGACAGCAGAAGCCACATCTACAGCTCCCCTGATGACAAAAGAACTCACAACGTCATCAACTCCCCTGACAACATCAACAGAACTCTCAACATCCACAGCTCGTCAGACAACATCAGCCAAAACAACAGATCTCACAACATCCATAGCTACTCATGCAACATCCACTACTCCTGATATGATAACAGAAGTCAGAACAGAGCTCACAAGATCCACAGCTCCCCTGACAAGAGAACTCATGACATCCACAGCTCTTCAGACAACAACAGCCGCAACAACAGATCTTATAACGTCTACCTCTCAGAAAACATCCACCACCACAACAACAGAACTTAAAAAATCCACAGCTGCTCAGACAACAACAGCAACAGCGACCAGAACGTCATCAATGAGAACTTATACTGCTACTACTTCAACCACATCAGCTGGTACACCTACATCAGTTGCTGGTAAGTTGACAACCTTATTTTTTTTTTTTCTTTTTACTCATTATTACTAGCCACTATTGCGATTATTTTATTGGTTTTATTTATATTCTTTTCCTTTTGGCACAGTCATGGAGTTTACATTCCAGTGTAACTGTGTATGTGCCAAACCCACCTCTCTGAGTTTACATTCCAGTGTAACTGTGTATGTGCCAAACCCACCTCTCTGAATCTTTCTCTCCCATACACAAACAAACTCACATACACACATACAGTACAAACACAATATCCTTTATCTCTTTTACACAGACACACACACACACACACACACACACACACACACACACACACACACACCATGATAGTGGTTTAAGCAAATCTTTAGTCTTTAGCTTCTAGCCTCCTCTCTGGCACACATATGCCTCCCAGTCTGAGGTGCTGCAGTTTTGCAGGTGTGAGCCTAGGGGTGAGCTACTCAGTCATATCCAACCCAGGTTACAGAGAGAGAGAGAGAGAGAGAGAGAGAGAGAGAGAGAGAGAGAGAGAGAGAGAAGAGAGATACAGACATGCATACACACAAACACGGATAGTTTTGAAGATGTTTGTCCCATCAGGGCCAGATAACTCCAGCGTACTTGCTGCCATTCTGTATCTCATGTACACTTCCTGGTTGTCGTTCTGTATCTCATGTACACTTCCTGGTTGCCACTCTGTATCTCATGTACACTTCCTGGTTGCCATTCTGTATCTCATGTACACTTCTTGGTTGCCACTCTTTTTCTCCCCTACGTGCTTCCTGTTGTCCAGTTGATGGCCGCACAGTATCTAATGTGGTGTTCACAACCAACGAAACCTATGATCCTGCCTTGGCTGACCGCCAATCCACTGCCTTCAGAGAACGAGAGTCCCGCCTAAAGCGAGAGGCAAGTCAAAAATATTATTTAATTAATTCATTATGTCAAACTGCTATTTAGTTGATTAGCTATTTAGTTGATTAGCGGACCTTGAATGTAGACCTCCTGAATCTAGGGTGGCAATATTCAAGTAAAGGTTACAATGAATCCATTCAAAACTTACTTGATTAAAAGTAAATATTCCCAACTGAGAAATCTACTCAAGTGAAAGTAAAAAGAATACCTAAATAAAATACTTAAGTTACAAGTTACCTTTTAAAAAAAAAAAAAAAAAAAAAAAAATGTATGGCCCTTTAAAGAGATACAAAAGTATCCATTACACCTGTTTGCTTGTCTCCTCCTGTGTAGGCTAAACATATAGGAAACCATATTTGAACAGCCCAATTCAAACATATCTCATTTAATATGCTGAAAGGGCGACTGCTGAAACTGGATCATAGCACATACTGTAACCAAGGCGTTTCTGTGTCATAGCACATAGGGCCTACTGTAACCGAGACCTTTCTGTGTCACGTCATAGCTCTCCTCTCGTTGCTACAGTAAACTAGCAGTCTCACCTGAAGAAACAGCAGCTGGCTGGACGGCCTTGCCTCAACTGAGCTGTTAGATTTATAGAAGATCTACTTCCGTGCAGTAGCCTACATTGGCAATGACATCACTCTGTTAGATATATAGAAGATCTACTTCCGTGCAGTAGCCTACATTGGCAATGACATCACTCTGGACATGCTAGATATATAGAAGATCTACTTCCGTGCAGTAGCCTACATTGGCAATGACATCACTCTTGACATGCTAGATATATAGAAGATCTACTTCCGTGCAGTAGCCTACATTGGCAATGACATCACTCTTGACATGCTAGATATATAGAAGATCTACTTCCGTGCAGTAGCCTACATTGGCAATGACATCACTCTTGACATGCTAGATATATAGAAGATCTACTTCCGTGCAGTAGCCTACATTGGCAATGACATCACTCTTGACATGCTAGATATATAGAAGATCTACTTCCGTGCAGTAGCCTACATTGGCAATGACATCACTCTTGACATGCTAGATATATAGAAGATCTACTTCCGTGCAGTAGCCTACATTGGCAATGACATCACTCTGGACATGCTAGATATATAGAAGATCTACTTCCGTGCAGTAGCCTACATTGGCAATGACATCACTCTGGAAATGCTAGATATATAGAACATCTACTTCCGTGCAGTAGCCTACATGGCCAATGACATCACTCTGTTAGATATGTAGAACATCTACTTCCGTGCAGTAGCCTACATTGGCAATGACATCACTCTGGACATGCTTGATATATAGAAGATCTACTTCCGTGCAGTAGCCTACATTGGCAATGACATCACTCTGTTAGATATATAGAACATCTACTTCCGTGCAGTAGCCTACATTGGCAATGACATCACTCTGTTAGATATATAGAAGATCTACTTCCGTGCAGTAGCCTACATTGGCAATGACATCACTCTGGACATGCTTGATATATAGAAGATCTACTTCCGTGCAGTAGCCTACATTGGCAATGACATCACTCTGTTAGATATATAGAACATCTACTTCCGTGCAGTAGCCTACATTGGCAATGACATCACTCTGTTAGATATATAGAACATCTACTTCCGTGCAGTAGCCTACATTGGCAATGACATCACTCTGTTAGATATATAGAACATCTACTTCCGTGCAGTAGCCTACATTGGCAATGACATCACTCTGTTAGATATATAGAACATCTACTTCCGTGCAGTAGCCTACATTGGCAATGACATCACTCTGTTAGATATATAGAACATCTACTTCCGTGCAGTAGCCTACATTGGCAATGACATCACTCTGTTAGATATATAGAACATCTACTTCCGTGCAGTAGCCTACATTGGTAATGACATCACTCATGCTAGCAAGAGGTGTTCAAATCTAGCCAACATTTTGCCACGGAGGGCAAAACACATATCGATAAAGTTGGGATTTATTATTAAAGATTAATACCCAGAGATTTATACGAAGATTGGACTCATAAGTGACTTGACGTGTTCTGTTTTCTCCATGCAGCTGGAGCCGTTCTTCCGGGAAGACTACGGTGCCAACTTTGTGGCCCTGACGGCCAGAAGCTTCAGGTAGCCACATCCTCTGACCTTTTCATTTTGTTAATGTTGCTCTTCTTTCAAGAAGCTTCAGGTAGCCACATCCTCTGACCTTTTCATTTCGTTAATGCAGAAGCTTCAGGTAGCCACATCCTCTGACCTTTTCATTTCGTTAATGCAGAAGCTTCAGGTAGCCACATCCTCTGACCTTTTCATTTCGTTAATGTTGCTCTTCTTTCAAGAAGCTTCAGGTAGCCACATCCTCTGACCTTTTCATTTCGTTAATGCTTCAGGTAGCCACATCCTCTGACCTTTTCATTTCGTTCATGCTTCAGGTAGCCACATCCTCTGACCTTTTCATTTCGTTAATGCTGCGCTTCTCTCATGAAGCTTCAGGTAGCCACATCCTCTGACCTTCTCATGAACTAGAGAGCATAGCAAACGCATTTCACAGGAAGAGGTGAGACACTTAAGAGATCCTTTTGAAAGGTTGGGATTTCACAGGAAGTGGGGAGAGACTCAAGAGATCCTTTTGAAAGATTGGGATTTCACAGGAAGTGGGGAGAGACTCAAGAGATCCTTTTGAAAGATTGGGATTTCAGTTGTTTGTAGCAGCAATAGAACTAGAGCAATATAATAGAAGATTAGAAGAATAGAATATACTTTTTTGATCCCGTGAGGGAAATTCAGTTCTCTGCATTTAACCGAATTAGTGAACACACACAGCGCACAGTGAACACACAGTGAGGTGAATCACACACTAACCCAGAGCAGTGAGCTGCCTGCCCAACCAGCAGCGTTTGCGGAGCAGTGAGGGGTTAGGTGCCTTGCTCAGGGGCACTTCAGCCGTGGACTAGTCGGGGATCGAACCGGCAACCCTCCGGATACAAGCCCGAAGCCCTAACCAGTAGGCCACGGCTACCAATAGCACTAGAGATCCTTGATTGTGATTGTCTTGATTGAAGATTGTAATGTAAATATCACTTGTTTGTGTTTGTTATTAGGGCCGGCTCGATTGTCCACAACACTGACCTAACGTTTACCAGCAACAAGACAATCCCAGCTGAGGAAGCCATATTCAACACAATGCTACGAGCGGGCATGAGCCAACCCACGGCCTTACCCATCACCCATGTAAACAACACAGGTGACTGTCCGTTTGTCTATTTGTCTATCTATCCATCTATCTGTCTGTCTGTATATCTCTCTGGATTTCTGTCTGTCTGTCTGTCTGTCTGTCTGTCTTCTGTGTGTGTGTGTGTGTGTTCTCCCATGTCTTCATCACTAGCTGTATTCTCTGTGTGTGTTCTCTGTGTGTATGTTCTCCCATGTCTTCATCACTAGCTGTGTTCTCCATGTGTTCTGTGTGTGTGTTCTACATGCGTTCTCTGTGTGTGTTCTCTGTGTGTGTGTTCTCCCATGTCTTCATCACTGGCTGTGTTCTGTGTGTGTGTGTTCTACATGCGTTCTCTGTGTGTGTGTTCTCCCATGTCTTTATCACTAGCTGTGTTCTCTGTGTGTGTTCTCTGTGTGTGTTCTCCCATGTCTTAACACTAGCTGTGTTCTCCATGCGTTCTGTATGTGTGTTCTCCCATGTCTTCATCACTAGCTGTGTTCTGTGTGTGTGTTCTACATGTGTTCTCTGTGTGTGTTCTCTGTGTGTGTTCTCCCATGTCTTCATCACTAGCTGTGTTCTATGTGCGTTCTCTGTGTGTGTGTTCTCCCATGTCTTCATCACTAGCTGTGTTCTCCATGCGTCCTGTGTGTGTGTTCTCCCACATGTCTTCATCACCCGCTGTGTTCTCTGTGCGTTCTGTGTGTGTGTTCTCCCATGTCTTCATCACTGAGTTCTCTGTGTGTGTTCTCTGTGTGTGTTCTCCCATGTCTTCATCACCCGCTGTGTTCTCTGTGCGTTCTCTGTGTCCGACTGGGTTCTCTATCTGCTCTCTGTATGTTCTCTATGTCTGTTTAACCAGCTGGGTTCTGTATCTGTTCTATTTACCTGTATAACCAGCTGGGTTCTGTGCATGTTCTTTGTATGTTCTCTATGCCTGTATAATCAGCTGGGTTCTGTATGTGTTCTCTTACTGTTCTCTTTGCCTGTATAACCAGCTGGGTTCTGTATGTGTTCTATGTATGTTCTCTATGCCTGTATAACCAGCAGGGTTCTCTGTCTGTTCTCTGTATGTTCTCTACACCTGTATAATCAGCTGGGTTCTGTATGTGTTCTCTATGCCTGTATAACCAGCTGGGTTCTGTATATGTATGGTCTCTTTGCCTGTATAACCAGCTGGGTTCTGTATATGTATGGTCTCTTTGCCTGTATAACCAGCTGGGTTCTGTATGTGTTCTCTGTATTTTCTCTATGTCTGTATAATCAGCTGGGTTCTGTATGTGTATGTTCTCTTTGCCTGTATAACCAGCTGGGTTCTGTACGTGTTCTCTTTGTCCCCATCATCAGTTCTGTTTCCCAGTATGGTCAGCAGCAGCACATCCCCCCCTGTCAGCTTCAACAACACAGGTGACTATCTATCTATCTATCTATCTATCTATCTATCTATCTATCTGTGTATCTGTGTGTCTATCTATGTATCTATGTATCTATCTTTCTATCTATCTATCTATCTATCTATCTATCTATCTATCTATCTATCTATCTATCTATCTATCTATCTATCTATCTATCTATCTATCTATCTATCTATCTATCTGTCTATCTATCTATCTATCTATCTATCTGTGTATCTGTGTGTCTATCTATGTATCTATCTATCTATCTATCTATCTATCTATCTATGTATCTGTGTGTCTATCTATCTATGTATCTATCTATCTATCTATCTGTGTATCTGTGCAGGCGCGTAGGAACCACGGGGGTCGGGGGGGTCGGGACACCCCCAATGTTGGACCCCCTCCCGAAAGAAAAACGCTGCAAAGTACAGATGTTGTTGATTACTTAGCTCAATTATATCCTCCTGAGTTACGGCCCCATAACTATAGCTATCGGTGCGCATCGGAGGTCTTTCACATTGTGTTTTAAGAATGTTTCCCGAAACGAAGCCCGTCTCAATAATGCAGCATGGGGCACTTCCTCACCTTGAGTGTCTGAAAGCTAATGTAGGCTACTCTCTCAGTCCAAATATTTAGTTTACGGCCTTCTTTCATTCTTTTCGAAATAGTTAAGAGGATAGCCTATTGTGGGCGAATACAGTAGTCTACGATAGCCTAAATAAGTTGCTTTTAAATGTAGGCTTATCACTTGACGTGGCACATAGCCTAATTATCTGGTTACCTGGATTTAGCAAGTCCATACACTTTGTTCATCCTATTATAGGCTATGCTTTTAATTAATTAAATGTTAACATTTAATTAAATGTGTAACAATTTGCCTCTTATTATAATCTACACACTGTCACGACGTATACTAGGTTACGGGCGGATATGAGCAACCGAAGGCCTCGGTTGACTTAAGATAAACGGGCAGAATGCCTGTTTACAAACTACGTCAAACATGCAATAATATAACAAATGAAAAAACACAAATGAAAGATGAATAGGCTACTCACTGTATTTTGTCACAAATTAAGCAATGAGTTCGTTCGTGGCCACCTAGCGCGCAACTTACGCGCTGAGGTGAAGGCCCGACACATACTAATTAACACAAAGCTTCATAATGCACAAACAAACACCCACTCAAAGTTCAGTGTCCATACGTCCAAACAATAAACATAAGAAGCCGACAGTCAAAAACGACAACGAGATCTCCCAGACACGAAAAACAATGTTTATCTCACAGTTTGTTGAGTATCGTTCCAACACTGATGCGCAAGGCAATCTCAGCTTTCGCGTTCGTTAAACTAAGGGCAAACCCATTCATTGTGCCCAAAACGCGCATCCATCTATCAGCTGACATACAATTTACTTAGATGGCATATGAAAAGTCAAGAAGAAGAAACATATTTTAATTTAAGCAACGTTTATGCAACCATGTAAAGGGAAGCATTGGGGGAGTCAGTTTAAGTTGTCAGACTAGCTGTGTGCGTTTTCAGGGAAGAAATGTGTTCTGAATAGCCTATGTGCAGATGTTCTTCCCAGTTCCAAAAATAGGTTAAGAAAAAGACTGAAATACAAGCGGCATCTTACAGAGGGCCATTAAAACTTCAGCAATAGGTTTTTTTTTTTATCTCTTATGTTACTTATAATTCGCCCCCTTTATTTATTAATATAAAAAAATTTCGCAACGGACCTCATTCTTGTCCCCCCCAATGCTTACTACGTTCCTACGCGCCTGTATCTGTGTGTCTATCTATGTATCTATCTATCTATCTATCTATCTATCTATCTGTGTGTCTATCTGTCAGCTTCAACAACACAGGTGACTATCTATCTATCTATGTATCTGTGTGTCTATCTATCTATCTATCTATCTATCTATCTGTGTATCTGTGTGTCTATCTATGTATCTATCTATCTATGTATCTATGTATCTATCTATCTATCTATCTATCTATCTATCAGTGTGTCTATCTTTCAGCTTCAACAACACAAGTGACTATATATCTATCTATGTGTCTGTGTGTCTATCTATCTATCTATCTATGTATCTGTGTGTCTATCTATCTATCTATCTATCTATGTATCTATCTATGTACCTGTGTGTCTATCTATCGGCTTCAACAACACAGGTGACTATCTATCTATCTATCTATCTATGTATCTATCTATCTATGTATCTATCTATCTATCTATGTATCTGTGTGTCTATCTGTCAGTCAATACGTTGTCTGTCTGTCTTCATATCTGCTTGTCCATATGTATATCTGGCTAACTGTCTGTATGTCTATTTTCATATCTGTCTGTCAATATGTTGTCTGTCTGTCTGTTTATCTATTTGTGTTGACTGTTGAACACATTGTGTTATTCATACGTTCTTCTGTATGGGGCAATTGCTCTGTCACTACTTTGGAGTTTAATGTGATTTTAAATTTCAACTCCCAACTCCAACTCCAGTTTAAAACCTTGTAAACTCCAAACTAGCGACAGAGCAATTGCCCCTATTTGTTCTCTATGTCTGTATAACCAGCTGGGTTCTGTATGTGTTCTCTGTATGTTCTCTAAGTCTGTATAACCAGCTGGGTTCTGTATGTGTTCTCTGTACGTCTCTTTGCCTGTATAACCTGCTGGGTTCTGTATGTGTTCTCTGTATGTTCTCTATGCCTGTATAATCAGCTGGGTTCCGTACGTGTTCTCTTTGCCTGTATAACCAGCTGGGTTCTGTATGTGTTCTCTGTATGTTCTGTATGCCTGTATAACCAGCTGGGTTCTGTACATGTTCTCTATCTGTTCTCTCTGCTTGTATAACCAGCTGGGTTCTGTATGTGTTCTCTGTATGTTCTCTGCCTGTATAATCAGCTGGGTTCTGTACGTGTTCTATATCTGTTCTCTATGCCTGTATAGCCAGCTGGGTTCTGTATGTGTTCTCTATCTGTTCTCTCTGCCTGTATAGCCAGCTGGGTTCTGTACATGTTCTCTATCTGTTCTCTATGCCTGTATAACCAGCTGGGTTCTGTATGTGTTCTCTGTATGTTCTCTGCCTGTATAATCAGCTGGGTTCTGTATGTGTTCTCTATCTGTTCTCTATGCCTGTATAATCAGCTGGGTTCTGTATGTGTTCTCTATTTGTTCTCTATGCCTGTATAATCAGCTGGGTTCTGTACGTGTTCTCTATCTGTTCTCTATGCCTGTATAATCAGCTGGGTTCTGTACGTGTTCTCTATCTGTTCTCTATGCCTGTATAACCAGCTGGATTCTTGTTCTCTTTGTCTCCATCATCAGTTGTGTTTCCAAATCCAGCCAGCAGCACATCAAGCCTCTTCAAAGTCTGGAACCTACAGGTGGCATCGCTGCTGCTGCTGGGCCAGTGGTTGGTTCACTGACCTGTCAGTCAATGCAGTGAGGAGCGTGACGGAGGCGGGACCAGGAGGGGAGAGAGCTTTCACAAGGAAATATCTTACAGAGATGTTATGTCACAGTGGTTTAGAAAAAGCTACACATTCTCATGCAGATTCATAATACACAAGACTGCATCTATTAAATATGTAAGGGATAATGGACGACACGCCGTTCGATTATACAAAGTTAATGCACGTTCTAGATTATACAAAGTTAATGCACGTTCTAGATTATACAAAGTTAATGCACGTTCTAGATGGTAAAACGGCCCAATGCGAAGCAGAAGAGTGTAGAAAAGTGCATTAACTTTGTATAATCGAACGGCGTTAAGTCCATTCTCCTACTTATTCCACTGTTGCCACTTGCGTTGTGTTCATTTCGGGTTATGATTTAAACGTTTTAATCGCTAGAACTGTCTTATTTGTAGAACTACTTTTCCCACAAATGTTTCAATTAATTTCTCACCTTGCAAGACAAACTGCCGTTACTAGTTCTAAGTGGATGGTTGCTATGGTCAATGGACAGTCGTTAGTTCTAAATGGATATTTGCTACGGTCAAAAGCCAGTCTTTAGTTCTATCTCTCCCGCTATCAAGCGGGCATATCCAGGATTCTAATGAACGAACTTTGAAAACATCGCTATTTACTTAGAGTAGCCTACTGCTGTCCAACTAGCTAAAATCCACCTCTGTCATTTGCTACAATGTCACTATGTTCTGAGCGTCTGTATTTCAGCTTGAATACAACGTGACAGTTCATTTAAGCTTCACAACGAGTTTGGCGAATTAATATTCAAGTGTGATACGGCCAACAAATTGGAACTACATAGGTGTGCAAAAAACATCCGGTTAATGCACCCCCTTATTGAACGCAGGACAATGGGGAATTCAACCAAGCAGTGGAATAAACTTTTTTTATTCTCATAAAATAAGAATTCTTTACCTGTGTAGGTTTACTGGGTATGTATTGTGCGTACTATATAGCATTACTGACGTTACACATTTCTGTGTAAAAGTTTGTTATTTATTGTTTATTATTCAAGGCCTTAAATGAAACAATATTTTTTTATTGAAAATAAAATATATTTATTGGTCTTCTTCTCCTACATGCTTTTTAATTAGATAAGAAAGTGCACAGACACATTTTCATGAGAACACAATATGTGAAAATATGTGAATGTACCTGCTAAATACAAGTATGTGGTTACGAGACAAGCCTGGGGACGTTAACTCAGAGGAAGTGGTAACCCTCCTACCCAAGAGCCCTATGACATTGTTCTGTTAGGAGAATGAAGCCATGCAGCTCTTCTATTAGAATCAAACATGACGACGAGGAATGATGCTAACAGCTGCTTTACGATTGTTACGATTGTTACGATTCATCGTAGCTAGAGATTGGCATGGTACTTTTTCCAGTAGGCCTATTAGCCTGTTTGATTTGCATTGAGCTCAATGAGCATCAAACAGGCTAATAGGCCTACTGGAAAAATAACCATTTAACATAGGGCTTAAATACTTCCTTCCTCCAAGCATTTAAGGAAGAACATTTATTTATGTACAATACATTCTTGATACATACATACAAGTTTTATCTTCAAAAAAGATGGCATACGTCATGTTTCTGTATTTTCCCGGGGACAGGCAACCAAAAAACCTGAAACCGAGGAAGTCTGGTCACTTTAACTTTTAGCCTTTAAGATTCTCTATGAATACGGACACCTTAACTTTTTAGCCTTTAAGATTCTTTGTGAATACAGACACTGATTACAGAAGAGCTCTTTGGGGCCTGAGAGCATTGCCATGGAAACCAGCTGTTTAGGGTCCAGGTGGCATTGCCTTGGAGTCCAGCATTGCTGGTTGAAAAGGATGCTAAACTATGATGGCTAACACTGTGCTAACACTATTATCTTGGGGGGTTTTAACACTTGTTTTGTGTGTGTGTGTGTTTGTGTGTGTGTGAATACACCAATTAG
Source organism: Sardina pilchardus (assembly GCF_963854185.1). Classification (NCBI taxonomy): domain Eukaryota; kingdom Metazoa; phylum Chordata; class Actinopteri; order Clupeiformes; family Clupeidae; genus Sardina; species Sardina pilchardus. The sequence goes on from NC_084994.1 coordinate 4,073,327, forward strand.
GAGCTACTTTTAGCCTTGAGATTCTTTGTTAATGCGGGCACTGATGACATGGCCAGATCAGCGGGCGGAAGATATGGACGCATTCTGGGAATGCTGTAGGAATGCTTGCAGGAATGTTCCAGGAAGTGAAGGTTCCTGATAGCTCGCCAACATATAACCACAAACAAAGTAAACATCCTGATGACAGAGTGCTATGGCTACATTCCCATAGCAACAAATAAGCCACAACCTGAGGATTACGCTCCTCAACCTGGAAGTCCGTCTGCCTTTTCATGAGCATGATCGCACGGCTAGAGACTTTTTGTTTGTCAGTAAACCTGGTGGCACGACCTTGCAAACGTTGTTTTTCTGCTCACAGGCGCTAGGCTAGGGGGAAGCGAGACAGCCACCATTCAACCTGAAATAAGTCAAATAACCATTCCAATGACTCAGCAGCTGAGCAGTTAAGGCAGTTTAAGCTGAAAACCCTTAGAAGTGGACATTTGTCTTCTCTGTTAGTGTGTGGTGCAATTAAAGTGGACATTTGGGGTATTGTGCAATTAAAGTGGACATTTGGGGTATTGTGCAATCAAAGTGGACATTTGGGGTATTGTGCAATTAAAGTGGACATTTGGGGTATTGTGCAGTCAAAGTGGACATTTGGGGTATTGTGCAATTAAAGTGGACATTTGGGGTATTGTGCAATTAAAGTGGACATTTGGGGTATTGTGCAATCAAAGTGGACATTTGGAGTATTGTGCAGTCAAAGTGGACATTTGGGGTATTGTGCCGTTAAAGTGGACATTTGGGGTATTGTGCATGTTTGTGGTGCAATTGAAGGGGACATTTGGGTTAGTGTGCATGTTTGTGGTGCAATTCAAGTGGACACTTGGATTATTGTGCATGTTTGTGCGCAGTTAAAGTGGACATTTGGGGTATTGTGCATGTTTGTGTGCAGTCAAAGTGGACATTTGGGGTATTGTGCAGTCAAAGTGGACATTTGGGTTATTGTGCATGTTTGTGTGCGGTTAAAGTGGACATTTGGGGTATTGTGCGGTTAAAGTGGACATTTGGGGTATTGTGCATGTTTGTGTGCAGTCAAAGTGGACATTTGGGGTATTGTGCAGTCAAAGTGGACATTTGGGTTATTGTGCATGTTTGTGTGCGGTTAAAGTGGACATTTGGGGTATTGTGCGGTTAAAGTGGACATTTGGGGTATTGTGCATGTTTGTGTGCGGTTAAAGTGGACATTTGGGGTATTGTGCATGTTTGTGTGCAGTTAAAGTGGACATTTGGGGTATTGTGCAGTTAAAGTGGACATTTGGGGTATTGTGCATGTTTGTGTGCAGTCAAAGTGGACATTTGGGGTATTGTGCATGTTTGTGTGCGGTTAAAGTGGACATTTGGGGTATTGTGCGGTTAAAGTGGACATTTGGGGTATTGTGCATGTTTGTGTGCGGTTAAAGTGGACATTTGGGGTATTGTGCAGTTAAAGTGGACATTTGGGGTATTGTGCATGTTTGTGTGCAGTCAAAGTGGACATTTGGGGTATTGTGCATGTTTGTGTGCGGTTAAAGTGGACATTTGGGGTATTGTGCAGTTAAAGTGGACATTTGGGGTATTGTGCATGTTTGTGTGCAGTTAAAGTGGACATTTGGGGTATTGTGCATGTTTGTGTCTGGCGAAATGCTGCAGCTGTTCGTTTCACCACTCGTTGTAATGGTCCTAGAGTTCAAGCACATGTTTTTCCACAAACTTCCTGTAAATGACATAATTATGAATCAAATGCCAAAACTATGTGCCTGTCTGCACCGATCAGTGTGTGTGTGTGTGTGTGTATTCGTGTGTGTGTGTGTGTGTGTGTGTGTATGTGTGGGAGTGTGCAAGTGCGCAAGACCTATTTCTTTAAGCCTTCCTGTAAATGACATAAATATTAATCAAATGCCAAAACTATGTGCCTGTCTGCACCGATCAGTGTGTGTGTGTGTGTGTGTGTGTGTGTGTGTATGTGTGGGAGTGTGCAAGTGCGCAAGACCTATTTCTTTAAGCCTTCCTGTAAATGACATAAATATTAATCAAATGCCAAAACTATGTGCCTGTCTGCACCGATCAGTGTGTGTGTGTGTGTGTGTGTGTGTGTGTGTGTGTGTGTGTGTGTGTGTGACTGGAATCAGATTGGAACTTGACTGGAATCCTGGCAGAACTGGATCATCAGGTCTGCTAAATGTCACACAATGACACTAATAGAACAGATCAGAGAAGTGCACTCAGCTCATGCACTGCAACAAAAAGAACTCCAACCAAGTGTTATTAATCTCAAATTAAGATCAAATCTATTTGGTATCGTTTTTAATATGAAAATACTTACCTCACGCTCTCTCGAAAGATCATTTTGACTTAGTCTAAGAAGACTTTGACTTATTTTAAGTAGTCTTATCAAGAAAAATCAATTGATTTTACGAGCAAAGCACTTGGTACGTGTCTTTATACTGAAAACAATCTCAACTATTTTTTTATTTTATTATTTTGATATAATATCAGTAACACTTGGTTAGATTGGAGAAGATCAGCAGTTGTTGTAGTGCATATGACTTATAGGGCGTAGGACATATTGTGGGGGGGGCAATATGTCAGTGGTTAGACTGATAGTATTGGGGGGGCAATATGTCAGTGGTTAGACTGATAGGCCATAGGGCGTATTGGGGGGGGGGGGGCAATATGTCAGTGGTTAGACTGATAGGCCATAGGGCGTATTGGGGGGGGGGGGCAATATGTCAGTGGTTAGACTGATAGGCCATAGGGCGTATTGGGGGGGGGGGGGCAATATGTCAGTGGTTAGACTGATAGGCCGTAGGGCGTATTGGGGGGGGGGGGGCAATATGTCAGTGGTTAGACTGATAGGCCGTAGGGCGTATGGGGGGGGGGGGCACTATGTCAGTGGTTAGACTGATAGGCCATAGGGCATATTGGGGGGGGGGCACTATGTCAGTGGTTAGACTGATAGGCCATAGGGCGTATTGGGGGGGGCAATATGTCAGTGGTTAGACTGATAGACCATAGGGCATATTGGGGGGGCACTACTGTATGTCAGTGGTTAGACTGATAGTATTGGGGGGGCACTATGTCAGTGGTTAGACTGATAGGCCATAGGGCGTATTGGGGGGGCAATATATCAGTGGTTAGACTGATAGGCCATAGGGCGTATTGGGGGGGGGGGCAATATGTCAGTGGTTAGACTGATAGGCCATAGGGTGTATTGGGAGGGGGGCACTATGTCATTGGTTAGACTGATAGTATTGGGGGGCACTATGTCAGTGGTTAGACTGATAGGCCATAGGGCGTATTGGGGGGGCAATATGTCAGTGGTTAGACTGATAGTATTGGGGGGCACTATGTCAGTGGTTAGACTGATAGGCCATAGGGCGTATTGGGGGGGCAATATGTCAGTGGTTAGACTGATAGGCCATAGGGCGTATTGGGGGGGCAATATGTCTGTGGTTAGACTGATAGGCCATAGGGCGTATTGGGGGGGCACTACTGTATGTCAGTGGTTAGACTGATAGTATTGGGGGGGCAATATGTCAGTGGTTAGACTGATAGGCCATAGGGCGTATTGGGGGGGCAATATGTCAGTGGTTAGACTGATAGGCCATAGGGCGTATTGGGGGGGCAATATGTCTGTGGTTAGACTGATAGGCCATAGGGCGTATTGGGGGGGCACTACTGTATGTCAGTGGTTAGACTGATAGTATTGGGGGGGCAATATGTCAGTGGTTAGACTGATAGGCCATAGGGCGTATTGGGGGGGCAATATGTCTGTGGTTAGACTGATAGGCCATAGGGCGTATTGGGGGGGCAATATGTCAGTGGTTAGACTGATAGGCCGTAGGGCGTATTGGGGGGGCAATATGTCAGTGGTTAGACTGATAGGCCATAGGGCGTATTGGGGGGGGGCAATATGTCAGTGGTTAGACTGATAGGCCGTAGGGCATATTGGGGGGCACTATGTCAGTGGTTAGACTGATAAGCCATAGGGCGTATTGGGGGGGGGCAATATGTCAGAGGTTAGACTGATAGGCCATAGGGTGTATTGGGAGGGGGGCACTATGTCATTGGTTAGACTGATAGTATTGGGGGGCACTATGTCAGTGGTTAGACTGATAGGCCATAGGGCGTATTGGGGGGGCAATATGTCTGTGGTTAGACTGATAGGCCATAGGGCATATTGGTGGGGGGGGGCAATATGTCAGTGGTTAGACTGATAGGCCATAGGGCATATTGGTGGGGGGGGGCAATATGTCAGTGGTTAGACTGATAGGCCGTAGGGCTTATTGGGGGGTCAATATGTCAGTGGTTAGACTGATAGTATTGGGGGGTCAATATGTCAGTGGTTAGACTGATAGGCCGTATTGCGTATTGGGGGGGGGGGGGGGGGGGCAATATGTCAGTGGTTAGACTGATAGGCCCCCAACAGGCGGAGAACCAGCATTGCAGTTTGGCTCACAACACACCAGTGACATCTGGTGGAAATCATGAAGCATTACCTGGTGAAGCATTACCTGGTGAAGCATTACCTGGTGAAGCATTACCTGGTGAAACATTACCTGGTGAAGCATTACCTGGTGAAGCATTACCTGGTGAAACATTACCTGGTGAAACATTACCTGGTGAAACATTACCTGGTGAAGCATTACCTGGTGAAGCATTACCTGGTGAAGCATTACCTGGTGAAACATTACCTGGTGAAGCATTACCTGGTGAAGCATTACCTGGACACTTGACAATGTTTATAATGAACATTGCATTTACATAGGGTTACATAGGGGTGCCAATACTTATGACCCCTGTATTTTGAGGAATAACATTAATTTATTTATGATTCATTATTCATTCACTATGAAAATTGGTGTCCTTAAAGGTTGGATATAACCTAATTGTATTACTTAAGGCATTAAGATCAATTTCCAAAAGACGATTTTATATTCCTCTTTTTAGTCTTTAGCATGGGGTGCCAACACTTTCAGCCATGACTGTATAACTGAGGACAAAAAGAGTATTGTTCGAAACAGAATTATACAGAATTATAATCATTTTATTTTGATTATGTTTCCATAATAGTTGGAAGTCATAATTTTAACATTTCATTGATTAATTCAATACATGTTTTTACAATAATTGATATACACTCTAAATACAGTTAGCACAACACCCATACCATGACTGTACAGTTACCACAAACATCTAGTTTTCACATGATATGTTATCAATGAACACATTTTGTAAATACTTATATTTCCTTTACATACAAGATTTCTCAGTACAAAAAAGTCGGTAACACATTACAGATCGCTAATAAGGTAGTAATTGTATGGTAATTTCTATGTAATTTCATGGCAACAGTCCCTTGTTACCACTTATTACCAGTAGTTTCTATGCAGTTTCTAGTGCAATTACTCCGCTGTTTCTAGGTAATAGCGATGCAAACAGCATTAATTAAGGTGTGCTGTGTGTGTGTGTGTGTGTGTGTGTGTGTGTGTGTGTGTGTGTGTGTGTGTGTGTGTGTGTGTGTGTGTGTGTGTGTGTGTGTGTGTGTGTGTGTGTGTGTGTGTATGTGTGTGTGTGTTACATCCTCTTGTGGACATGTAGGGGGTTTCCACAGTCAGGACAGAAGTGATGGGCATCTTTAAAGCTGTCCATGAAGAATGGGATAACACAACACCCAAGCACCAGTCTGAGAGAGAGAGAGAGAGAGAGAGAGAGAGAGAGGGTAAGGGAGAGAGAGAGAGATGGGGGAGAGGGAGAGAGAGATG
>NC_084994.1:4081615-4089115 GCF_963854185.1 Sardina pilchardus
CTAGAACCTGCAGTCACATACATACTAACACCATCACCGGCCTAGAACCTGCAGTCACATACACATACTAACACCATCACCGGCCTAGAACCTGCAGTCACATACACACACTAACACCATCACCGGCCTAGAACCTGCAGTCACATACATACTAACACCATCACCGGCCTAGAACCTGCAGTCACATACACAACACCATCACCAGTCTAGAACCTGCAGAGTCACATACACACTAACACCATCACCAGCCTAGAACCTGCAGTCACATACACACACTAACACCATCACCGGCCTAGAACCTGCAGTCACATATACACACTAACACCATCACCAGCCTAGAACCTGCAGAGTCACATAAACATACTAACACCATCACCGGCCTAGAACCTGCAGTCACATACACATACTAACACCATCACCAGCCTAGAACCTGCAGTCACATACACATACTAACACCATCACCAGCCTAGAACCTGCAGAGTCACATATACACACTAACACCATCACCAGTCTAGAACCTGCAGTCACATACAGTTCTGAAAAAACGCCAAGATGCCACTTCACATTTTTCTGAGGTCATCATACAGCTGCTGCGTGATATTCAAATAAGTTGACAGTCATATTAAAAAATAAGAGACCACTGCAAATTTGAATAAGACCATCATCTCAAAAGTGATTCGCATTGTTGGACTTTTATATAAAAAGTCTCGTTCCATATATGTGTCTCAGAAGTACACAGACTGCCGATAGGACCTTTTAACTCTAATAGGGGAGCTACAGCAGGCGCGTAACTGAAGCGTTCCGTTTGCGACGCGTCAAATCCATTTTAGAAGATGGGTCTATTTTTTTCGAATGTACGCGCCACTGTCGCGTCTGGTGTAGCTACTTCCATTGATTATAGTGATTATTAACTGCTGCAGCATACTGTACGTGTTGCGAACGGAACGCTTCAGTTACGCGCCTGGTGTAGCTCCCCTGTTAGACGGATCACAGCTCACCTTGACTCTGAAACTGGTGGTAAGGAGCTGCCATCAGCTGGGGACTGATGTCCTGGGGTTGTACCACAGCCAGACCCTGGGGGTGAATGGCCTGGGGTGTGGTTGCCATGGTTGCAGCCTGATTCTTGGTTTCCATGGGATACTGTGTGTACCCAACCTGAGGCTGTGCTATCACGGGAGACTGTAGAGACTGTAGAGTCTGTGCTTGGACAACAGCAGGAGTCTAGTGGAACAGGAGACGAGATGAGCTCATTTCCTGTTGATAATGATGCGTTAATGTTCTGTTCATAATAATGACTTAATGTCCTGCTAATGGTAATGAGATAATGTCCTGCTGATAATAATGACGAGTTAATGTCTTGCTGATAATAATGGTGAGTTAATGTCCTGCTGATAATGATGAGTTAATGTCCTGCTGATAATGATGAGTTAATGTCCTGATAATGATGAGTTAATGTCCTGATAATGATGAGTTAATGTCCTGATAATGATGAGTTAATGTCCTGATAGTGATGAGTTAATGTCCTGCTGATAATGATGAGTTAATGTCCTGCTGATAGTGATGAGTTAATGTCCTGCTGATAGTGATGAGTTAATGTCCTGATAATGATGAGTTAATGTCCTGCTGATAGTGATGAGTTAATGTCCTGCTGATAATGATGAGTTGATGTCCTGCTGATAATGATGAGTTAATGTCCTGCTGATAATGATGAGTTAATGTCCTGCTGATAGTGATGAGTTAATGTCCTGCTGATAATGATGAGTTGATGTCCTGCTGATAATGATGAGTTAATGTCCTGCTGATAATGATGAGTTAATGTCCTGCTGATAGTGATGAGTTAATGTCCTGCTGATAATGATGAGTTGATGTCCTGCTGATAATGATGAGTTGATGTCCTGCTGATAATGATGAGTTGATGTCCTGCTGATAATGATGAGTTAATGTCCTGATAATAACGAGTTAATGTCCTGCTGGCCAAATGATTAGACGGCATTCACACTGACATACTTTTTCACCTCCCAAACTTAATAATATGCTTGGTGGTGATTGATAATGTACATGTTGTTGCTATGGACATTATACTGTATTTAGCTAAATAGCTAGGCTCCCTGATCCCTTAAAGAGTGTCCTATGTTAGTGTTTTGGGTTGCATGCTGTGCACGTTAAATGCGCTATATAAATAAATGACTTACTTACTTACTTACTTACTTACTTAGTGCTGTCACCCTTACCTGTGCTACAGGTGGGCCCTCCGCAGGAAGCATAGTCATCTGGGGATCTTTGTGCGCATTGAAAGATCTAATCCTGTCAAAAGGAAGTACACCAAAGGCGAAGGGACACTTGGTGACTACAGGAGCAGTTTTGCTGTGTTTCTGCTAATCAAACAGATTTGAAAACTAAATTATTAAACCATATCATCCAGGAATTAAATTGTAGGTGACTGAGATACTGCTCTCAATTGTGTCTTACATTCTTCACAAACACACACACAAATGTAAATACTAAATGTACTAAATGTAAATGCAAACACACACACACACACACACACACACACACCAACACACACACACTGACTTACTTGTCATCGATCATTCTCCCAATCTTCTGTGCTCCATGGGTCATGGATGACTTGACCTCGCTAAACTTCCCACCCACACACACACACACACACACACACACACACACTGACTTACTTGTCATCGATCATTCTCCCAATCTTCTGTGCTCCATGGGTCATGGATGACTTGACCTCGCTAAACTTCCCACCCACACACACACACACACACACAGGGACGTGCACAGGGGGGTTGCTCAGGTTGCTCGGGCAACTGCCCATATGCCCTTCTCGACTCTTGTTGCCCTTCCGAGGGCAAACAATAATAATAAATCGTAGGCTGCAATGGATGCAGAATTTCACGTGGGCCTAGATTTTTTAAAAATCGCAAAAGTAAAAGTAGCCTCATTCACTTCCATTGGGGCACCGAGAGCGAAAGTCAGAAGGAGGGCAAATTCTGTTTACGTATAGGCTACTGTTGCAGCGCTTCACGCGACCGGCAACTGAGTTGAGCCTGCATGACAGTCTATCGCGGCCCTCGACGAAAGATATTGTCAGGGTTGTCTGGTGAGACCGACTGCCTCCTCAACGTTGTCGGAAAAGGTTAGTTTGTGATGTATAACAAACGAACAATAATCATCATGAAGTTGTATGATATTAATTACAATCTCCATAAATCCAGGCTGAGTTTCCTACGTTTAGCCTAATCAGACAGCCTGCAAGCAGACAAGCAGCCCGTTGTCCCATAGCAGGCTAGCCTACTATTTTTTTTGGTATAGGCATAATAGTTCGTTTCTCACATTTCGTTTTAGCAAGAAGAATGAATGATGGAAGTAGCCTAATGCATCACTGTGATAATGTGTCCGAGCAGATGTAGAGACTCAGATCGAGAGATGCCAAGTAGAAGAAAACTTCTTTTTTTATTATAAGCTACCGGTAGGTTTAGACATTAGACATAAACAAAAGAAAAACACTTATAAAAACGAAAAACACAAACATGGGACAATGCCCAATAGCTAGGCCCTTACGTACCCATACACTGACCGAGACAATGTGCCCTCTCACGGCAGAGGCCCATCTCCCGAATGAAGCGCCCAATACTCTTATATACTATTGGCGCGGACCAACACAGCAAACAATCAATCAGCGCAACCCCATATCCTCAAAGGCTAGATACTATAGGAGCGCACCACATTACTTGACCACATTCCTGTGCAATAAGAACTACTTCGCTACAGTCCCCCAAAATAACAAATAAAACAAAACTACTGAAACACCCCTGTCTCCATGAGCGCTTCCCTTATGGGAGCGCGCCCCGTCCCTTTAACTGGGTCTCACCTCCGACACTCTTGTCGCACCCCGGAAGACAGGTAGACATCAGGTAAGGACAACAATACACACTAGAATAGACAATACACAATACACAGACAAACATTGGCACAGTCGCAGCGATTTCATATAAGATGTAAATTATGCGCGCACGAAACCCGCCACAACTGTCCCGACATTATGCCTTGCATCCCCCGCTACTACAATAAAGCCATGTTTAGCGCACGGCCTATTCACCATTCCTTCGCATCATACACAGGCACAATACATAGTTATTCCTTACTTTTCAACATATGCATTTCAACCTTATTTCATTTCATTATCTCCTGTGTGTGTATACTGTATGTAGCATGCGTTCAAGTGCAAACTCAATTCTCATTGTTCTTACTGGCGGGAATGCGCCCGCTTCTGTGACAGACGCGGTGCGCTCTGTCACAATCACATTCATTATTTCATTCAAAATGGTTGAATGCCTAAATCCTATCACTAGGGTATTGAAGTAAAAATGATCACTGAAAAAAATCAGGAGAGGGAGAGACAACTCAAGTAGGCAGCAAAGGGCAGCACATCAATGCAGGGTTGGCTACGAAAAAGCCAACCAGCAGGTGAGACAGAGACTATGCACTGTGATAAAGATGACATAAAGATGACACTGTGTAGGCGAATTGATTAATTAATCAGACTCATATTTTAGCCTAGTAATGACAATTTTTCCTAGGCTAAGGCTATGTTACATCTAAGATGAGGAGCAGCCACAAGCCCCCAGACCCTGGAAAATGTGGACCAGGATGAGGCATATAGCAGATAGGCCAAGAGATGAGTTGTGTTTTTTTTTTTTTTTTTTAAGGGGGGGGGGGGGGGGGGGGGTACCCTTTTTTCAGGTCCGAGCAACTGCCCCTCAAAATTCCTGTGCACGTCCCTGCACACACACACACACACACACACACACACTGACTTACTTGTCATCGATCATTCTCCCAATCTTCTGTGCTCCGTGGGTCATTGATGACTTGACCTCACTAAACTTCTCCCCCATGGTGTCGGCATTCTTCATGCGCTGCAGAAAGGTGTCGCTCTTCTTCTCCGTATCCTGTCCTGTGACCATCGACAGAAATACCTCTCATGAGGAAATAACAGGAGACACAGGTCCACACAATGTGTGTGTGTGTGTGTGTGTGTGTGTGTGTGTGTGTGTGTGTGTGTTTGCACAGTACTTGGGTGTGTTACAATTCATGCATTCATGTAATAAGTACATGCAACATAACGAGTGCTGAGAAGCAAAGGGGCGTAAGTGACATTTTGGTCAAAATTGAGTCATATACTGTATATCACCTGAAAGCTCTTGATGAGTTCTTTCTAACTGACAAAAGTATAGAAGTAAAATATTTATAAATATGGAGTTATTGAACAAAAACCAAAGGTCTTTAATTGTGAGCAGCAGTTAGATTTGTTTAGGCTCTCCTGTGAAGTTGGTGAAATGGCCCCTTTGCTTCTCAATCTCAGCCCTCGATAAATATAATTGCACGTTTTTTTTTTTTAAAGTATATTTTTTGGGATTTTGTGGGCTTGTCATGGAAGTGAGTGGGAGAGAGAGAGTTGGGGGGTAAAGGGCCCCCGGGTGGGAAAGGGCCTGCCGGCGTACGGTGTAGGTGCCCCCTGCCAGTCGCGCCACGGCTGGGGCCTGCAAGATGTTTTATGTATACATACTAGCTAAACGTCTATACACTATAATAGTCCATGTTACCTTAGCGTACCAAGCGTTTGCTAATAGTTAAAGTGCACTAAACTCAGGACATGGCAAACAGAAAACTCTTTGCAAACATTTGCAAACGTTGAGCTGTGGTTGTGAATTTGAACACCAACTCACCTTGCCCATTCGTCACTGCAGGATTGGGTACTGGAGACTGTTGGTCTGAGAGTGACAGTTGGGTCACCGCAGTCACATGTGGATCACTGATTGGAGGTTGGGTGGTGACTGCAGTCACATGTGGATCACTGATTGGAGGTTGGGTGGTGACTGCAGTCACATGTGGATCACTGATTGGAGGTTGGGTGGTGACATCAATGACATGTGGATCACTGATTGGAGGTTGGGTGGTGACATCAGTGACATGTGGGTCACTGATTGGAGGTTGGGTAGTGACGATGACAGCTGATGGGTCCATGACTGGCGGTTGGGTGGTTGCTGAAGACTGTCGATCCACATCTTCAGGTGTGGTGTTGGCCTTTGGATCTGTGTCTTCATGTGTGATGTTGGTGTTGGCCTTTGCATCTGTGTCTTCAGGCTGAGTTGCTGTTGCGTCCCTGAGTTGCGTCCCTGTCTGCCCATCTGTGGTGGTGGCGGTGGGCTCCTGGTGGATGATGGTCATTGGAGACTTTTCATCGCTGGCTTCAGAATGGACAGCTACAGGGGTCAGAGGTGCCGGACCGTCAGGCTGATCCATCAGCTAGCTGAGTGTGGATGGCCGTCAGAGCTGTCAAACGACTGGGAAGACCAGCAAACTGTTGAAGAGTTTTGATTGACTGGGAATTACATTACATTACATTACACTACATTACATTACATTATATTACATTACACTACATTATATTATATTACACTACACTACATTACATTAAATTACACTACACTACACTACATTACATTACACTACATTACACTACACTACACTACATGACATTACATTACACTACATTACATTACATTACATTTGGCACAAACTGGATGGGAGGGTGCTCGGTGGTAGTAGGAGAGGGGAATGAGAGTTGTTTATATTCAAAATGTTGGTTAACTCCCCTCAATCTGCCAGACTTGCCAAAGGCAGCTTCAGAAGATTTAGTTTTGTCTGGTGATAGTCAGGTTATCAATTTAATTGTTTGAGTGGTGTCTGATGTGGATCTGGTGATAATGCTTGATAAAGTTGATAATCTGTTCTGATTCATCTCATTTTGAGGGCAGCCATGGCCTACTGGCAGCTCACTGCTCCGGGGTTAATGTGTGATTCACCTCACTGTGTGTTCACTGTGTGCTGTGTGTGTTCACTGATTCGGTTAAATTGGGATAAATGCAGAGAAAAGAATTTCCCTCACGGGATCAGGGTTAAGATGCAAAAGCCTCTAAATCCGCCTGACCACTTTTCTTTCAAATGAGCATTTTGTATCAGGCTCCTATAGGGTTTCGCCTACAAATCAATATTTCAGACCAGGAAGAGAATGATATTTAGTGAGTTTTGAAGCTAGATGATTGAATTAACTTACACTATGTGAAGAGCATTCACTCACCATCATTATCTCATTTTTGACAAAAGTGGATTTAGAGGCTTTTGCATCTGAACTCTTCTATTCTAATCTGTTCGGATTCATCTCACGTGGTTCTGGGAGAAGACTTACAGTCTCAGGCTCAGATTAACTAAGAAATGACTGCCTCTGTCCAACGGTACATGATAATTCTGAAAATACCTAAAACGACATAGTGCCCCTTTAAGCATGGCATTGTATTGTTGGCTGTGATAAAAAAAAAAAAAAGTTTAAAAAAACGTTTACTGCCAACACAGAACAACAAAGAAAAGGCCATCTCACTGCTAAACCATTACTGCCAATATGGAACAACATTTTTT
>NC_084994.1:4094115-4096615 GCF_963854185.1 Sardina pilchardus
CTCCTCCACCTTAACCCAGACCCAGGCTCCTCCCCCTCCATACCCAGCATATGCCCCTCCCCCACAGGGATACCAACAGACTCCACCCTACGGTCAGATGGCGCAACCAGGTCACATGGTGCAGGCTACACCACAACAGGGTAAGAGCACGTCGGCCAAAATCTTGTTGACATTAGTGCTCTGGAAGAGTGTGTATACTAGAGTAGTGTGTACTAGAACAGTGGAGACAGGGCTGATGTGACTATTCACATAACTATTGACATTAGCATCTCAGTCATATCACGTTATATGGGCAGAAATCCCTAGTGTGTACTACTGTTGTGTGTACTAGCATTATGTGTACTACTGGGTAGTGTGTACTAGAACAGCGGGGACAGGGCTGATGTGACTAATAACTATTGACATTAGCATCTCAGTTATAGCACGTTATACAGGCAAGAATCCCTGGCAGAGTGTGTACTACTGTTGTGTACTAGTGTTGTGTGTACTAGCAGAGTGTATACTAGTGTTGTGTGTACTAGCAGAGTCCATACTAGTATTGTGTGTACTAGTGTTGTGTGTACTAGCATAATGTGAACTAGTGTTGTGTGTACTAGCATAATGTGTAGCCTACTAGTGTTGTGCGTACTAGCATAATGTGTACTAGCATAATGTGTAATAGTGTTGTGTGTACTAGCATAATGTGTTGCCTACTAGTGTTGTGTGTACTAGCATAATGTGTACTAGTGTTGTGTGTACTAGCATAATGTGTACTAGCATACTGTGTACTAATGTTATGTGTACTAGCATAATGTGTACTACTAGTGCTGTGTGTACTAGCATAATGTGTAATAGTGTTGTGTGTACTAGCATAATGTGTACTAGCATAATGTGTGCTACTAGTGTTGTGTGTATTAGCAGAGTGTGTACTAGTGTTGAGTATACTAGCATAATGTGTACTACTGTTTTGTACTAGTGTTGTGTGTACTAGCATAATGTGTAATAGTGTTGTGCGTACTAGCATAATGTGTACTAGTGTTGTGTGTACTAGCATAATGTGTACTACTGTTGTGTAGTAGTGTTGTGTGTACTAGTGTTGTGTATACTAGCATAATGTGTACTACTGTTGTGTAATAGTGTTGTGTACACTAGCATAATCTCTTGTTGTACTAGCGGATCTCTTTCATTCATGACTCCAGGTCCTATGATGCAGGCTACACCCCAGCCAATACAGATGGTTCAACTGCAGCAGGGTAAGTCTATGGCTCTGTTCGAAACAGGAAACACTATTGCCTTCTAAGATATCTAACTAGGGAGCAAGGCAGCAAGTGCCATCTTATTATTCCATTGTTGTAACCATTAATAGCATCTGGTCTGATATATTTGTTGCCAGTGAACCTGATTTATACTGTTAGCCTGCTAGCTTATGTAAGCTAAATTAGTTTAAAGTCAGGCTTTTGCTGACGTCATACCATAGTGTTAACCAAAGATTCTAGAGTGCTACACTCATTTTTAAACGACTCAATTTTAATTTACGATTTAATCTAAAGTCATGTCTAGTTAGAGAGCTCTCTATTTAGGTAGGGAGGCAGTAGGCAGCTGCCTATGTCTTAAGTTTAGATGGTTGACATCTGTATATGTTGGTCACATTTTATATAAGACTGTGTTAATTATGTGAAATATGAATGGTTGACATCTGTATATTTTGGTCACATTTTATATAAGACTGTGTTAATTATGTGAAATATGAATGGTTGACATCTGTATATTTTGGTCACATTTTATATAAGACTGTGTTAATTATGTGAAATATGAATGGTTGACATCTGTATATTTTGGTCACATTTTATATAAGACTGTATTATTTAATGTGACATATGAATGGTTGACATCTGTATATTTTGGTCACATTTTATATAAGACTGTATTATTTAATGTGACATATGAATGGTGACTCATCCAGGTCTGATGACGCAGGCCACATCCCAGCCAATACAGATGGTTCAAATGCCACAGGGTAAGTGTGTCTATTATGTGTATTTAATGCATGTTTACATTGGTGCTGTTATGTGTAGATAATGTGTGATGTTTACATTGGTGCTGTTATGTGTAGATAATGTGTGATGTTTACATCGCTGCTGTTATGTGTAGATAATGTGAGATGTTTACATTGGTGCTGTTATGTGTAGATAACGTGTGATGTTTACATTGCTGCTGTTATGTGTAGATAATGTGAGATGTTTACATTGCTGCTGTTATGTGTAGATAATGTGTGATGTTTACATTGCTGCTGTTATGTGTAGATAATGTGTGATGTTTACATTTATGCATCAACAGTATCGTAATGCATAATGCATTTATGCATCAGGAGTATCGTAATGCCACTTTCATTTGAAAATTCAAAAAGAAACATGTTGTTTTTTAATACTTCACAATAATATTCAATCAATGAACCTAACATCTTTCAGTAGCCACAAGTCTGTAGATTTGGACAAAATCTGGCTAAGTTGGCTCTTCCTGG
>NC_084994.1:4101615-4116615 GCF_963854185.1 Sardina pilchardus
GATACAGTATATCATGATGGCCAGTACTGCCATGGTGATAAATATTATGTTTCACAATTACCATCATTCTGCAGTAATCCTATTCATTTAATAGAAATCTAAACCTATAAAAAAATCCTGAAATCTTTACACCTGAAGCTCATATCCTGTCCATAAGAGGGGTAATTACTCAATGTAAACATGCATAATGTGTCTGTATCTCCCCAAGAGACAATACAGACCAATAGGAGGCTCAATCACACCATTGGGATACTCAACTTTGTGACACTTTCAAGTGACTATAGGTCAAAGTCAAATTGGGAAACACAATCAACTTTGCATTAGGCCAAGAAAAAGTGAACTTTAAAATGTTCTTTATATTTTGAGAATGGGCTTCTCCTTAATGGTATATCTGACCATATTCTGAAAATCATCAACACAATATTTTTGCCCATCACCTGGTAAACAGTAAGAAGCCACAGTTAACAGCTAAGAGAACAAAGAAGAAGCAAAGAAGCATTTACCCATAATCCATAGAAAATGATAGCTCACACATTGAGTACATTGCATTTTTTCGTGTGTGCCTACATAATTCTTACTTGTCATGATAATTCACTCAAGTTGTTATTAGGTGAATAAAATTAGTGTAGTTTACTTGACTCCTTTAAGTTATCCCAACACAAAATGCAATACATACTGTACAATATACTAATAACTCCAGTTGAATGACTTATTTACACTCAAATTAAATGAGTTGCCAAACTCAAATGTCAAGGCATCCGGTTTACTCAAATAATTTCAGATAAGTTAGCTTCCCAGGCTTTACAGTACTCAAATAATTTGAGTTCAGTTAACTTCCCGGGTTTTACAGGGGAAAAACATAGGCCTACCTTTGCCATACGACTATAACAAAGTTGTTATTGCTAACTAGTTACTAACCCCTAACCCTAAAGAAGTGAGAGAGCAGTTATGTTTGGATTGAATGAATAACTATAGTAATATGTCCATTAAATATAATTTGTGTCACAACCTGGTATATTAATGAAGTTAAATAGCACTATACACCACCATCTACAGTTCTTCATTTTCACTGTAATGTTTAAATAATATAACTTGTGCAGCATTGCATGTCTCTCCCTACAAGCTTTTAACTTCGTCTTAACAACCACCCTGATATCTTACCTATTTGTGTCTTCTAACAAAAAAAAATTGGGTGACACTGACAGCTTGAACCATTACATGTCTGCAAAAGTCGGAAGCCCTTTTCAGAATTGGCCCCCTGACACAACATTGGCCCTTGTGGTGTGATACTCTTGTGGTATTTATTGATCATTATTTTTTAATGATCATGCTTGCACACAAGTTGGATTATATTACACATTTGCCCAAAATTACAGTAGGTAACATGGAAGAAAAAGGAAGCACTTTGGGGGGAAAATCCGCTTTTTCCATTTTCAAGAATACAGTGTTAAAATGGACAAAATAACATTTTCCAAGCTGACAACCTGTCTAGAACTCATGTTGAGGGGTTAAATATCAATACTGGATAGGTTGTATGCTTGTACCAAAAAGTGTCCGACAAAGTTTTAATATCAGTTTTGGCCCCCTGACTATATGTGGACTCTGCATTATGTTTGGGTAACACACACACACACACACACACACACACACACACGCACACACACACACACACACACACACACACACACACACACCAAACACAAACCACAGTGGTGTATCACAGCGGAGCCTTCACCTGGCTCATATGTGGACTCTGCATTCTGTTTGGGTAACACACACACACACACACACACACACACACACACACACACACCAAACACAAACCAGAGTGGTGTATCACAGCGGAGCCTTCACCTGGCTCATATGTGGACTCTGCATTATGTTTGGGTAACACACACACACACACGCACACACACACACACACACACACACACACACACACACACACACACACACACACACACACACACACACACACACACACACACACACCTGTGACCCTGCAAGACGAAACCAGTCACTTTGGTAAAATGTACAAAATTAAGTTATTGTGCTCACATGAACAGCCACAAACTAAGATTTCCAACGATATGTATATCGAGGGTATTTCAAAAACTATCGCTAAGATAACCGCATCCAAAGTTGACATGGTTTTCCCGTCCATCTCTCTCTCTATGTGAATCTCTCTTCATCTCTCTTCATCTCTCTCTCTCTCTTCATCTCTCTCTCTATGTGAATCTCTCTTCATCTCTCTCTCCCTCTCAGGCTGGTGTTTGGCTGTTGTGTGATTCCCTTCTTCGTGGACAGCTGCAAAGATGCTCATCACTTCTGCACCAACTGCAATGTCAACCTGTCCATTCACAAGAGGCTGTAGCGTTCTCTCACACACACACAAACAAACAAATACACACACACACACACACACACACACACATATGCGTACAGACATCCAAACAAACAAATGTGACTCAACCACACTTTTGTATGACTAGAATGTTGAATGAGATCTAGTCTAACACATCTCTCTGTATTCTGACCAGTCATTAAAGAGGCACTGAGCTACATCTCTTTATTCATTAAAGAGGCACTGAGCTACAAATGGTTGTGTGTTCTGTTGCTCATCTCCATGCCACTGTGTGGTCATCATTGTTACATCACTAATGTCTATAGAGTATGATGTTTTCATTGTTACATCACAAATGTCTATAGAGTATGATGTTTTCATTGTTACATCACTAATGTCTATAGACTATGATGTTTTCGTTGTTACATCACTAATGTCTTTGTCTGATGGCTGGTAATGAGTCTTTGAGCATGTGTGTTTGTAACAAAGCTAACCCCACCCGTGGCTGAGTGTGTGTGTTTGTAACAACGCTAACCCACCAGTGGCTGTGTGTGTGTAACAAAGCTAACCCACCCGAGGCTCAATCTTCCAGCTTCCATGTGTCCTGTGCTTGATCTGATGTGTCCTGTCAATGTACAAATCGGCCGGTAAGGTTTGGGTCTTGCAGTGGAGTGGGCATATTATTTTGGTTAATGAAGTTGGCCCTATTTTGATTGTCTAAAACACCTGGTCAATGGCATTATCATTTCCAGGCGCGTTCAAAATATGTTCCCTGTCAAAGAGGACCATGTTACCACGCCTTATCGATTGCCTAGGCATAACCTATCCACGGAAAAGTTAGATTCCACCAGGGTTTAACACTCTCAAACTCAGACCAGCAGGTTAAATAACACACCTATGCCACATGATAAGAATCAAAAAGTTTTTTTTTTTTCTTTAATGCAATCAGAAATGTAGGGTCTGCATTTATATTACAATGTAACATCCAACATCATAATACAACTCATAACATAATCCGCTCGATTCACATGGATCATAATGTATTATTCCACTGTTTGGTTGAATTTCCTTTCCTGCGTTCTTTAGTACGGAACCCGGGAGGGGTCATGGCAAGATATGTTTGTGTATCGATAGAATGTGGGCTCGATTTTAGCAATTTGTGCCCTCGTTGTACTAAATTGAGGTCTCATTGCAAGATATGTTCGTGTATCGATAGAATGTGGGCTCGATTTTAGCAATTTGTGCCCTCGTTGTACTAAATTGAGGTCTCATTGCAAGATATGTTCGTGTATCGATAGAATGTGGGCTCGATTTTAGCAATTTGTGCCCTCGTTGTACTACATTGAGGTCTCATTGCAAGATATGTTTGTGTATCGATAGAATGTGGGCTCGATTTTAGCAATTTGTGCCCTCGTTGTTCTAAATTGAGGTCTCATTATTGTGCAAACAATCTAGTGTAGTGTGTGCTCATTTTAGTAAATTGTGTGTTCTTTTGACCATATTGTGCTCTCTTTTTAATTGTTGTGAGAGCACAATTTCGTAAAAGGAGCACACTATTTAGTACAACTTGCACACTATTTCGTAAAAAAAAAAAGGGTACACAATATACTAGATTGTGCACACAATAATGAGACCTCCATTTAGTATGCACATTCTATTGATACACAAAAATATCTAGCAATGACGCCTCCTAGGCTCCATACTTCAAAATGTGTATTGACCGAATGCTATTTGCACACCTATGAACTAGATCAATTTTTTTGGCCAATTTGTCAAACTTGTGAAGTTTAAATGAACCGTCACATTGCATCCCAGCTGTAAAGTACAGGCGTTCAGAACAAAGCAACATTTGGCATATGACAAGAGTGGCTTTTAGCTAGTTGGATGGCAGTAGGCTAATTAAAATAGCGATGTTTCACAGCGAAGGTTCATCAGAATCCTGGGATATGCCCGTCCATTTAGAACTAGTAATGACAGTTTGTCCTGCAAGTTGAGAAATTAGTTGATATGTGATGGAAAGAAGAAGTTCTACAAACAAGACAACTTTAGCGATTAAAACATTTAAATTATAACAGGAAATGAACACAACACAAGTGGCAACAGTGGAATAAGCAGGGAAATGGACTGTTCAGCGTTTGGTTCAGAGAAAAAATGACAGGGTGTAAACCGCTGTGTGTTTTGGCCTGTTTTTACAACCTCTAACGAGCTTTTATATCTGTGAATCGAAAGCCGTGGAGTCCATTATCCCTTACACATCCGACATCATAATACAACTAATAATAGTCCAGTGGCTCAATGATACCATGAACCAGAAACATGATTGTGGGCGCCAGATAGGGAGGAGGAGCTATCTATCAGCTAAATCGGGTTAACTGAGTTCCCCAGTGTCCGTATAGGGCTAATGGGCTTGGTGACTAGTCTCAGTTCAAGTTCGATCTATGTTAACATCAGAGAACAAAGTAGATTACCCCGTTCATCTAGTCTGTGTCATCTTTAAGGTTGGAAACATGACTCGACTCTTTTCTGTAGTGAACAAAGTAAATTACCCCGTTCATCCATTCTTTGTCATCTTTAAGGTCGGAAACATGACTCGACTCTTTTCTGTAGTGAACAAAGTAAATTACCCCGTTCATCCATTCTTTGTCATCTTTAAGGTTGGAAACATGACTCGACTCTTTTCTGTAGTGAACAAAGTAAATTACCCCGTTCATCCATTCCTTGTCATCTTTAAGGTTGTAAACATGACTCGACTCTTTTCTGTAGTGAACAAAGTAAATTACCCTGGTTATCCATTCTGTGTCACGACTCTCTTCTGTAGTGAACAGCACCAAGCCAGCTGTGCAGCCATGCATATGCCTTCCACCGGCTGACTCTGGGCACTGATCTATAAAGAATACCTGGATAGAGCATCTACGTCAAAATTCTGAAGACTACATGGCGGCGGCCATTATGGGACCACTTGCCATAGGAATGCATAGACAGTAAAAGACAGTAAAAGAATGTTGCCGTTCTGCAACAATGGAATTGGAACACCACGCCGCCATTATGGGACCACTCGGGACAGTTCCATTGGCTTCATTGTTGATGGGTCAGCAACAATGAGATAGTCTATCCAGGTATTCTTTATAGATCAGTGACTCTGGGCCTCAACAGCAGCGACTCTGGGCCAGAACAGCAGCGGTTCTGGCCCAGATTCGTTATTACGACGATCAGTATGTGGTGGTCCCCCAAACGTTGTTCACAGAACTCACTCAGCGTTTTCAAGTTCTGGATGTGCAATGGAGCGGCACCGACCAAATAGAACCCAATCACGATCTCCAATGCGACATCAGCAAAGCGCGGTGCTGGTGTACCTCAGAGTTGTATTTCGAACAACGGAATCTAACGGAATCGAACGCCCAAAGCGGCAATCAGGTCAGCGCCAGTGCACGTGCAGTGCTTCTCTGACCAATGCAATAGTAGTCTGGCTATCACCACACTATGCTCAATCGTTTAAGCTTGAACATTAGTCTGGGGAGGCTACGCTTTGTTTCTACTGCATAAGAGGCATGATCAATGGGCATCGTTCAAATGACTCCGTACACTTGGATAGTCCTTCAACCAATTAGACCAACGATCCGGTGCGTCTTTTGGATAAGCTAGTTTCTGATTGGAGCCAAAGGTTCTGACAGGAAACAGAGGAGATAGATGTGCAGGTTTCCAGCCTGAACTCCCGGACAAATTCACCGGAAGTTCAGGCAGGGATCACCCAGCCTAGTAAAATAGGTGAAAACGATCAGAGTCTTAATTCACTTCCTGAATTTCCTGAAATGAATGTGATGAAATTTTGCATCTGCTTAATCTGACAGTATTTTAAATTTAAGGTTAATTCTGAAATATGTTCATGATGAATATTGGGCTAAGAACCCTGAGACATTTTTCTCTTTCTTTAAAAAAAAAAGAAATGTTTCTATGATGTGACGGGTACTTAAGTTACTTGGTTAAGTACTTAATTACATTTCCAATGTTTCTATGATGTGTCGGGTACTTAAGTTACTTAATTACATTTCCATGACCACCCATACTGGGCACATAAAATCTTGAGGTCGAGCCAAATGTCTTTTTTCAACAAAAATCAAACGTAATTCTTTTCTATGTTCTATGTTAAACATATAGTTCTCTATGACCATAGGGAACCTGATTCCTTTGATGACGCAATTCCAAAGTGGAGTCTTTCTCACAGTTCAGTATTGTGGTGAACACTTCCTGGTCCTGCCAAACCATTCTCCATGGAAGTGGACAGAACATAACAATAGCCTTTCGGAGGGGATCAGGTTCGAGTCCGACCTGAGATCATTTCTGGAAACCACTTAGTAATAAAAAATAATCAAATGTCTTGGGGGAAACAGCGTCCTCTAGTGTCAGGATTAAGAGTCACATTCTTCTTGGTAACACAGCGCTCTCTGGTGTCGGGATGAAGAGTTGCATTCCTCTTCTTGGTAACACAGCGCTCTCTGGTGTCGGGATTAAGAGTTGCATTCGTCGTCCTGGTAACACGGCGCCCTCTTCGGCTTCCTCAGAGCGCTGTATATGGGACTGAATTTATTCCTGCCGCCGCGCACACGGGCAGCACGGATAGCTGGAGAGACAAAGTGAGAGAGAGGGGGAGAGGGGGAGAGAGGGGGGGGGAGGGGGAGAGAGGGGGGGAGAGAGAGAGAGAGGGGGAGAGAGAGAGAGAGGGGGGGGAAGAGAGAGGGGGAGAGAGGGGGGAGAGAGGGGGGGGAGAGAGAGAGAGGGGGAGAGAGGGGGAGAGAGAGGGGGAGAGGGGGAAAGAGGGGGAGGGAGAGAGAGGGGGGGGAAGAGAGAGGGGGAGAGGGGGGGAGAGAGGGAGAGAGGGGAGGAGCAAGAGTAAACTACTATTTATTATTTAAATGCATATTTTTTGTATAATTTATCAGTAAAAATGTGCCATCTCAAAATAAATGAATAATTTCAATACAATAATTTGGTTGTAGTTTCCTTATCCTCCCACCAGGGGGCACCGACAGACCATCCAGACAGGCAGAGGGACTAATGAGTCTCTTACATCTAAAGCCATGTAAAGTCTCGGTGTGTGGTGTGTGTGTGTGTGTGTGTGTGTGTGTGTGTGTGTGTGTGTGTGTGTGTGTGTGTGTGTGTGTGTGTGTGTGTGTGCACATGTGAGTGTGTGTGGGACAGAGGCAGAGAGGGAGATTAGAGAGTATTTATATATCTATGACACGAGTTGATCCGGTAGGCTGAGCTACATGACATTATTATTTTTCAGTCAATTCGTCAGTTCTTATAACCCAGAAGGATCGATGTGGCTCCTCTTTCATCTGACGTGCTGTGTATGTGTGTGTGTATGTGTGTGTGTGTGTGTGCGTGTGTGTGTGTGTGCGTGTGTGTGTGTGTGTGTGTGTGTGTGTGTGTGTACCTTCTAGCCTCATCCCGACCCCTAGGCACTTCTTGAAGCGACAGAAAGGACACTGCTGTCGAAGGATTTTGTCTATTCGGCAGTTCTGGGTTTTCACACAGTTGTAGATCTTATTGGTGTGAACAGTCCTCTTGAAGAAGCTCTGCATAACAAGAGACATTTCCTATCAAATACACAAAGACCAACAAAACTACAACTTCCTGTCCAACATCTAAACAATCAAAACTACCACTTCCTGTCCAACATTGGTGTGAACAGTCCTCTTGAAGAAGCTCTGCATAACAAGAGACATTTCCTATCAAATACACAAAGACCAACAAAACTACAACTTCCTGTCAAACGCAAAGAGCAACAAAGCAACCACCTCACTCACAGTCCACTTCCGTATCATTAAGACAATTTGTTTAATTTGCACATCAATTTCAACGTAAATCTATACATTCAGCTTCACTGTAAATTGACGATGTTTACTGATATTGTACAATGTGAATAACTATTATTGATAAGACTTAATTAAGGATTGTTTACATAAACAAGCAAACAAACAATCAATCAATAACTGACCTTGCAGCTTTCACATGTTTTGACACCGTAATGGAAGCCGGAAACCTTGTCTCCACAAACAGGACAGAGGTCTCCGGCTAGCTCACGACCCATCTCCATAACCTGCACACAAATAAAATATTAATAAAACCAATCATAAAAACAAATATTATATTAATAAAACCACTCAAACACAAAAATAAAAAACATCTTAATAAAACCACTAATAACAATGAATCTAGTACATTTAGTTTAATAATTTCAACATGTTGTGGCTATAGCTCATGGCTGATCTCCATCATCGTCACAAGTTGCTAAAAAATAAAAATTGTATAAATAAAACCACTCGTAAAAATAAATAATGTACTAATAAAACCACTCATAAAAATCTATTTTCAGAATTTCAACATGTTATGGCTAGCTCATTATGCTGATCTCAATCACCTTAACGAGTTGATGAAAAAATACATATTAAGTTAGTAAAACCACTCGTAAAAATGGACAACACGTTGTGGCTATGTCCTCACGTAACCAGTATTGAATACGGAGATTTTTTAAATTCATTTTGACGAAAACGTTTTTGGTCACAGAAGATGGTAATAGAACTCAATTCAATTCAATTTCAGTTCTGATAATCAATTAACGTGATCCCGACGATATGGTTTGTCGTGTTGTTATTGTTACAGTTTATATTTGAATGTGGTCATTGAAATCAGTTAGAGCAATGGCTGTTTTGCCGAAACAAAAACATTGGGCACTGGAAACCTTTTATAGTTCATTCTGAATTCTAGAATTCTATTCTTGAAAATTCTAGAGTTCAAATACTGTACCCGCATGAGTTCAGAGAAGGAGGATGCTCCTGTTGGGTGAACTCCTTTCCCTGCAGCAACACAGAAAAAGAGTTAGGTTAACTTGTGTGTGTGTGTGTGTGTGTGTGCATAACAGCTCTCTCTGCTGCAGAAACACAGAAGAAGAGTTAGTTTAGCCTGTGTGTATGTGTATGTGTGTACATGTGTATATGTATATGTGAGTATGTATATGTGAGTATGTAAGTGTGTGTGTGTGTGTGTGTGTGTGTGTGTGTGTGTGTCCTCTTCTCTCCTCAACACTCCTTACCTGAGTCTTCATTGGTATAATCACCAGCGCCACCTTCATCGTCCTCATCTTCAGAGACTGGAGCCTCCAGCAGCCGCTTCCCGTCACACGACACCAGCGACGTCGAAGCCCTTGTCCTGCTCTGCCTGACGACCAGCGGAGTGCCAGCTGGACCCGCCGCCTGAGGCCGGGAGCGCGGCGCCAACAGCAGCGCCTGGGTGATGATGCGCGGATGTGTTCGTTAGCATATAGTGAGGTAACAGTTTAATTAGCGTAATTAGCATTCGCATGTCAGTTAGTGTCCAACTAGTGTCCAATCACATGGCGATGAAACACGGATGTGTTCGTTAGCATATAGTGAGTTAACAGTTTAATTAGCGTAATTAGCATTAGCATGGCGATGAAACGCGGATGTGTTCGTTAGCATATAATGAGTTAACAGTTTAATTAGCATTAGCGTGTCAGTTAGTGTCCAATCACATGGTGATGATGCGCGGATGTGTTCGTTAGCATATAGTGAGTTAACAGTTTAATTAGCGTAATTAGCATTAGCATGTCAATTAGTGTCCAATCACATGGCGATGAAACGCGGATGTGTTCGTTAGCATATAGTGAGTTAACAGTTTAATTAGCGTAATTAGCATTAGCATGTCAGTTAGTGTCCAATCACATGGCGATGATGCGCGGATGTGTTCGTTAGCATATAGTGAGTTAACAGTTTAATTAGCGTAATTAGCATTAGCATGTCAGTTAGTGTCCAATTAGTGTCCAATCACATGGCGATGAAACGCGGATGTGTTCGTTAGCATATAATGAGTTAGCAGTTTAATTAGCGTAATTAGCATTAGCATGTCAGTTAGTGTCCAATTAGTGGGCAATCACATGGCGATGAAACACGGATGTGTTCGTTAGCAAATAATGAGTTAGCAGTTTAATTAGCGTAATTAGCATTAGCATGTCAAATCACTCGAGTTAGTGTCCAATCACATGTCGATGATACGTGGATGTGTTCATTAGTATGAAATGGGTTAGCAGGTTGATTAGCATAAACTGTTGCTTTGCTGGTGAATGTTATTATTTTCATATATTTTTTATATAATATTTACAGCGCCCTCCATAATTACTGGCACCCCTGGTTAAGATGTGTTAAAAGCCTTCGAATAAATTCACTTTTTATTGTAGAAGCATACTCTCACACTGAAAATTGTAGAAAAATGTAACCTTCAACTGAAGTGAATTGTAAGAGGAAAAAAGAAATCCCTGACTAAGAAATAATTATTCTTCATAAAATTAGCTGTTCCACAATTATTGGCACCCCTAACAATTCCTAGGAAATAAATGTAATTTAAGTATTTCTGTCATTTCTACAGTAGTTTACAAAGTTGATCAGAGTATGTACATGAACATTTCATTAGATGAACATTTAATTAGCAATTCTTAACATCCTGTTTCCCTGAGCCATAAATATGACGTGACACAGAGGCCATTTCTCTTCAACATGGGAAAGACAAAGGAACACACCGTTTAAGTAAGGCAGATGTGTGTCGATCTTCACAAGTCAGGCAATGGCTACAAGAAAATAGTCACTCACCTACACCTGCCCATATCTACGGTCAGAGGAATGGTTAAGAGGTTTAAAACAACTGGAACAGTGGTAAACAAGCCTGGAAGAGGACACATTTTTTTTTGCCACCACGCACAGTGAGGAGGATGGTAAGAGAAATAAAAAGATCTCCAAAGCTCACTGTTACAAAATTGCATCAAATGTTGTTTTGGAGACTTTGTGACCCCAAGATGCAACCATCAGGCGCTATCTACATGCCAACAAGTTGTTTGGGAGGCATGCACGGAAAAAAAACTTTTCTCACTCAAAATCATAAGCGCAAACGTCTGGAGTTCGCTAAGCGGTACTGGGCCTTCAACTGGGACTGTGTGCTTTGGTCAGATGAGACAAAGATAGAGCTTTTTGGCTACAAACACAGTGGGTCTGGCGTAACAAAAAAGATGAGTATGCAGAAAAGCACCTCAAGCACTGTGAAGTATGGGGTAGGATCGGTGATGCTGTGGGCCTGTTTCTCTTCCAAAGGCCCTGGGAACCACTGTTAAGGTAAATCAAAATCTGGTGGCCTCTGCCCGAAAGCTGAAGATGGGTCGTCACTGGGTCTTTCAGCAAGATAATAACCCTAAACATATGACCAAGTCTACACAGAAATGGTTCACCTGACACCGTATCAAGCTCCTACCATGGCCATCACAGTTCCCAGACCTCAACCCCATTGAAAACCTGTGGGGTGAGCTGAAGAGGAGAGTGCAGAGGAGAGAACCCAGGTCGTTGGATGATTTGGAGATTTTATGCAAAGAGGAATGGTCGAAGATCCCTCTTTCTGTTTTCTCCAATCTTGTGAAATATTATAGGAGAAGATTAGGTGCTGTTTTATTAGCAAAAGGGGGTTGTACTAAGTATTAAAGGGAAACTATGCAGGATTGGGCAATTTCATAGCCTGTTTAGCTTTCGCTTTTCGTTTTCACTCGTTTTATGCTTGCATATTTCTCTGCAGAGCTTCCCATCAAGCTTTAGCGTGTATATTTTACAAAACTCCTCAATCGGTCAGTCTGCCGTGCCTTTTCATGGGCATGACCGAGACTTCACATGACACTTCCTGGAGTAGACCATGGGTGCGTGCCCGAGGGCTCCTGAAATTGCAAGCGTGGTTCTACCGCTGCAGACCACTAGGGCGGCCAAAAAAAACATTGTTCGACCGGTAATGACTCATTTAATCATATTTAACAGTATGAAACGAATTGATTAACTGAAAAAATTGCATAGTTTACCTTTAACATCAGGGGTGCTAATAATTGTGGCACACATGATTTGATGTACAATCATTATTTCTTAATGTGGAATTTTTTTCATTCTGAATAAATACACTTGAATTAAAGGTTGGATTTTACGCTTTTTCTCCATTGTGGTCCTATATTATTTTGAAAAAAAAAAGAATTTATTGGAAGCTGAAGAACCAGGGGTGCCAATAATTATGGAGGGCGCTGTATGATTTTGAGTGAGAAAAGTTTTTTTTTTTCGTGCATGCCTCCCAAACAACTTTGTTGGCATGTAGAAAGTGCCTGATGGTTATTTTGGAGACTTTGTGACCCCAAGATGCAACCATTTGATGCAATTCTGTAACAGTGAGCTTTGGATATTTTTTTTATTTCTCTTACCATCCTCCTCACTGTGCGTGGTGGCAAAATAAACTTGCGTCCTCTTCCAGGCTTGTTTACCACAGTTCCAGTTGTTTTAAACTTCTTAACGATTCCTCTGACCGTAGATATGGGCAGGTGTAGGCGAGTGGCTATTTTCTTGTAGCCATTGCCTGACTTGTGAAGGTCGACACACATCTGCCTTATTTGAATCGTGTGTTCCTTTGTCTTTCCCATGTTGAAGAGAAATGGCCTCTGTGTCACGTCATATTTAAACCCCAGGGAAACAGAATGTTAAGAATTACTAATTAAATGTTCTTACATACTCTGATGAACTTTGTAAACTACTGTAGAAATGACAGAAATACTAGGCTGGGTGAACCCTGCCTGAACTTCTGGGGAATTTGAATTTCGCCCGGCAGCTCAGGCTGAATACCAGCAGATCTGTCTCCTCTGTTTCACTGCCAGAACCTTTGGCTCCAATCAGAAACGGCCATACTCTAGTCCTGGCATGCTATTGGCCGGTGACTTGACGATAACGAAACTTAAGCAGCAACGAAACGAAAGTAGCAGCCGCTGTGGCTTCTGTTTTGGAAGATGTTAAAGGCAAGTTTTCTTTGAAAACAGAACAAAGACTTGCCCTGGGACAGTTCATACAGCAGAAGGACGTGTTTGCGATTCTACCGACCGGCTTTGGTAGGCTAAAAGTTTAATTTACCAACTAGCCCCGCTCGTGGCAATTGCGTACAGAGTCATTTGAACGATGCCCATTGATCACGCCTCTTTAGCAGTAGAATCAAAGCGCAGCCTCCCCAGACTAATGTTCAATCTTAAAAGATTGAGCTTAGTATGGTGAAAACCAGACTACAGAAATACTTTAATTACATTTATTTCCTAGGAATTGTTAGGGGTGCCAATAATTGTGGAACAGGTGATTTTATGAGGAATAATTATTTCTTAGTCAGAGATTTTTTTCTCCCCTTAAAATTCACTTTGAAGGTTGAAGGTTACATTTTTCTACAATATCTACAGTATCTACAATAAAAATGTAATTTATTTTAAGGCTTTTAACACATCTTCATCAGGGGTGCCAATAATTATGGATGGCGCTGTATATGACATATTCCTTAATAAAATGCACGGTAAAAAAGCAAAACAGCTTAAAAACTTCTTAGTTAACATAAACATGTGGAATGATTAATCCTATATAGTTTTTACTGTGGTATGTTATAATATTTGAAGTTCATTGTTGGTTTTCTCTTGTATTGTACATTTTTAGTGGGCTTGCTGCAAGGCAATGTGGGATGGCTGCCGGTTGTCGTTTCTCCGGTATTCACCAGACCCTTGTAGTTCCGCCATGCTCCACCAGAGGCGTTTCCCCATTGAAATGAATGGGGTTTTTGGTCCCATTGAAATGAATGGGGTAATTATATTTTTGGTATTTTTTTTTGCAGCCTTATTTTTTAAGCATTGTTGACATAATAGAGATTATTAGCTAAGTTAGCTAATCAACCTAGTTAACATTGTTAACATAGCAAGCATGGTTAACATAGCATTTTTTGCAAAACTGTTAGAAATCATCAGAGAAGTTAGCTAATCAACCTGGTTAGCATTGTTAGCTTAGATAGCATTGTTAGCATAATTAGCATTTTTAGCATAACTGCTAGAAATCATTAGCCAAGTTCGCTGATCAACCTGGTTAGCATTGTTAGCACAGTTAGCATTTTTGCAAGCCCACTCTTGCAGGTTCTCGGACATGCACATTTCTAGTTTATATTGTACTGTATGGAACTGTATTGAATAAAACAAATACAAAGGTAAGTGGATGTGTTCATTAGCATGAAATGGGTTAGCCAGGTTAGCATAATTAGCATTAGCATGTCAAATCACATGGGTTAGCAGTTTACATTACATTTAACAGACACTTTTTTCATCAAAAGTGACTTACATAATGTCAACTATATTACTAGGTGGTACTAAGATGCGTATTGACTTACATAATGTCAACTATATTACTAGGTGGTACTAAGATGCGTTTAACCAAAGTCTTTTTAAAGCAAGTCACGTCACTCGGCAGTCGGCAGCCATATTGGCCATGGGGTCGGGCAGCGACTTTGACCGGAACAAGACCAGGCTCTATCTAAATGAATGGGGAGAGAGCTGGATGTCCATGTTCCGAGGTGTAAGAGACATAAAAATCACATGTTTGAAATCACGATGAAAATCAGACTAAAATCGCTGAAAAGGTTTGGTGGTTTTGTATCAAATTAACATTTAGAAAGCCTTTTTCTTATTGGTAATTTTGGACTCGATTTTTCCAGTGCAGTTTCTCCTCATATATAAGTGTCTCTGGTTTAACCCATAATGTCAACTATATTACTAGGGT
>NC_084994.1:4126615-4146615 GCF_963854185.1 Sardina pilchardus
ACACTAGGTGGCGGTATGCAACAATTGAAGGATGCAGTCTGCCAATGAACTGAAACGAAGAAGAGCAGACGAAAACGAAGAAGAAAAAGTAGCAGAAGAAGAAGAAGAAGAAACAGTGCAACTGAATTTGAGTACAAGTTCGCTGGCTACGCCGTGCACGGTGAACATATCGAGATGTATGCGGTAATTCTACCGAGCTATAGGCTTGGCGTGTCCGGATTGCAGCCACCGCTGCCGTTATCATCCGTTAACGTGAGTCGAACCAAATAATCTGGTCGAACTTTTATGTGTTTGTGGTCTTGCTGTCGTTTGCACGGGCGTTTGGCCATTTCGGCCAGTTCTGGTCTGGTTGGTTTTCATGGGTTTCATCATGTCTCTTGCCACCTAGTTTATGAATGCAGACTACATTGTCTTTGATTTGATGCACCTTTAATATACCTGCGTGTCCCGGTGAATGAACACATGTGATTTCTCATACCCCTCATAGACTTTTTCTAGCCTCTGGGTGATTTGACATACTCTGTATTGCCAAAAGTATTCGCTCACCTGCCTTGACTCACATATATGAGGTGAGGTCCCTTTCCAGCAAGCTTAATCCATTGGAATGATGTCGGTGCACCATAATCAAGGTCCCTTTCCAGCAAGCATCCTTTGCAGCTGTAATCATAAGGTCCCTTTCCAGCAAGCATCCTTTGCAGCTGTAATCATAAGGTCCCTTTCCAGCAAGCATCCTTTGCAGCTATAATTAAGGTCCCTTTCCAGCAAGCATCCTTTGCAGTTATAATCAAGGTCCCTTTCCAGCAAGCATCCTTTGCAGCTATAATCAAGGTCCCTTTCCAGCAAGCATCCTTTGCAGCTATAATCAAGTTCCCTTTCCAGCAAGCATCCTTTGCAGCCATAATCATAAGGTCCCTTTCCAGCAAGCATCCTTTGCAGCTATAATCATAAGGTCCCTTTCCAGCAAGCATCCTTTGCAGCTATAATCAAGGTCCCTTTCCAGCAAGCATCCTTTGCAGCTATAATCAAGGTCCCTTTCCAGCAAGCATCCTTTGCAGCTGTAATCATAAGGTCCCTCTCCAGCAAGCATCCGTTGCAGCTGTAATCATAAGGTCCCTTTCCAGCAAGCATCCTTTGCAGCTATAATCATAAGGTCCCTTTCCAGCAAGCATCCTTTGCAGTTATAATCAAGGTCCCTTTCCAGCAAGCATCCTTTGCAGCTACAATCATAAGGTCCCTCTCCAGCAAGCATCCTTTGCAGCTATAATCATAAGGTCCCTTTCCAGCAAGCATCCTTTGCAGCTATACTAGTAATCATTAAGGTCCCTCTCCAGCAAGCATCCTTTATTCAAGCACTATGCAGTCTGCATTCATAAGCTCCAGGTGCTTGATTTTATGCACCCGTGGAAAGGGACCGGATGTAAGCCATGAATGCATAGCACTGGCGCTCTGATGATTTATAAAGGGACACATGAATGCGCTCTGATTGGTAAAGGGACCCATGAATGCGCTCTGATTGGTAAAGGGGCCCATGAATGCGCTCTGATGATTTATAAAGGGGCACATGAATGCGCTCTGATTTGTAAAGGGACACATGAATGCGCTCTGATGATTTATAAAGGGACCCATGAATGCGCTCAGATTGGTAAAGGGACCCATGAATGCGCTCTGATGATTTATAAAGGGACCCATGAATGCGCTCTGATTGGTAAAGGGACCCATGAATGCGCTCTGATTGGTAAAGGGACACATGAATGCGCTCTGATTGGTAAAGGGACCCATGAATGCGCTCTGATTGGTAAAGGGGCACATGAATGCGCTCTGATTGGTAAAGGGACACATGAATGCGCTCTGATTGGTAAAGGAACACATGAATGCGCTCTGATTGGTAAAGGGACACATGAATGCGCTCTGATTGGTAAAGGGACCCATGAATGCGCTCTGATTGGTAAAGGGGCACATGAATGCGCTCTGATGATTGGTAAAGGGGCCCATGAATGCGCTCTGATTGGTAAAGGGACCCATGAATGCGCTCTGATTGGTAAAGGGGCCCATGAATGCGCTCTGATTGGTAAAGGGACACATGAATGCGCTCTGATTGGTAAAGGGGCCCATGAATGCGCTCTGATTGGTAAAGGGGCCCATGAATGCGCTCTGATTGGTAAAGGGGCACATGAATGCGCTCTGATGATTTATAAAGGGACCCATGAATGCGCTCTGATTGGTAAAGGGGCCCATGAATGCGCTCTGATTGGTAAAGGGACACATGAATCCGCTCTGATAACTTGACGGTCGCTCGCTGTGGTGTGTGTTCCAGTGGACTGCTGTTACTGTATGTGTGTGGTTTCCAGCCAATGTGTATGTGTGTTTTTTTGGAAGTCTTTTTAAATTGAAAGCTCAGAGCTGAACAGCTTTTTGATAATGATGATGTGTGTGCGTGTGTGTGTGCGTGCGTGTGTGCATGCGTGCGTGTGTGCGTGCGTATAGACAGATGACGGGAGTCAGCAGCAGCAGCAGCTTGTGGAAATTACACACAAGCAAGTTTGCATTGATCTGGAGAGGGCCACCCAGTGTATAACACAAGTATTGCAGGTAAGAAAAACACACACACACACACACACACACACACACACACACACACACACACAAAAGTAAGAAGCGCACACACACAGCCTGGGAATACCCAGATGAACTTCCGCCGGCACATTGGGGATTTGCTCTGCAGGTCCTTCTGGCCAAGAACCCATTCAAGCCCATTTCCAATGTCCTTCAAATCCAGGCACCAATCACAATCGTTTAAGCAGGCTTTATATAACGCCAATATAGCACCAATCACAATCGTTTAAGCAGGCTTTATATAACGCCAATAATAGCACCAATCACAATCGTTTAAGCAGGCTTTATATAACGCCAATATAGCACCAATCACAATCGTTTAAGCAGGCTTTATATAACGCCAATATAGCACCAATCACAATCGTTTAAGCAGGCTTTATATAACACCAATATAGCACCAATCACAATCGTTTAAGCAGGCTTTATATAACGTAAATAACTGAGATGGCTGCCGCCTAGGAACTGCACTCATTTGAAACTGCTTTAGACTGTGTCGGCTTTAGAGAGGGAGGTAGAAAACTAGATGCACCGCATAGCGGTACACAATATGACCGCCGCTCAGTTCTGCACATTCTCTCCAAAACGAATTACGCTTGTCAACTTTCCTGTATCTCCGATTTGTGCAATATACTGTATGTATATATCTCCTACTCTTGCAGCTCATGTGTATATGAGTGTGTGCATGTGTGAGTTTGCTTGTATAAAGATGTGTGTGTGTCTGTCTGTGTGTGTGTGAATGTGCATGTGTGCGTGTGTGTGTGTGGAATCCGTAGAAGTGTGTTTATCTGTGCGTGTGAATCTGTTGATATGTGTGTGTGTGTGTGTGTGAACTTAGTTACTTTTTAAACTGAGCCCCCTGCCGGCTCAACATAAAAATGGAAATCGGTTTTGCCAATAGCCTACTCACTATATTGGAATTTAACAGTTACGCCATTTTGACAGTAACGTCAACAATATATAGAAGACATCACAACCTGCAAAAAAGTAATTTCAAGGAGGTATCTAAAAATACTTTAACCTACTGAGATACTGAAATACAGATGAATAGCCTCTGTTTGTTCAATAATGTCTAGTCAGTATACCAAATAAGAGAGGCCTATAGATAGAAACTGTGGTAATAAAATATGAAGATTTTGGTAGTTTGGGCTTTTCGTGTATCCTTCTATTGTAGCCATTTAGCCATCTACTTTAGGCCTGAATTATATGCCAATGAAATTACACTTGTTAAACTCACCTCAATAAATATTTTGCAATCATTTAATCCACCATGGGCAATGCTAAAATTACTGTTACAAACCAGCGGCAGAGTTGGCGGTCCAACGCGGGTACCCACCAGTGGCCCGCTGGAGTTTTGCTCATCAGTTCTCTGGCGGTCCACCGGCGGCTCAGAAGTGGCTCCAGATAAAGGGCCACCCTTTTGCCGCTTACTACCCACCAGCTTCTAATTGGCCTTATTTATGGCCATAATAATGAAAATGATGTACTAAAATAGCAATAATACATTATAACACTTTCCATTTGCCCTCAATCAGAACAATTTACAATTATTTACAGGGCTTCCCAAAGTTACCAAATTTACTAAGGTGAAGACAGTGCCTGCTGATGAGAAACCTATAAATGTATTCTGTAATTTAATAATCCAATATAAAAACATTTATCCTCAGCAACTATCACACAGACTCACCACACATAGTATTAGGTTCAATACATTTTGTTTATTTATTTATTTTACATGCTTTTGTTTATTTATTTTACATGCTCATTTACATGCTTTATTTATTGTACATGCTTAAACAATGTATTAAAATTATTTTTAATAATGATATTATGCAACACACTCTTCAGATGTAAGGACTTATGAAGCCACCTTTCCTGCTGCACCAGTATAATTAATTTGGAGCGCCAGGGACCTCCTCAAAGCCCGGCCCAGCATCCTCTTAAATAGCATCTTTGGTGGTGTTTCCTCCCAAAATAGCAAAATTGAGCTGAATTTACTACCTTTTCATGTTTTCTACTACAAAAGCAAAAGGTGAAGAGTAATGTAATGCAATACCTTTCCAAAACACAATAACACATTTAAGAACAACAGGATTTAACAATGAACAAAGCTACTGGCATTTGAACAGGGTGTGTAGGCTGTCAATAGGCACTGTATTTACCGGCATGGCTGGAGTTGATGAAGCTTGCTGGGTGGTGGTGCTGGCAAAAGTGTAGTGGTCTGACTGGCAAACTCTGTTGAACAGATTGGATATGAAAAGACGTGTTTAGTGAGATGATTACTGCAATGGTATGACACCTGGCACATGCTAACTAGCGCCTAAAGTACAAACACTTCTAAAGGATATTTCCACTTAATTTTCAGACAAACCAAGCAAGGGACCACATGTACAGACTCTACAAATACTAACCATAATATCCATTTTTTATTTAAATGACTTGAAAGAGATCGTCAGGTATAAATGCACCATACAGTAGTGGCCAGTTAATTCATTCAGATGCTGTTACATGCTAACTAGCGCCTAGAGTACAAACACTTCTAAAGGATATTTCTACTTAATTCTCAGACAAACCAGGCTAGGGACCACATGTACAGACTCTATAAATACTAACCATGATGTCAGTTTTTTATTCAAATAACTTGAAAGAGATCGTCAGGTATAAATGCACCATGCTAGTGGCCAGTTCATTCATTCACATGCTGTTACATGCTAACTGGTGCCTAGAGTACAAACACTACTAAAGGATATTTCCACTTAATTTTCAGACAAACCAAGCTAGGGACCACATGTACAGACTCTATAAATACTAACCATGAGGTCCGGTTTTTATTTCAATTACTTGAAAGAGATCGTCAGGTATAAATGCACCATGCCAGTTCATTAATTCAGATGCTGTTACATGCTAACTAGCGCCTAAACACTTCTAAAGGATATTTCCACTTAATTTTCGGGCAAACCAAGCTAGGGACCATATGTACAGACTCTATAAATACATTTTGGAAACAGGTGTTCGCTTTAAATACAGTTTTTAAAATGAAAATGGTAGAGATATAGAGAAGAGATGTTTTACTTACCTAGTCCTAAGCCTGCGACTGGTGGTTTGAGTAGGCCTACTGACATTGTAGGCTATTCGCATCTGCTCGGAGGAGTTTGCTTGATAACGTTTCTAAACGTAAAGACATTTACCAACTTCTAAGCCTGACGGTTACACAGTTACGTGCAAGAACAACAAGTCACGTAAGAGATGAAATCGTTTAGCTTACTGCAACATGAGAGTAGTGTGAAACTAGCATAGACAGTAAAGAAAATTCCAATATGGCCGCCATTCGGAACTGAGAAATCATAACTCCATCTTCTTCGTTTGTCTTCTTCTCTCTGATCTGAACTATCACTCACTGAGCAGCGCCAGCGCCACACACCAGTGGCAGCAGGCTGCAGTGTTTGAACGTTGTTGCATTAGTTCTGCTTTTGACGTTCTCATATAAAATCGTAATAAATACATAATTGTTTTATTTGGTAAGCACAGGGTAGCCACGGGGGTGGCCAGTGACACAGCTACATGGGGCACAGGCCATTCTAGGCTTCAGTGTAGAACAGCCACGTTGAGGGACCATTCACTAAATGCACACATAAATACATTTATTATAGCCCCCCATGGATGAAATTCCACAAAACTTGGCATAATCCCAGAGGGTGCCAGGTTAATCATACACATGAAATTTGGTGCAGTTCATAGCATCTCATCTGAAGATAGGGGCAATTAAAGCAGTATTACATTACATTTTCAATTTTTACCATGGGGGTGCAAATCACAAATGACTGGTTATAAGCTAAGTTGATCCGAGCTCTTGAGACCAACATACCATAAAAAATTTGTCATCCTCGGTGCCACGGTTCAGGTAGTTATGTAGGAAAAACTGCAATTTTTGGGCTTCGGGCGGGGGCAGCGCGGGGGGGGAGTGACCCCCGGGGACGAAACGAAAATTTTCCGCACAAGTCTACTGGGGCTACATGCCCACCAAGTTTCATGTGCCCCGGTGTTACGGTGTCCCGGGAATCGTTGACCAAAAAATGACGAAAAAAAAAAAAAAAAAAAAAAACTTTGACAACAACTATATGACCGCTTCGCTAGCTACGCTAGCGGCGGTCATAATTACGCTTTGGAGAGGGAGGTAGAAAATTACGCCATAAACGACAAGCTTCCCATACTGCTTCCTAATGTTGGAATGTGCGGAAATGTGCAAATATTGAAGGGATATCTGTGTGTGATATCTGTAGATTACTGAAAATGGTTTGATATTCTGTAATTTTATGTAGTTGCCTGGCTATAGCGATGACACATGTAGCCTACAGAAAACACTTAATATTGAATTGATGCTGACTTGTTAATTGTTTGTCAACAAGGTTTATTAAAACGTCACAGTAATTTATTTCATCAGTCATCATGTAATTATTAACGAGGCCTAACTTTACACTGTTTCAGCCAGAGAAATGTTCAGAAAAGTTTTTATGAGAAGAAAATGATTTAGAGTTGTGCTCAGTGAAACTCTAGTTTTTATGAGAAGAAAATGATTTAGAGTTGTGCTCAGTGAAACGCAGAAGAAAATGAAGCAAACACAATCGTATCAATTTGCCACCGCTTGATGAACCAATACAATACCAACCTAAGTTAGTCATTTCGGTACTCAACCCTAGTCTGTGATAACGTGTTTGAAATGTTTGGCTATGTTAATATGTGTGTGTGTGTGTGTGTGTGTGTGTGTGTGTGTGTGTGTGTGTGTGTGTGTGTGTGTGTCAGAGTGAAGTGGAGTCAAACAAACAGCTGAAGCTGAAGATCGATCAACTTCAGAAAGACCTGGAGGAGAAGGACAAATTACTGACACAGGCCAACCAGGTGTGTGTGTGTGAGAGAGAGAGTAATAATGCAACTCGCTTTAAATTCCTCAAAGAATGTGAGTGTGTGTGTGTAAGTAAGTCATTTATCTACGTGCATAAGGTGCTCTGTACAGATAGCAGGACATCAAACGTGAGAGTGAGTGAGTGAGTGAGTGAGTGAGTGAGTGAGTGAGTGAGTGAGTGAGTGCTGTGCTGATTCGGCAACTGGAGGTTACAACACATTTGACATATTTGTTTGTCTAGTGTGTGTGTGTAAGCAGAATTAGATGTTTTTATTAAATGTGTGTGTGTGCGTGTGCGTGCGCGTTTATACAGAATGTGACATGCCTGAGGAATGGTCTGATGAACCTGCATCAGCGACTGCAGAGTACACACAGGTAAATGCATGCATACATACACACACACACACACACACACTGCAGACATAGACACACATACATGTACATACATACATGCCCATGTTAATCCACAGGACGCACGCACACTCACACACACACACACACACACACACACACACACACACACTGCAGAGCACACCTAGATACTTACACATGCATCTTAATCCTTCTGGACACACACACTCACACGCGCTACAGACCGTGTGATATTGCGCCAAAGAAGACTGTGAAGCAAAGTTCTGATGCCACCTTTAACCTTTGAACTCTTTAACCTCTGATCCCTATAGTGTATCCCAGGAAGTGAAGGGAGAGTATGGCGAACTTAAAACTGAGGTACACACTCACACACACACACACACACACACACACAAATACATACACACACACACACACACACACCCATTGACACATGATGTCTGATAATTAGTGTGTGATGTCTTCTCTCATCTCATGCAGATTAAAGAAGAAGCTGATAATGATGGATATGTGGGCTCCGGTCAAGCTGAACTGATGCAGGTACTGTAAGCTAATGCTAAGTGAGTTAAAGCTAATGATGGACATGTGGGCTCGGTCAAGCTGAATGATACAGGTACTGTAAGATAACGCTAAGTGAGTTAACGCTAATGAGGGACATGTGGGCTCCGGTCAGGTACTGTAAGCTAACGCTAAGTGAGTTAACGCTAATGAGGCACATGTGGGCTCCGGTCAAGCTGAACTGATGCAGGTACTGTAAGCTAACGCTAAGTGAGTTAACGCTAATGAGGGACATGTGGGCTCCGGTCAAGCTGAACTGATGCAGGTACTGTAAGCTAACGCTAAGTGAGTTAACGCTAATGAGGGATATGTGGGCGCCGGTCAGGTACTGTAAGCTAACGCTAAGTGAGTTAACGCTAATGATGGATATGTGGGCGCCGGTCAGGCACTGCAAGCTAACGCTAAGTGAGTTAACGCTAATGAGGGATATGTGGGCGCCTGTCAAGCTGAACTGATGCAGGTACTGTAAGCTAACGCTAAGTGATTTAACGCTAATGATGGACATGGGGGCGCCGGTCAGGTACTGTAAGCTAACGCTAAGTGAGTTAACGCTAATGATGGTTATGTGTGCTCTGGTCAAGCTGAACTGATGCAGGTACTGTAAGCTAACGCTAAGTGAGTTGACGCTAATGATGGTTATGTGTGCTCCGGTCAAGCTGAACTGATGCAGGTACTGTAAGCTAACGCTAAGTGAGTTGACGTTAATGATGGATATGTGGGCTCCTGTCAAGCTGAACTGATGCAGGTACTGTAAGCTAACGTTAAGTGAGTTAACGCTAATGACGGACATGTGGGCTCCGGTCAAGCTGAACTGATGCAGGTACTGCAAGCTAACGCTAAGTGAGTTAACGCTAATGATGGACATGTGGGCTCCGGTCTCCGGTCAGGTACTGTAACGCTAAGTGAGTTGAGGGATTTGGGCTCCGGTCAAGCTGAACTGATGCAGGTACTGTAAGCTAACGCTAAGTGAGTTAACGCTAATGTGGGATATGTGGGCTCCGGTCAAGCTGAACTGATACAGGTACTGTAAGCTAACGCTAAGTGAGTTAACGCTAATGTGGGATATGTGTGCTCCGGTCAAGCTGAACTGATACAGGTACTGTAGGCTAACGCTAAGTGAGTTAACGCTAATGATGGATATGTGTGCTCCGGTCAAGCTGAACTGATACAGGTACTGTAGGCTAACGCTAAGTGAGTTAACGCTAATGATGGATATGTGGGCTCCGGTCAAGCTGAACTGATACAGGTACTGTAAGCTAACGCTAAGTGAGTTGACGCTAAGTAGTCTGAAAGTCTGATATGATTTTAGTTTAGCATAATATCGACATTACTGATACAGGTAGGGCACATAAGCTAACGCTAAGTAAGTCTGATATGATTTTAGTTTAGCATAATATCGACATTACTGATACAGGTAGCGTACCGTAAGCTGACGTTAATTAAACTAGCATATTGTAAGTCTGATATGATTTTAGTCTTGCATAATTTTGACATTACTGACACGTGTACCGTAAGCCTAATATGATTTTAGTTTAGCATAATATCGACATTACTGACTTGACACTCTAATGCTAGTTAAGCTGCTGTGCTAACCCATTTGAACTGACAAGCTAATGCTAAAAAAATGTCAAACCCA
Organism: Sardina pilchardus; assembly: GCF_963854185.1. NCBI lineage: Eukaryota > Metazoa > Chordata > Actinopteri > Clupeiformes > Clupeidae > Sardina > Sardina pilchardus. The sequence goes on from NC_084994.1 coordinate 4,136,692, forward strand.
GTTGATCTGACAGGTTAATGCTAATTATAGAAATGACAAGGAAAATAACTAAAATATTTAATGTTTTTTTTATATGTATTAGCTCAAGTACGAAACGGGAGTAGTAAAGGTGACTAAAATATTCTAATGTTTTTTTTTTCTTTTTTGTATTTGCTCAAGTAAGAGATGGCAGAGATTAGGAAAGATCAGGTTTCCAGCATTTTAAGTCAATATACTGACCAAAGATCTCAGAGCAGCTGCGCAGCACTCAAGAATCTTTACCCTTTTTTTTAGCGGGAGATGACAACCAATCCTGCAAGGGTAACATATTGTAACATGTATTTTGGCAAGTGGATTTTAAACTGCCACAACAAAATATTCCGTGGTATTCCGTGACTTTTTCCCAACAATGATACAATTTCCTGGTTTTCCATGTCTGGAATAGACTGAAACCAGTGTTGATGAATCTGCTTATAAAACGGCTAACCCATTTCATTAAATTCTTCTAAAAGGTGTGTTTTTAACCCATTTGATTTGATACATTAAATAGTGTGTGTGTGTGTGTGTGTGTGTGTGTGTGTGTGTGTGTGTGTGTGTGTGTCACACAGGTGGCGCTGATGTCACGGGATGGGAAGAGCCTGCTGCTACCGCCCGTCTCTGGAGATGAAGGTGTCTCACTAATACACACACACACACACACACACACACACAAAAGAGTATACTTATACTTAGTAATGCACACACACTAATACACACTCACTCTCAGTAATACACCCACTCTCTCACATTCGCTAATACACACACACACACACTCAGTTGCTCACTCACACTCGCTAATATACACGCTCACTCACACACTCACTCTCACGCAGTAACTGTGTTTTACGTGCACTTCAGTGTCCCGATTATGATTGTGTGTGTGTGTGTGTGTGTGTGTGTGTGTGTGTGCGCGTGTGTGTTGGTCTCTGTTAAATCAGGAAAAGAGTCCTCCAGTCAGTCGCCAGAGCACACACTCACACAGAAGGCGAGGAGGAAGAAGTTCCCGTGTCCCGTGTGTGGGAAACGGTTCCGCTTCGGATACGACCTCAACACGCACCACAAGCGCCTCCACGCAGGACTCAAGGAGCAGCCGGCTTCCTCTTCAGGTATCTTATCTTCAACAGGTGTGCACACAGCACACAGGTATCTTATCTTCAACAGGTGTGCACACACACAGCTATCTTATCTTCAACAGGTGTGCACACAGCACACAGGTATCTTATCTTCAACAGGTGTGCACACAGCACACAGGTATCTTATCTTCAACAGGTGTGCACACAGCACACAGGTATCTTATCTTCAACAGGTGTGCACACAGCACACAGGTATCTTATCTTCAACAGGTGTGCACACAGCACACAGGTATCTTATCTTCAACAGGTGTGCACACACACAGCTATCTTATGTGTCCACACAGGTATCTTATCTTCAACAGGTGTGCACACAGCACACAGCTATCTTATCTTCAACAGGTGTGCACACAGTTATCTTATGTGTCCACACAGGTATCTTATCTTCAACAGGTGTGCACACAGGTATCTTATGTGTCCACACAGCTATCTTATCTTCAACAGGTGTGCACACAGCACACAGCTATCTTATCTTCAACAGGTGTGCACACAGTTATCTTATGTGTCCACACAGCAGGGCTGTACGCTAAGCTTTTTCACTAGGAGCACAGGTGCTCCTAAATGAAAAAGTTTAGGAGCACAGAAAAAAATTTAGGAGCACTATGAAATTTCCTTGAAAACCTTCTTGCCTTAAGCAGGATACAGATCATTCACAGCAGTGGCAATCATAGTCTCTGCTCAAAGTTACCCTACACACACAGAAAATGGCTTGTCTTGTTTCTATTTCATATTTTGAATTCAGAATTTGTATACATTTTATTAACAATTTATAGCATTTTAGGATCTGCATAATTACTTATAGCTTAAAATATTCAGTAAACTGAATACTTCATATTGATTACACTTGTCTTTAATGATATTACAGGGGTGGTGTGTAGGTCTAATTGAGTGCCTGTCACTTTAAGATGTACGTGAACATAATTAGGTTTCATTCGGTTTTAGGAAAAGATTCAAGCATAGTTCAAGGATACATCATGTTTTCATTAAATAACTTAAATGTTCAAAAAACTAACAAAGGTAAAGACAAATATTTCTGGTGTAATAGAAAAGATGAGTGTCCACTGTCCAGTAACGTTAACTTGATTTAGCCTACCATGGCATGGCATCGTGAGTTGTCACTTTTTCCTTGGTCATGTTTAATTGGCTGGGTGCTTAACTTACTCTACCATGACCTTTAGGTCTATGACCATGACTCGTCTTGGAGTTTGGTAGGCTATATCTGTTATATCCAATGAGTGACAACCAGTGCTCAAAATAAAACGTTACGGTATTCGGATAACGTTAGTGGAATGGATTTAATGTGAACGTAACCTCCAAAGACGCAGTGTGGCTATGATGCGCACATTTGCAATGAAAATGTTCCGCCTTTTTAAAGCAGGTGTAGCCTACACCAAATCGTGGTTAAATCCATCATTTAGACAACAGAATCAGTCGGATTTCTTTCATAGAAGTCAACCAGGCCTACGTCAAATTCAGGCTGGGGTGAAGCTAACACGGTTTCCACACCGTGTTTATCAACCGTGATAATAATAATATTTGAAATGAACACGGTAATTGTAGGCTATATAGTCAACATTATCATGGTTTGCCGTTTCAACGGTAATCACTACAAAGTCACCAACTGATAACGAACAGATTGAAGAAAAAGAAGAATGGTTTTGGAGTGACATTTCTTGCGTGTGTGAGAGACAGCGAGGTTGATGCTGAAAGCGTGAGTTTCCAGCCAGGAGCGTTAGAGTTGTCAACTATGAAATTTGTATGATGCGTGAAAATTGTGCCTATACTTTGATCCACTTGGTGTGGATTTTTAGGAGCAAAATGCGAATAAAAGGGTTGAATTCAGTACTCGCACCTGTGCTCCCATTTCATATTTTCAATTAGCACTAATATATATTTACTCGCATTTGCGACGAGGTGCTCGCAGCGTACAGCCCTGCACAGGTATCTTATCTTCAACAGGTGTGCACACAGCTACTACTTACTTACTATACGTATACTTTTCAACTAGTGTTTGCCAAAATGAGTATATGCATATTTATTTACTATATTTATAGTTTTCAACTAGTGTTTGCCAAAACGCATGGGTCGCATATATATATAGATCATCTATAGTGAACATTAAATCTTATCGAATGAAATCTAACCAAATGTTAAGCTAAAGCATCCATTCTAAAGCTAACTGCTATTTAAGGGCATAGTGCACTTTTGACTTTGAAATTGTTTTAATCTTTGTGTGTCTGTGTGTCTGTGTGTGTGTCTGTGTGTGTGTCTGTGTCTGTCTGTGTGTCTGTGTCTGTGTCTGTGTCTGTGTCTGTGTCTGTGTCTGTGTCTGTCTGTGTGTGTGTCTGTGTCTGTCTGTGTGTCTGTGTCTGTGTCTGTGTCTGTCTGTGTGTGTGTCTGTGTGTCTGTGTGTCTTTGTGTGTGTGTGTGTTTGTTTTTGTGTGTGACAGTGACAGTCCCCTCGACCGGAGACCGATGGCACACCTGCGCCTACTGCCCCAAGCGCTTCTCCAGCCCCGACGTCCTGCGTGCTCACGAGTGCTCCCACTCCCACCCCCACTCCCACTCCCACTCCCCCTCCCCCTCCCACTCCCACTCCCACTCCCCCTCCCCCTCCCACTCCCACTCCCCCTCCCACCCCCACTCCCACTCCCCCTCCCACTCCCACTCCCCCTCCCACTCCCACTCCCCCTCCCACTCCCACTCCCAGACGCGCCCGGAACTCCGCCACGCGTGCCCCAAGTGCCGCCGCACCTTCCTGTACAAGAAGCAGCTGGCCGCCCACTTGCGCGTCCACGCCAGCCGCAGCCCCGCCTCCCTCCACCGGCCTCCTCCTCCGCCCACTCGGCGCGCCCGGCCGCCGTCCGCCTACTTTGCGTCGCGCAGGGCGGCCGAGGCGCTGGTCAGAAGGTTCCAGTGCTTCCTGTGCCCGAGGGCCTTCGCCGAGCGGCAGCAGCTGGACATGCACCGGCGCCAGAGGCACACCTTCCGCTGCGGCTCGTGCCGCCAGACGTTCACCTCCAGCGCTCGCCGGGGGGAGCACGAGCGCACGGCACACGCTACCACAGGACACGGTGGACAGAGTGTTACCACAGGACAGAGCGCTCCCACAGGACAGGGTGCAGAGAGCGCTCCCACAGGACATGTCATTCCCACAGGACAGAGCGTTACCACAGGACACGGTGGAGAGAGCGCTCCCACAGGACAGGTCATTCCCACAGGACAGGGTGGAAAGAGTGTTACCACAGGACAGGGCGTTCCCACAGGACAGGTCATTCCCACAGGACAGGTCATTCCCACAGGACAGGTCATTCCCACAGGACAGGGTGCAGAGAGCGCTCCCACAGGACATGTTATTCCCACAGGACAGGGTGGAGAGACTGTTACCACAGGACAGGTCATTCCCACAGGACACGGTGGAGAGAGTGTTACCACAGGACATGTCATTCCCACAGGACATGTCATTCCCACAGGACAGGGTGCAGAGAGCGCTCCCACAGGACAGGGTGCAGAGAGCGCTCCCACAGGACAGGTCATTCCCACAGGACAGGGTGGAGAGACTGTTACCACAGGACATGTCATTCCCACAGGACACGGTGGAGAGAGTGTTACCACAGGACATGTCATTCCCACAGGACATGTCATTCCCACAGGACAGAGTGGAGAGACTGTTACCACAGGACATGTCATTCCCACAGGACACGGTGGAGAGGGCGCTCCCACAGGAGAGAACATCGACAACATTGGCACAAGGCAGAGTGGAGAGGCTTAGTCTTAGTCCTGCTCCTGTACATACACAGAGACACTAAACCATTTCTCTCCTGAAGAGAACCTGGATATTTACAACTGAGCATACACACAGACACTAAACCATTTGTCTCTTAAAGAACCTGGATATTTACAACTGAGCATATACACACAGACACTAAACCATTTCTCTCTTAAAGAACCTGGATATTTACAACTGAGCATATACACACAGACACTAAACCATTTGTCTCTTAAAGAACCTGGATATTTACAACTGAGCATATACTGTACACACAGACACTAAACCATTTCTCTCTTGAATACAACCTAGATCATTACAACTGAACACATTCATTCACATGCATAACCCTTCAGAATCCAGCTGTTGCTTCACATGTACATTTTGTCCATAACGCGTGCGCTCTTTCTCACACACACACACACACACACACACACACACACACACACACACACACACACACACACGCACACTCAATATGAAAGTTTATGATAACTTTTTTTGTTATTTGTTTTGATTCTCAAATGATCATTTGTCATTGCTAGACACCATTTAAAATGTCATTTCAAAATAAACCTCTAAGAAACATAAATTGTATTGAGTAACGAAGACTTGAATTATGGAGTGTCCGTGTGTGAGAGAGAGATATGAATGAGTTGAACTAAAGCCGACCTTACTGACAGACTTTGACGAGATTTGGGAAAGATTCTTGAAAGATTGTAGTCTTTAAACCAATTCAAGCTTTACTCAAAAGAATACAATCTTTAAAAGAATCTTTACCAAATATTGTCAGTGTCAGTGCAAGGTAGGCATTAGCGGATTGCCTCAGAGAAGTAGTTGAATGTTTCATCCTGTACCCTAGAGGGCGGTAGGCGTATGTGTTCGACCAATCCTTCCGTCAGTCGGTCAAGGCATATGCTTGCAGGAACATCCGAGCCAAGGGGCTTTAAACACCAAAACAAACCACTGATGCTTGTCTTCTAGGCTAACAATTGTCCACAGTACTCCTGAATCCGGACCACTGTTAACATTGGCTCTCGGTTATCATTTTAAAAAGCCAAAGTGCGCGCACCGAGGTGTAAATCACGCACGAAGAGTTTATTTCTCCCCACTATCACACGGGACGGGACGTCGTTTACGAGACTCGATCGGTTACTGGATCTTTCCGTTTTTCCTTTTCTCAAACTAGGAACTCCTGGGCTGTTTTAGATCCCGAGGCATCAAAAGCGTGTAGCAAAAACAGGAGTATAATACTGAATAGCTTTATCCAATCAACACACCGGCTACGGAGGAGGGTGCTGCACTTGACCGATGGAGAGACGGCATCAAGGTGGGCTGTTAGGATTGACAGGTTAATTTGGTTAATCTCCGCTTGTGTGATGCTTTCCTATGATGTTCTCATCTTAAATCGCTATAGGCGTAGGCCTACGGTGTTTCCCAGAACGGCGTGCTATGCAGCGCTGTTGGGCCATATAGGCTATCGACTATTCAGGCCTGTTGTTGATCAGTCTGTAGCCTACGTGAGCAAACATTCTGGGTTCACAAAAGAAAAAACGATGACTGATTTGTTGTGGTTTGATGTAAAAAAAATACATGATGTCTGCTGTTTGTGAGGATGAAATTGAATTATGCTCAATGTTATTTGTAAGATTGAAACTGTGTGTATGTGTGTGTTGGCTACACTTCTTTCAGAAACATTTGGATTTGAGTAAGCAAAACACTGCTCAATTCTCTCGGTAACACCAGGAACAATTTGTCGTGTGTGTGTGTGTGTGTGTGTGTGTGTGTGACTTGAAATACTGACTTTTGCAGTCAAAGCCAGACTACAAGTTCTTCCAACTAGACTTAATCTATCTCTTTGGTACCCTAACACATTCTCTTCCCACTGTTTGCACCATGATAACCAGCTAATTATTGAATCCCTGTCTCATATTCTGAATGGCTGCTATGTGTATAAGGGAATGTACATGGCCAGACACGACAGAATTGTTGACTTAATAGTTGAACACATAATCCCATGTGCTTCACCGCTTACAACAATCTACAAGAATGTATGCGTCTCACCTTGCATGTTCAAACTCTGTAATAGTGGAAATAATGTGTTTTTAAATCTTGCTGCAAAAAGGCCAGATGTTGTTGTTGTTGATGAGGACAGCAGAGAAGTAATCATTATTGAAGTAGGCTGTGCATTTGACTACAGTCTAGAGGATGCCTACCTCACCAAGCTTTTAAAGTATCAGCCACTCAGAGACATTGTTGTACAGCTTGGGTACAAATGTAAGCTGTTGGTGTGTATATTTGGAAGCTTAGGTAATGTCCACAGACTAGTAGTCAGGGGTTTGCAGATTGCTGGTCTCTCTAAGCCAAGAGCAAAGGCTCTAGCAAAATTCTGCTCAATTTCTGTGATAATTGGCAGTCGCCACATATGGAGAAGGCGTTGTTTTATGTACCCATGAACTGAGACCAGAGACATAGGCTACTGGGTTTGCAATGCTGGTGTCTAAAATTGTTTGTGTTCAATGAAATTCATTGTAAAATGTGAACACAAATAAAGGTATTAAAATGTGTGTGTGTGTGTGGCTACAGATGGATAAGATTGACCTCCACATGGACATGAGTTACAAGAGAGCCTGCATCGATCTGAAGAAGGCCACCCAGTGCATCACCCACGTCCTACAGGTAACACACACACACACACACACACACACACACACACACACACACACACACACACACACACACGTCCTACAGGTAACACACACACACACACACACACACACACACACACACACACACACACACACACACACACACACGTCCTACAGGTAACACACACACACACACACACACACACACACACACACACACTGTAGTGTCACCACGACTACTAGTTACGGGGCAAGAGAGTGGTGGTGGAGTGGTTAGGTCCCAGATGTTTTACACATGTATTACAGGTAACACACACACACACACACACACACACACACACACACACACACACACACACACACACACACACACACACTGTAAATAGTGTTTTACAGTGCGTTGGACACATGAGTCAAGTTAAGTCCCAAGGCCACATATCAGCGCCACACACGTGTGTGTGTGTGTGTGTGTGTGTGTGTGTGTGTGTGTGTATGTGTGTTTTTGTGCCGGCGCAATTAGTCGACTTATCACTGATTCTTGAGAATTTGCCTAAAACATGTCTCACTAAGAAAAGTGCTGATTCTGTTGGAAATTAATACCATTTCCATGAACAAAAAGAATCAAGGTTATAATCAGGGGGTCCTTTGCACAAATGTGAGGTTCTTTTAAAGGTTTATTTTATTTTTGTATTAATTTAATGATAATATGCTGGCCCATACCCTACAAAATCAGTTGTCCTCGAATAGGAGATAATCATTTTGACTTGATTAAAAACACTAAAAGCAATCATTTAATTTAATGATATCTTTACCACATGAAAGAGTACATTGTATTATGTATTAGAAACTCCAAACAGTACGTTTTGAGCAATATTTACTATTATTTTGTGGCTGCTCAAAATGTGTCCCACATTTTCGTCACCACCGTCAGATATTTATAAAAGGCAATAAAATCAGGCAACTACAAGGTCAACTACATTCTTGAGGACCTCATTTTCAAACCTTCAGCTGTACTGCATGCTTTAAGATCACTCAAGCTCCCATTAGTTTGCTATTTTCTCTTAAAGTTGTTCATATTTTTGGACACTGCTACTGTCACAACCATAACATGTCAACACCGTCTCTTTTGTATACAAAATATTAGATTAGATTATAAAATAAATGTATACTTTTTAAGAAGAGGTTTGAAGTAGCCAGCAATAGGATGCAAACAGGGTGGATAATGTGAACAATTCATGCATATCATGTGAAAGAGTAGATTTTTGTCACCACCGTCAGATGTCACCCTCCGTCAGGTTTTCTGCTTAACGGTGGTGAAAAAAGCCTCCAAATGGTCCTCAACGGAGGCTTTTTGGACCAAATAGTTAAATAAAGTTGTCAAGCAAGACTTGAGTGGTATTCATTTTGGAATTTTATGTTGTAATGAAACCACTGTCAACACCGTCAGATTAGTGTCACACCGTCAGATTCATTTTTTATTTGTTTTAAATAAATATGCTTACAATATGTTTCTTCAGTGGTGTAGTTATTAAAGTAATAGTCTGTTTTAATTCAAAAATATGGTTGTTGGATTAAAAAAGCATACTTTTTCTATTTAGGCCTAAAAAAACGCTGTATAAGTACTGGAAAAATGCCTATTTTATGAAAAAAATACAAAAATGGGAGGTTGCACCGGTACAGTGCTGAGCAGCTAAGACCATGGTCTATAATGACATACCTTCAGATTTTGTAATTTAACTAACTTTTTTTTTTCAAAATTAAAACCTGTTTTAGGCAAATTCTCAAGAATCAGTGTTATTCAACATATTCGACTATGAAAATTCTTCGATGTATTACAAACTTCAAACAGTGAGTTTTGAACAATATTTACTATTATTTTGTGGATGCTCAATTTGTGTCCCACATATTTTGTCGCCACAGTCAGATATTTATAAAAAGCAATACAATCAGGCAACTACAAGGTCAGCTACATTCTTTTATCAACAATCGAGGTGTGCATAATTAAAGACAGCGTCAGAACGAGATAACATATTAATAAGTCGTGCGGAACACATCTCAGATCGTAGCACAACTCACAACACACTTGCCACAAGTCAAGTCAAGTCAAGTCAAGTTTATTTATATAGCACATTTCATACACAGAGGTCATTCAATGTGCTTTACATAAACAAAAACCAAACAGTAATAGCAGATAAAAGCATAGATGAGCAAAGAGTAGTAATAATAATAATAATAATAATAGTAATAATAATAAAAGAAAAAATAAAAAGAAAGCAATAAAGAATAATTAACATAAAAGACTTAAGGTGGAATAACTAGAAGACGGGTCTGTTTTTAACAGTTAGACTTTGCCAGAGTC
>NC_084994.1:4151615-4194115 GCF_963854185.1 Sardina pilchardus
ATTTTGTTGTGTTATATTAGGCACACACGTTTGAAAAAGTACTTCCGGGCTCAATCGTCGAGATTTCGGTCTCAAATACTCGTTTTCATGCTAGGCAATACAGAAAACGGACTTAAAGTGTAAAATACCGAAATATTCCTTTAAGGCAAATTAAGATTTTAAGAAAAAAAACTTGCATTGTTCACACGAAAACCAAATTTTCTCAGATGCTTTCTGCTAACTGATCAAGTATGCGTTGCCCAGTTCACAGAATTATTCTTTTAAGTATTCTTTTATATTACAGATTTTCTTTTGTACCTTGTCCTTGTGTGTTTTTATTTTTAAGCTAAAAGTCTCTTCTGTTCTCTCCTGTAGAGACAGCTGACCCCAGAGCAGAGCAGACCACCACTTCAGCTGCGGACATCAAAATTGAACATATCCAGGTGCGCTGTGTGTGTGTGTGTGTGTGTGTGTGTGTGTGTGTGTGTGTGTGTGTGTGTGTGTGTGTGTGTGTGTGTGCCCACGCTAATGCTAACAAAACTTTTTAACCATATTGTCAGATATTCCTATCACATTCCAAGTCAAGTCAAGTCAAGTCAAGTTTATTTATATAGCACATTTCATACACAGAGGTCATTCAATGTGCTTTACATAAACAAAAACCAAACAGTAATTATAGCAGATAAAAGCATAGATGGGCAAAGAGTAATAGTAATAAAAATAATAATAATAATAATAATAAAAAGATCATAATAGAAAATAAAAACAAAGCATAAATCAAGATCAAATCAATAAGGAATAATTAACATAAAAGACTCCAGATGGAGTAATTAAGAGACAGTTAGCAGAAAGCATCTGAGAACAATTTGGTCTTAAGTCTAGATTTAAAACAGGCTGCAGTTGGGGCCTTTTTAATGTCATCAGAAAGTTGGTTCCAAAGCTGAGCCGCATAGCAGCTAAAAGCTGCTTCGCCATGTTTAGTTCTAACAGCAGGCTTTACTAAGAGGTTTTTCTCCTGAGACCTCAGAGGACGAGAAGGTGTGTACTGCTGAAACATGTCTGATAGGTATTTAGGTCCTGCTCCATTTACTGATTTATAAACAATTAGTAGTGTTTTAAAGTCAACTCTGTGACATACTGGAAGCCAGTGCAGAGATTTAAGAATTGGAGTAATGTGCTCAGTTCTTTTTGTTTTTGTGAGAACCCTAGCTGCTGCATTTTGAATCATCTGAAGCTGTTTGGTAGTCTTTTTAGGAAGGCCTGTGAAAAGCCCATTGCAGTAATCAACCCTGCTAGAGATAATTGCATGAATGAGTTTTTCTAAGTCATGTTTTGACATTAGCCCTCTCAGTTTGGCAATATTTTTGAGGTGATAAAAAGCTGATTTAGTTATCATTTTCATGTGACTGTTGAAATTTAGATCACTGTCGATTAATACACCGAGATTTTTAACAGTATCCTTTGCTTTCAATCCTTTTGTTTCAAGGAGAGTGGCAACCTTAATCCTTTCCTCCTTTTTACCAAATATAATTGCTTCAGTTTTTTCTTTGTTCAGCTGAAGAAAATTTTGAGCCATCCAAGTGTTGATTTGTTCTATACACTGACATAGAGATTCAAGGGGACCATAGTCTTTTGGTGACAGAGCTAAGTAAATTTGTGTGTCATCTGCATAGCTATGATATGAAATCAAATTATTTTGGATGATTTGTCCAAGTGGGAGCATATAGAGGTTGAATAATAGTGGCCCCAAGATCGACCCCTGGGGAACACCACAGGTCAGGGATGTTGGTGTTGAGGTACAGTTGCCGATGGCAACAAAGAAGCTCCTTTCTTGTAGATATGATTTGAGCCAGTTTAGAACTATGCCTGTAAATCCAACCCAGTGTTCTAGTCTGTGTAGTAAAATATTGTGATCAACAGTGTCAAATGCTGCGCTAAGGTCCAGTAGCACTAGGACTGATGTTTTACCAGAATCTGTGTTGAGACGTATGTCATTGAAAACCTTAATGAGAGCTGTTTCAGTGCTGTGATTTGCCCGAAAACCAGACTGAAAGTAATCAAAATACCCATTTGATGTTAGGAAGGTGGTTAGTTGATTAAAGACTACTTTTTCAATAATTTTGCCAATAAAAGGTAGATTGGATATGGGCCTGTAATTGTTTAAAATGGAGGCATCCAGGTTATTCTTCTTGAGCAGTGGCTTTACAACAGCTGTTTTTAGTGACTTAGGAAAAGTGCCAGACAGCAGTGATGTATTTACAATGTGAAGGACATCTGAGGCTATAAGGTGAAAAACAGTTTTGAAGAAATTTGTAGGCAGGGTGTCTAAGACACACGTGGAGGAGCTGAGAATCTGTACTGTTTTTTCAAGTGTTTCGTAGTCTATCAAATTGAACTCTGACATCAAGTTAAGTTTCCCTCTATTTGTAGCTGGAAGTTCCGGGTGTTGAATGAGTAATTTAGCAGATATATTGAGTCTGATTTTGTCAATTTTACCTTTAAAAAAACCATGAAAACTCATTGCATTTATTAGTTGAGAGAAGTTCGGGCACTAATTGTGAGGGAGGATTTGTTAACTTTTCGACAGTGGAAAATAAAACACGAGTGTTATTTGAACTCCTACTGATGATGTTAGAAAAGAAAGACTGTCTTGCTTTGCACATATCAAAGTTATATGTGCGGAGCATGTCTTTATGGATGTCATAGTGGATCTGAAGTTTGTATTTACGCCATTTTCTTTCAGTCTTCCTACACTCTCTTTTTAGGAGTTTAACCGCTGGATTTTGCTTCCATGGTGCTTTCTGTTTGTCCTTAACTTTCTTGGATTTTAAGGGAGCAATGCCATCCATAATGTTTGCCATTTTTGCATTAAAGTGATCCAATAAGTCTTCTACTGAGTCTGACAAATTACTTGATGTCTGTGAGAGTGCTTGCTCAAAAAGAACACTTGTCTTATCATTTATGATTCTCCTTTTTACCAACATAGATCTGTTCTGACTGTGTGGGGACATAGACACATCAAAGAACACGCAGAAATGATCAGATAACGCCAGGTCTTTAACAGCTGTAGAAACATTGAGACCCTTTGTGATAACGAGGTCGAGTGTATGGCCTTGAGAGTGTGTTGGCTCCTGTATATGCTGTGTTAGGGAGAAAGTGTCGATTAGTGCAATGAATTCCTTGGCATAATTGTTTTCAGGATTATCCACATGTAGGTTTAGATCCCCTGATATAATAAGACAGTCAAACTCTATGCAAATGACTGATAGCAGTTCACCAAACTCTTCAAGAAAGACTTTAGCTGAATGTTTTGGAGGCCTGTAAATAGTCAGTAGTAAAATCTGAGGAGAAGACTTAATGCTTGCACACAGATATTCAAATGAAGTAAATTCACCAAATGATGACTGATTGCACTGAAAGGATGCCTTGAAAATTGTAGCTATCCCCCCTCCTCTTTTATTTGCTCTGGTAGCACTCAAAAAACTGAAATTTGGTGGAGCAGATTCGATGAGGGTAGCAGCACTGTTTGCTTGGTCTAACCATGTCTCAGTTAAGAGTAAAAAATCAAGGTTGTATGTGCAAATAAGATCATTAATTAAGAATGATTTGTTTGAAAGAGATCTGATGTTTAGGAGAGCTAGTTTTGCTGTAAGAGTTGGGGAGCTATGATCCACTGGGGAAATCTAAGGCTGTATTCCAGACGATTGGGGATCAATAAAGTATCTATCTATCTATCTATCGATTCGTAGCGCATTCCATGCCATTTCCCGTTACTCAACAACTAGACTATGGACACCTCAGTGTGATAGTCAAATGTTGTTCGGCCCTGATTTGAATGACGGGCAAAGTGTCTTAATATATTACCGCAGCTAATTCCCACATGCTACCTGATGACTGTAGTTCAGTATTCCCACATGCTACCTGTTGACTAGTTCAGTATTCCCACATGCTACTTGTTGACTAGTTCAGTATTCCCACATGCTACCTGAAGACTAGTTCAGTATTCCCACATGCTACCTGAAGACTAGTTCAGTATTCCCACATGCTACCTGACGACTGTAATTCAGTATTCCCACATGCTACCTGTTGACTAGTTCAGTATTCCCACATGCTACTTGAAGACTAGTTCAGTATTCCCACATGCTACCTGACAACTGTAATTCAGTATTCCCACATGCTACCTGAAGACTAGTTCAGTATTCCCACATGCTACCTGATGACTGTAGTTCAGTATTCCCACATGCTACCCGAAGACTAGTTCAGTATTCCCACATGCTACCTGAAGACTAGTTCAGTATTCCCACATGCTACCTGATGACGGTAGTTTAGTATTTCCACATGCTTCCTGATGATGGTTGTTCCCACGTACTTCCAAACTACACACACAAACGTCTGTAGACAAAAAGTGCTTGTTGTTGTTGTTGTTGTAGTTGTTTATTTATCCCTTTTTCAATGCGTTTTAGGAAGACGAAACAAAAACAAACATGTCTCCAGTCCTCAGCTCTGAGATGGACTGGTTCTCCACAGACCAGTTCTCTTCCGAGCCTCTGGGCCCGTCTCCTAGCGACCCAATGTGTCTGGCCCGCGTCTCGGACATGGGCCCGCCTCCTAGCGACCCGATGTCTCCTAGCGACCCGATGTCTCCTAGCGACCCGATGTCTCTGGTGTCGTTGCTGCTGGTGGACCGCTTGGGGAAACGGGCGCATCTAAGGACTGTGACACGTAAGAGACCTTAGTGTACACACACACACACACACACACACACACACACACACACACACACACACACACACACACACACACACACACACACACACACACACACACACACACACACACACACACACACACACACACACACACACACACACACACACACACACACACAGAGAGAGAGAGAGAGAGAGCGCATCTAAGGACCGCTGGAGCAAACAGGGAAGGTGGACCACAGTCTGTGACATGTAAGAGACCTTAGTACACACACACACACACGCACGCACGCACACACACACACACACACACACACACACAGAGAGCGCATCTAAGGACCGCTGGAGCAAGCAAGGAAGGTGGACCACAGTCTGTGTGACACTTAAGAGACCTTAGTACACACACACACACACACACACACACACACACAGAGAGAGAGAGAGCGCATCTAAGGACTGCTGGAGCAAGCAAGGAAGGTGGACCACAGTCTGTGACACGTAAGAGACCTTAGTGTACACACACACACAACCACAACACACACACACACACACACACACACACAGAGAGAGAGAGAGCATCTAAGGACCGCTGGAGCAAGCAAGGAAGGTGGACCACAGTCTGTGACACGTAAGAGACCTTAGTACACACACACACACACACACACACAATCACAACACACACACACACACACACACACACACACACAGAGAGACAACGAAGAAAGAGAACAGCCTCAGACTTTTAAGTGATCTTAGTTGCCATTCAGTTAGTGAATCCACGTTATTATGTGTGATGTTATGTTACTACCAAAAACATTTTGACAGGTAAAGTTTAAAGTAAAGATGCTGTCGCTGATGTTTGTCCTTGTTGTGTGTGTTTCTGGTAAAGGGGACGCCTCCTCCTCCTCTTCCTCTTCCTCCTCTTCCTCCTCCATCCCCGGCTACGAGAAGGAGGACGAATCTAACCGCTCTGTCGCACGAGGTTCTGGCCGAAGCTTTGTATCTACAAGTCGACCAGCAGTCCACGAGCGGCTTCTCCCAGGAGGTGCGGAGGGCGGACCTAGCCGCCCTGTCGCCGGACGAAGCTTTGTATCTACAAGTCGACCGGCAGTCCACGAGCGGCTTCTCCCAGGAGGTGCGGAGGGCGGACCTAGCCGCCCTGTCGCCGGACGAAGCTTTGTATCTACAAGTCGACCGGCAGTCCACGAGCGGCTTCTCCCTGGAGAGACCATCGCTCGTCCCTTCTCCCGCTCCCAGTTTGCCCCCAGGAGCTTCAGGCCCAAACTGGGTCTGGCGGCCCCCCACCACCACCACCAGCGCTTTCACACCGGAGAGAGACCATACCCCTGCTCCTACTGCGGCAGGGGGTTCCTGTCTGCGAGCAAGCTGACGGTGCACAAGCGCATCCACACCGGGGAGAGACCTTACTCCTGCGCGCTGTGCGGCAAGAGCTTCAACCAGAAGTTCAATCTGACCGTGCACCAGCGAGTGCACACGGGGGAGAGACCTTACTCCTGCTCCCAGTGCGGCAAGAGCTTCAGCAGGAAGCCCGACCTGAAGGTCCACGAGCGCGTCCACTCGGGAGAGAGACCTTACTCCTGTCACAGGTGTGGGAGGAGCTTCACCAAGGCAACCAATCTGAAGGTCCATCTTCAGAAACATGTGTGACGGAGACACTCCATTGCGTTGTTGCTGTTTCATTTACGCCTGATTCATGTTGTTGTTATTTAATTTACACCTGATTCATGTTGTTGTTGTTGTTGTTGTTGTTGATATTTTATTTACACCAGTGGGCTGTACTACGAAACTCGATTAGTAGATTAGCGAGGTATGTTGCGCTCAAAGCCAGGGTATGCTGTGACACGAAAGTGGACTATTACATCTAATTAAAAGTCACCGATCACATGGTTTACCTTCTAGTAGTATAACAAGTTATATTCAATGGTCATTGATAATTTTTTTATACAAAGGTGTGACAACAAACTAGGGATGCACCGATCCGATATTTGGATCGGATATCGGCCCCGATATGAACAAAATAGCTGGATCGGGGATCGGAATAAATGAGCCGATCCATGGGCCGATCCGAATTTAACTTAGTCTCAAAAAAAGGCTGAGCCATGACGCGCAACCAGCCATTTAGCGCAGCTCACTGCTGCGGGTTAGAGTGTGCCTCACCTCACTGTGTGCTCTGAGTGTCTAAATTCATGGATGGGATAAATACAGATACCAAATTTATGTCATAGGATCAAAAGAATATCTATACTAACCACCATTTGTCATAGATTAATTACGATCTTCATGCGTTTTGTTGCATTTAG
This sequence comes from Sardina pilchardus, assembly GCF_963854185.1. Taxonomy (NCBI): domain Eukaryota; kingdom Metazoa; phylum Chordata; class Actinopteri; order Clupeiformes; family Clupeidae; genus Sardina; species Sardina pilchardus. Next base: position 4,158,625 of record NC_084994.1, read on the forward strand.
GCAATACGTTAATGTGTAACAGTCAACAAAATAGGCTACTCAAACTAAACACATTGTCATTTTCATCTCATCTGTATAAACTGTTCTTGGTATAAAGACATGCAAATGTTCAAAATTGGCTGTTAAAAACGTATCATTTATTAGATAAAACGTACAACTTCTACCGTCCACCATTCAAACTCCGTGTGAACTAATTAGTTTATCGTGGGGAAACTGCGGGACCGTACCACTATGAGTAAATAGAGGGGTTTCGCGGGTGACACCATTTTGGCAGGGGTGTTTCAATGTATGTCACTAATATGGGATTTATATCTGCAAAATTGTTTTTTTGTTAGATTTATTATTTAGTAATAACTGTGAACTTGAATTTGAATGCTGTTCCAAGTTGCTGCTGGTGTACAACTGTTTATTTTTAATACTAGTAATATAATCAATAATGATGATGATAATTATAATAATAATAATAATACATTACCTTTATATCTAAGTGTTATTTTGTTAGATCTTTTTTAGGAAAGTAATGTTTAGTTAGGGAAAGAATGAAGAATGAAGTCAAGCCTGATGCCTTTAGTCTTTTCCACATGGTGAGGTATACAGTTTATTAATTAACAATGGTATCGGATCGGTATCGGATATCGACCGATACGCAGAGCCCAGGCATCGGTATCGGTATCGGGACTGAAAAAGTCGGATCGGTGCATCCCTACAACAAACATATTCGCCAAACTCTTCAGTTTAAGAAAATTAATAGGCTACATTACATTACATTCGGCTCATGCTTTTCAACCAAAAATAAACCGAAAATTATTTCACCTATAGGGGAACATTCTACTGAAATGGTCTAATCCAGGATATCAACTAGGAAAAGGGCTATTATCTAACAAGTATTGTATTACAAACAAAGTGAAAGAAGTTCCCTTTGAGCTAATTCACTAGACTTAACCTACAAATGTGAATATAGCGAAGTCGCCTACACAAACATATGTGTTTAATGCTCCTTTTGTAAAGATATGGACGAAACACTATTGCATGTGTTCTTTGAATGTGATAAGATAAAATGATTTCTCACAGACCCTACATTACTATCTTTTTGTTCAAAGAGGTACTGGTCCTTGTTACCTTGTTGCTAAGGATTTTTCTTTTTACTATGAAACCACAAACTAATGGCCACTGACGCTATCTTGTAAAATGCGGCAGCCTAAATATTTTAGATAGCCTAGTATTTAAGCGAATTCCCTAAATATTTTAGATAGCCTAGTATTTAAGCGAATTCCCTAATTACACAATAGCAGATTGGACGTTACTTTTGTATTTTGAAATAATATTCACTGTGTTGGGAACTGTAATAGCGAACAATTCTGCATTATTTGCCATCGTTATTTGTATACAATTATACTGCATATTTTCACTTAGCCTACGCATTCACCGCATTGGCTATTATTTGACAGCACTGTTCCCTAATTCTTATTTATCGCAATGGTACTTCTCCGCACCGTGATCTGAATTTTATACTCTTCATGACTTGTACTGGGTAAAATATACAGCTCTCGCTCGCGGATTCTCCACATCGTGAAGGCGATTGAACTGTCGCTTAATGCCTCTTTTATGGGAGCGCTCATTGAAACTAAAGCGGAAAACCCAGGTTGACAAATTCACTCGTGAGCTTTGTGATATCACTCAACTCTGATAGCGACTTTCGTATTTGTCAATCCAGGTTATCCAACCAGAGCCTGGTTATGTTCAGCGAGATTCGTAGTATGCCCCACTGATTTATGTTGTTGTTGTGCTATATATATCTGATTTATGACTGACGTATGCACCTTGATCACAAGAATGTTCCGATATAAAATAAAGTTCACCTTGACATGAACAGTTTTAAGAACCTTTCTACAGTCCACAATAGACAGGTAAAGGTTCCGATATAGTAAGCAAAAAGGTAAAAAATCACCGCTCATCCGTGTGAGGTGCAGGATTAAGAGTGACTGGATATTTAAGAGAAGAATCCGCACACTACAAGTCTTTGTGAAAAATAGCTTTACTGATGGCAAGCTTTCGGTCATTAGACCTTCTTCAGGCAGAGTGAATCATACAGACAACAGTGCTGAGTTAATACACCTGGCTTGATTGAAAACACCTGTGTCAAAAAAGCATCATGGGACATGTGGTCTTTACAAGTCTCTGTATGGAAAAAACACTCTGTGTCAGTGAAGCATCATGGGTAGTGTAGTTTAGATAATACATGAAACATACATACAAGAAAAAGAGAACAAGTCTATGCCTTGTACACATCAGGCTACAGCCATCATAAAACAAAGCACAAGCAGTTCAAAGTTAGGCTATATAAGCACACTCATGTCAAAATCCTCATTTAGACCTGATGGCTGTAGTGACTCTAATTTATATATCCAGAAGAGTTCCCGTTGACATAACCTCCTGTCGACATCACGCCCTCTGTGTAGGGTTATCTGTTCTATGCCTTGAAATCTAAGGGAAGAGATAGGGTGTGACATAGCATTAAAATGGCAAACAACAGGATAATTGGCATCTTTTGGCTCTCAGTTTCCGTCCTATTTCATCCCAAAGGTGTGCTATTGGGTTGATTGTGCAGGCCAGTCAAGTTCATCCACACCAAACTCTGTCCTCCTTGCCTTTATGGACCTTGCTTTGTGCACTGGTGCACAGTCATGTTGGAACAGGAAGTGGCCATCCCCAAACTTCCCACAAAGTTGGGAGCATGGAATTGTCCAAAATCTCTTGGTTAATGCTGAAGCATTCAGAGTTTGTGGATGGCCCCTTCCTGTTCCAACATGCCCTTTATGCACCACAGGTGCGCTAGCCACGCCCACGCCACATATACCAAGTGTATACTGTAGGATACTGGGACACATCGACCAAGTGTATACTGTAGGATACTGGGACACATTGACCAAGTGTATACTGTAGGATACTGGGACACATCTACCAAGTGTAGACTGTAGGATACTAGGACACATCTACCAAATGTAGACTGTAGGATACCAGGACACATCTACCAAGTGTATACTGTGGGATACTATGACACATATACCAAGTGTATACTGTAGGATACTGGGACACATCGACCAAGTGTATACTGTAGGATACTGGGACACATCTACCAAGTGTATACTGTAGGATACATAGGACACATCTACTAAATGTATACTGTGGGATACTAGGACACATTTACCAAGTGTATACTGTAGGATACATAGGACACATACTAAATGTATACTGTGGGATACTAGGACACATCTACCAAGTGTATACTGTAGGATACTAGGACACATCTACCAAATGTAGACTGTAGGATACTAGCACACATCTACCAAGTGTATACTGTGGGATACTAGGACACATATACTAAATGTATACTGTGGGATACTAGGACACATTTACCAAGTGTATACTGTAGGATACTAGGATACATCTACCAAATGTATACTGTAGGATACTAGGACACATATACCAAGTGTATACTGTAGGATACTAGGACACATCTACCAAATGTATACTGTAGGATACCAGGACACATCTACCAAGTGTATACTGTAGGATACTGGGACACATCGACCAAGTGTATACTGTAGGATACTGGGACACATCTACCAAGTGTATACTGTAGGATACATAGGACACATCTACTAAATGTATACTGTGGGATACTAGGACACATTTACCAAGTGTATACTGTAGGATACATAGGACACATACTAAATGTATACTGTGGGATACTAGAACACATCTACCAAGTGTATACTGTAGGATACTAGGACACATTTACCAAATGTAGACTGTAGGATACTAGGACACATCTACCAAGTGTATACTGTGGGATACTAGGACACATCTACTAAATGTATACTGTGGGATACTAGGACACATTTACCAAGTGTATACTATAGGATACTAGGACACATCTACCAAATGGATACTGTAGGATACTAGGACACATATACCAAGTGTATACTGTGGGATACTAGGACACATCTACTAAATGTATACTGTGGGATACTAGGACACATTTACCAAGTGTATACTGTAGGATACTAGGACACATCTACCAAATGTATACTGTAGGATACTTAAGCAATATAGCACGAGTGGGAGTGGGTTGTTGCTGGATATTCCCACGGGTGTTGTTCGGCCGTAGCCTCGAGGCCGGAGGCCGAGTGGCGCAGGCAACAACACCCGTGGGAATATCCAGCAACAACCCACGACCACGAGTGCTATATTGCTTTTATACAACAATTCTACCACTTGTTTTTTTGCGCTAATTTCCCATTATAATGTAAACGTTTAAATCGCTAACTGTCTTGTTTGTAGAACTACTTCTCTCCGCCACAAATTTCTATTACTTGCAGGACAAACTGCCGTTACTAGTTCTAAATGGATGGTTGCTATGGCCAAAAGCCAGTCGTTAGTTCTATCTCTCCCGTTGTCAAGCAATGTAGCCTAATAAACGTTAGCTCGCATTGCGTGTGGTTAGGACATGCTTTTAGCTTTGAAACATCACTATTTTACTTCGCCTACATGCCATCCAACTAGCTAATATCCACCTCCGTCATATTCTATGTTCTGAGCATCTGTATTTCAGCTTGGATGCAACGTGACAGTTCGTTTTACACTTCGCAACTTCACATTGTATCGCGGAGTGATTTATTATTAGCTGTAAAAAGTTCGAGTGGATTATCGTAGGATATTTCAACTCATGGAACGTCTCTCGGCCAATCAGAAACAAAGAAACAGCTTCATAGAACCCAATTGTTGTATAATAGGACACATATACCAAGTGTATACTGTAGGATACTAGGACACATATACCAAATGTATGCTGGATACTAGGACACATCTACCAAATGTATACTGTAGGACACACTTGAGCATTTGATCTCTTTCATTACTAGTCTGATATGAATACACAGTTGCCTATTGCATCTTGGAAGTTTGTTGTGATAACCAGTGTTGCCATAGTCCGCTTATTATAAGCAACTTGGGCTTGTTATTTTGTAAATTGTGGGTTGCGATTTCCGCCAAGTCTACACCCATCTGGGGGTACAGAACAGCCAAGAGAGAACTAGGGTTATAGAACAGCCAAGAACCCATCTAGGGGTACAGAACAGCCAAGTGAGAAATTGGGGTACAGAACAGCCCAGTCTAGACCCATCTAGGGGTACAGAACAGCCAAGAACTCATCTAGGGGTACAGTATAGAACAGCCAAGAACTCATCTAGAGGTATAGAACAGCCCAGTCTACATCCATCTAGGGGTACAGAACAGCCAAGAACCCATCTAGAACAGCCAAGAACCCATCTAGGGGTACAGAACAGCCAAGAACCCATCTAGGGGTATAGAACAGCCAAGAACTCATCTAGGGGTATAGAACAGCCCAGTCTACATCCATCTATGGGTACAGAACAGCCCAGTCCTGTTGAATACATGGCCTGCTGAAGCACCCACAATGCTCTTGTGAAGGAAGTCCATGAGCCTGTGTGCTTCAGGTGTGTTTATGTGTTGACAACTATGTCTTGCTCTTGGTAATTATCATAAATGATCATTTAACAACCACACAATGTTTTGTTTTTTAAGTAAGTGAATACATGTGCTTTGAGTTTAGTCCAGTCTTTTGTCATTCGGTGCATGTTGATTTCAGTAAATACATGTGCCTTGAGTTTAGTCTAGTCTTTTGTCATTCGGTGCATGTTTGATTTCAGTAAATACATGTGCCTTGTCTTGTTTTATGTTCTTTCACTCAAGGGACTTGAAGAAGATCCATCTCCAGACTCATCATCCCAAAGGCTCACACAAAAAGAAGGAGATCCGCACACAAGGTAACTCCCATTTGAACACCGTTTATTTGATTTGATTTTGTTTGTGATGTTTCAAACATATGTTCAAACATAACAATTTAATACATGTGAAGCAAGTGCAGTCTTGTAACAATTTGGCTGCTTTTTTGGCTGCCACGAAGAAATGCACCAAAGCATACAGGTATTGTTTTTTTTTTAAAAAGAACACAACAGTTGGAAAAGGTGTTTTAGTACACTTGTTCACCTGGGCTCTGACAGGGTAAAACATACAGGCAGAGACTATTTGCACCCGGGTGTAAATAATGAACATTACTATTTACACCCGGGTGCAAATAATCAACATTACTATTTACACCCGGGTGTAAATAGTGTAATAATCAACATTACTATTTACACCCGGGTGTAAATAGTGTAATAATCAACATTACTATTTACACCCGGGTGTAAATAGTGTAATAATCGACAATACTATTTACACCCGATGTCTAACATCCATGTTCTCTGTCAATAGGCCTGTGTATTTACCAGCTCTACAGTAGGCTAGGCCTAATTTAGTTTTGAACAGTTTTTAGCTGTTTTGACATACTGGGTTACTTGGAAGTGATTATACAAATATTAGGCTAATGCGTGGTCATGTGGTAGCTTCATCAAAGACAAGCTACTTTAAAGAGTTGTTTTCTGAGTTGTCTTCCAGGCAGCGCTGCCACTGTTGACTTAAAAGCACTTAATCCTACTCCTAACCTTAACCCTAACCTTAACCTAACCTTAACCTAACCTTAAACCTAACCTTAACCTAACCTTAACCCTAACCTTAACCCATGCCTACAGTAAGCGCCTTCCAGGCAGCGTTGGGGGCTCAAAGTCAAAACACAACCTTTCTACTAACAACTACTGAAGCCTACTTCTACTTAACTTAAGGTTCAAAAAGCACAAACTCTTATTTGCCGCGAGGTAACGTCATCTAAGAAAAAATCGTGCGTACTTTGGCAGGCAAAAAAAAAAAACATTTTATCTGAGATTCGAACCCAACACCTCGAGCATAGTAACCCGGTTATTTATCCGCTGTACTACGCCCCGTTGAAGGAGAATGAGAGAATACTAATTATTGACTCACTTGTTGGGGTTGCTAGGTAACGGTAAACAAAACTAAAAAGATCGTATTTCTTGATTTTGCTTGCAAACGGACGGCTTTACCCGTTCACTGAATGAAGTTTGTGGAAATTTAGCACCACTTTCCCATCTAAAATATAGTTTTAATAATCCTAACTTGTTAGATTTAGGTAGGCCATCTCCTGCCAAGATGGTCCCGCTATGTTGGATAGCACGCATTTCAGGTTTGGGTGCAAATAAGAAAATGCCTCCATTCCACTATTTACACCCGGGTGCAAATAATCACTCCGAAACATTAAACATAATTCTTCCTTTGAGTCCTCTAAACTCACTAACTCACAATCAGTCAAAGCAAAGCAATCATAACATTAATGTTAATGCTGTCAATGGGTGAAGTTGAGCTGAATTATTCCCATTATTTAAACAGCCAGGGATGCTATCAGTAGAATATGTAAGGGATAACGGCCGACGAGGTGACCGGTTCGATGGAAATAATGGCTAGGTGGAGGTCTAGAACTCTGGCGACGTGCGAAGCACGGAGACGGAGTTACCTCCGCCGTGCCATTATTTCCATCGAACCGGTCGACCTCGAAGGCCGTTATCCCGCTTATCTCCCGTTTGTATTCATAACCTGTATATTTAGAACATTTTTATTCCACCGTTGCGTCCGTTAACATCGCTAAAACTGTCTTGACTGTGGGACTACTTTCCCAGCAAACAATTAACGTTCTGCTAACTTTCACTAACGTTAGCTTTTGGTTCCCCTATGGTTCGTTTTTCAGCAACCTACTAATAACGTTTAGAGAACGTTATCTCCAGGTTGTCAAAACAAATAACGTTCCCCTAACGTTTTTACAACTAAAGAAAAAAACGTTATATTCTGGTTGAATCCCAGCAAGCAAATAACGTTAGCCGCTGGTTCTCCTGTGGTTAGTTTATCAGTAACCTTCTAATACCCTGGAGAGAACGTTAGCTCCAGGTTATCAAAGTTTCCCGAACGTTATTACAACTAAGGAAAAAAACGTTATATTCTGGTTGCATTTCTCTTTTCACACAGCGTTGCTACTTAGTTGTTTTTAGGTATCTTATTTGTATAACCATATCGGTATTCTCTGGTTATGTGCGTGGGGTTGATTGATGAAAATCGCCCCAGAGTTTCTATGAGTTTCCAATTGAACACGGCCAGCAGCCACACTGCAAAGTCGGAATAATTTGTTGCAAAATCGACATATAGCCCTATTCTATTCTTCCCCCCTCTGTTGGATTGATATTCGGCCGACCAAAGCCAGCCCGTCAGCTAAAGGGACCAGCGCGAGAAGCTAGGTTGAGAAACTTTCATCTCCGTGAGTTCTGGGGTGTTGGTGTTTTAGCAGACTCAACCTCGCTAACTTTAAGACATTTGGATAACACAGAGATAAAGTTACTCACGTAGGCTGGCTGTATGGTATCGATCACATTCTTCACATCGTTCTCCATGCACTTGTTCCATTAAGTCCAACAGGCTTTTAAAAAACACTGTACAGGGTAAACCGGGTGGAAGAGCTAGCTAGCCATAGTCCCAGGCAGGCACACAACGATTTCATGCTAACTAATCTGACGAATAGTTTTGGATTAATCCATAATCGATTAGAGTGGCACCTGAAATGCATTCATGTTTTTAAAGCTTTATTTGTTATGAAAATATGATGACGAGGACTCCAGTGAATTATTTCTCAAACGTTGAGACTGCATCTTAAACAGCACAATGTTCCCGGGGGAGAATTGTTTTATATTAACACTTAGTCCAAGTTATAGCCTATGTTGCTGTGCTGTTCACTCAGCCTATCCCACAATTCCCAGTCCCAATTTAAAACAAAATAAACCAAAATCCATCATAATTCTGAACCGAGGACTTTTAATGGCATACGATGCAATAAAAACAGCCAGTTTTGAATGTTGAAACAGTGTGTTAGGCTAGCGCCTGCTCTGCTTATGTTTTGATCTGACTAATCGTTTATTATAGGAAAAGACACCGTAGACAAGAAAGTATTAGACCTAACCGCATTTAAATACTTAGCTGACACATAAATATATTAACGGGCCGTATTCGTCGCAGTTCAGCAAGCAGCTAATGGTAAGTGAAGAGATTCATATACTATAATCATTTCCTAAGCCATCAGAGACGTTCGCTCTCCCAGGTTACAAATAGGCTGTCGTCGCAGACGGCGAGTGTGCAGCGAGGCAAGCAAGGATGTCACGATAATTCTACATATTTTTTCCCCCTTTACACTTTGTTGCTGGGAGGTTAGGGGAACGTTAATGCAACCAAATATAGTAAAGTTCCCTAAAGGGTAGGAGAACGTTCTGCTAACCAAAATAAACAACCAGAAAAAAACGTAGTATTTTCGTCAAGAAAACTTTCCTGGGGAACCTTGTGGCAACTTTCGCAACTTTCAGGCAACGTTTTCCTAACCAGGAAAAAAACGTTCTAAAAACGTTCTCCTAACCAGAAATTGTTAGCTGGGTTCCGCCACATATCAACTTTCTACTTGCAGGACAAAACTGCCGTTACTAGTTCTAAAATGGATGGTTGCTATGGCCAAAGGCCAGTCGTTAGTTCTAAATGGCTGGTTGCTACGGCCAAAAGCCAGTCGTTAGTTCTATCTCTCCCGTTGTCAAGCGGGCATATCCCAGGATTCTGATTAACTTTAACTTTGAAAGATCGCTACTTTTATAGCCTACATGGCATCCAACTAGCTACAATCCACCTCCGCCATATGCTACAATGTTACAATGGTTCTGCACGTCTGTATTTCAGCTTGGATGCAACGTGACAGTTCATTTAAACTTCGCAACGAGTTTGGCGAATTAATATTCAAGTGTGATACGGGAACTACTTCAAAGGTAGCAGGTTATACGAAGTTAATGGCCACCCCATCAGCCAATCAGAGAAGAGAATTCCATTGTTGAGGGAGATAAATAGCATTGTTAAGCAGTAATGGGGGTTAACACGTTTGCTTTAATAACACTAACAATACCTGCAACAAAATGAATAGGCCCTATCGCCAAACACCGACATAGAAACAAACAATATATAGATAGACAACCTTCAGAATTACTAGGCCCTATTGCCTAAAACAAAAATACAAGGAAAACCTTAAACATTACCGAAATAGAAAGAAACAATATAGACAACCTTCAGAATTACTAGGCCCTATTGCCTAAAACAAAAATACAAGGAAAACCTTCAAAATTACTAGGTACTATGGTTTAACACCGAAATATAAAAAAAACCTTCCAAAATTAAAAGGCATCTCCTGCAACTCTTGAGCAAGCGGTTCAATTCAGTTCTCCCGAATGGCTGTGCAGGTGGGGGCTAATCCCCTAAAACTTAAGTTTCCTAAACAGGGTTAAGGAAGCAAGCGTACATGCAATAGAGTGTGTGTGTGTGTGTGTGTGTGTGTGTGTGTGTGTGTGTGTGTGTGTGTGTGTGTGTGTGTGTGTGTGTGTGTGTGTGTGTGTGTGTGTGTGTGTGTGTTTGTGTGTGTGTGTGTGTGTGCAGGATGAAAGAAGAAAGAGTATGTGAGTAAATATGAGCTCTATGACATTGGTGAGACAATAGTGTGTGTGTTTGTGTGTGTGTGTGTGTGTGTGTGTGTGTGTGTGTGTGTGTAAATGTGCCATCTTTTCAGGGTTGCACACTTAAACACACAGACTGATTATCTTATATTATTTATGGCTCAAATGTTTCTGCTTGATCATAGCAAGTGACTGCTTGTATTGCTACAATCAGTGTATACATGTAGGCTATGCAGTGCTGTGTGGGTTTCTAGCTTAGCTTGTAGACTATATCATTTCAGTCACAGCATTAAAGTCTCGATTTGACGAGTTTCTAGCAATATTACAAGCATTAAACAGCTAATCTAAGGCTTCTTTCCTAACAACGCAGCTGCATTCTACAGCTAAGGCTTCTTACCTTCTTCTTACATCTTACATGCAAGCTGTTAACTGCAGACAACTTTGCCCGTTTAAAGGGTTTTATCCCGGTGATTGACTTGCGATAGAAAAAGGTTAATTTGCATGATTATTGAACTTCAATCACCTGTGTGTGTGTGTGTGTGTGTGTGTAAGCATAGGGCTGTGGTGTGTATCTCCTGAGAGGGATGGTACTGGACACAGTGTGTGTGTGCGTGCGTGCGTGCGTGCGTGCGTGCGTGCGTGCGTGCGTGCGTACGTGCGTGCGTGCGTGTCCTGCCCTGCTGGAGGTGATGTGGTCTATATCGGAGACACTGAGGAGTTTATACCAACAAAAAACGCTGCCTGTAGGGGCTCTTCACTGTATGTCATGGTGAATGTGTGCAGGAGTTTGGTAGCAACATCACAGGAGACCCTGTAGAAGGACACAGTGCCGACCCCAAGGTCCACACACACTCTTACTCTCCTGGAGCCTTCGGGGCAGATGGGCAGCTTATTAGCATTTCCATCGTGGCAGGCTAAGTATTTGTCACTGAAACAGTGTCGTGTCAAAAAATGGGTATTTAATAATCCAATAATGCAAACTTGCAAGATGAAAGAATACTGAAGATTGTGTTTATTCCTCCCAGAGCCACGGTTCATGAAGCATGCTCATACAGTACAAAATGTCACTTTGCTTTTATACCTGGTGAAACTACTGTCACATATTTGTGGTCACCCAAAATAGCAGAGAGATGTACATCTTCTATCCTAATTAGGTAAAGGTCAGTTGTCCAGTCCTTGCAATGCAAACATATCTTGTCCCAGGATGCTTGTGCATCATACATGTGTTGCCATGTAGTCTAGTAACTATGAATAACTTTGTTTATCTAAGTCATCCCCACTTACAGTGGGTCAGACTCACAGTATTCACTACTTATGCATAATTTGTTCCATAGGGAAATATACTACATAATTCCCCCCTTTGAGTACATCTGTACTCATATAACTGCAAAACCTTTATCCTTACTTTACCTTCAGCTTTTGATCAATAATAATGTAGTCGTTGGGCACAAGTGGGTTCGTCTTTATGATTAACCAAAAGTAGGTCTATTTTACCACATACAATTTCAACTATCAATTTTGCTAATAAGACAGCTAGTGGTTCAACATCAATTAATACCACTAAGACCCACTTACAACAATTAAATTGACATTTCAGTCCAAGTACACCCTTACTCCAACCCCATTCTAAAATCAAATCAAAGACGTAGCAATCGTTACCAATTGGAATGACAAATTTCAATTCCTTTTGATGGAAGCGAAAACTTTAACGGAAAACCTCAAGTTTTGTTGTTGGTCTTATTCTGAGGAGAAAACCGTTAAAGGAAAATTCTTCCATTACCCTGCCATAGCAGCGGCACTTGTCTACACAAGCAAGAGGAGAAACTTCCCTTCTACTACACATATGCTTTTCCCATTCCCATAATATCACAGCACATGAGCAAGTGATTCACATCAGATTATGTGATGGACTATTTGCAATAAAGCTAATCTTCCAATATGTTATGCTTCTAGTAGATTATGGAATCTATGATACTCCTATCATTTGATACGTCATATCAACATGTTAAATCAATCAATTCACACGCAATGTCCAATTCTTGCTTCTTGGGGATGAGGTGTCAATGCAAACGCAGATGTCTGACTGTAAATGTTGGATGCTGCGCTTCAAGTGTGGGGTGTGTATGCGATTGTTGCGACAACAAATCTTCCTGTAATCCTACAAGACACGGTGTTGGATAGAGGTGGTGTTGACATCCAACACAACTTCATGTGAGAGAGCTGGCATTGCTTCCAGCTATGCCTTCTACATCCTCCTCATTTCTCCAATCATCAATGAGCAGGGTAGCTCAGCATCATTGGCTGAACTGTTGCCATGTCCATGGCAGGTGTTTCCTACCAGCAAGTTCGTAATTTGTCCGTCATTCATCAACAACAGGGGCATGTGCAGTCCATTTCTTCAGCCATTGTTTTGAGCACTATTGACTTTAGACAAGATAGAAACAAAGAGAGCAAAAATACAAACAAACATATTCCTACAAGTATGTTGGTAACACAAACTTATCCTCTAGTGTAGTGCTGGGTTGCTCAGTGGCTTTCTCCGTAATAGGGATGACTTTAGTGGCATTGGATTCGGTTGGAGCATCGTTGAACAGTTGATTGTCCTTTAGGGTGGTCACAGGCACATGCCTGTAGTTGGTAGGCTGAACTAACAACGGTGTAGAATTTTCCTTGGTTCCAGAGTCTGTTGTAGTAGATAAGATTTGATCAGTCAATAATTTCTTTGTTACCTGGGTCGTCGGTGTTGGGCTGATGTTCAACGAAACAGAAGAATGGCTCGTTTCCTGATTTCCTCTATGGTGGTATACTTATAAACTGAGATTTCATGGCCAGCATCACTGGGCTCTATTGCTCTCTGCTCATCTCCTGGTTGTTATTGAGACAGGTGTCGTTGAACCGGGGTCCCCCCTTCCAGATTGGATACATTGCATGGAAGTCTATAGCCAACAGGGGGAAAAGGAGCATACATGCCAGAAACACTATACCCACCAAAGCTCTTTTCTGTCCAGCTCTCGGCTTTGTTGCTTACAACAGAGATGGATTCTGACTTGGGCTCTCCAGAACAGTCTGTCTGGCATCCTATTCTTTTCCTCTTGGTACACCATCATCATTTGAGTCTGTTTGAATCATTGGGTTTTTGTTTTCCACTGTTGGAGTGCCCTGTGTCACTCTGTATAGTTCTTCTGCTCTTGGTTAGAGACAGGATCACTTGAGTACCTGCAAGTACACTCTCCAAACTATATATTGTTCTCTCATTTCCTATGAATTTGAAACTATCAAAGTATTCTACACTATGTAAAGACAATAGTTATCTAAAGTGTAAATAACTATAGAGAAAGATAATACCCCTTTATTGATTACTATTTTACAACCCAAATATGTAATATATTAGATAAACTAAACAAACAAAATCTATGTCTTCAACACACAACAGTCAGTTGCTTGATGGTTGCCATTGCTTCAACATCTGATGACAACATATCCCAAACCTAGGAATCATTTCTTTAATGCAAAAGTTAATAACTGTTTTTACTATCAGGCCCTTGGCCTGAACAAAATTCCACACACCTTGAAACCCTACAAACCTGTACCAACATGTATGGGTGTCTGTTTATTACTTTTATCATGTAAATATAATCAATCACCTAATGTTTAAATGGTCCTTCTAGCACTGTTATTTGTCCTAAAGACTTAGTTACTATCCCTTGCCTGATATTATGAAGACTTCACATATGACACTGTGTTTGACAAACATCAATAACTTCCTGTAAACATAATCCAAAAACGTTCATTAAAATGTTCCTGTAAACATTATCCAAAAACGTTAATTGAAAAATGATGTTCATTAAAAATCCTCTTCACCTCCCCCCTTGCGCATGAATTCCAATCATGCGCATTGAAGATGAACATGTATAACCTCTGTGGGGAAGGTACCTGGTTAGTAATGTACAACCATCATACCTAGGGCTCACCCCCCTTTGTGACTTCAAGCGGCACAATGTTGTCGATAAGCTCTCGTTCCTGCTAGAAAGGCCAACATCTTTTCAATGATTGAAAGATTTTCTATTTTTTAAATGGTGAATAGTCTGTAGTCTTTTAAAAAGTACTTATGACTTTCCTGATTCTATCTTTCTTTGCATAAAGGCTAAACACGTTTCTCTAATTGGCAATATGTTCCATTTATTTTAATTTATGTATTTATCTATTCATTTATTTTCCAATTACCATATATAAGACTTTACTTCATTATTCTGAAGTCGTATTTTGAGACTTAGTTAGGTTATCTATATTGGCTAGTTTTTCCTATGATATACAGTATTTAAATTTTTACAACATACCCTGCTTCAAATTGTTCTTGCATGCCATATACTTTTATCATTTATTATTTGTTAGAAACTTTAGGTCACCTTTATTTCTAAGTAGTCTAGCCCTACCACTTTACCTTGGGTTGTCAGTAGAGCGTGATTCTCTACATGTTTTATCATTACCCTTTTCAATTATCTTTTTTTTTTTATCTAATGTTATAGTACAGTATTTGACTTCTTAGCATCCCAATATGTACGTGTAGAACATATATAAGAGCATGTCATTATTCCTTGAACCTTTACTTTCTTAAAATAACCTAAATTATTATACCTTAGACGTGTTGAATGTGAGTGACCACCAGTTCCAGAAGCAATCTTTGACGTAAGAATCCCTATGGTGAATTAACCCTATGGTTATCCTTACCTTCTTACACCACCTGTTCTAAAACATTAATGGAGGTGTTAATTGACATTAAGATGAAATTATGTCACTTAATTGGATCTGGTAATTTGCCTTTAAACAGTTGTTACTGTTGTTCAAAACAACAATCAATGTATACTAAGAATAAGAGTAAGTCATAAGTTAAATGTGGACTTACCCATGTATCATTATTACCAAAATTCCTTCAGCGTGGTTTCCTCATCATCTCCCCCAAGAATATTGGTATCCAACCTTCTCCTGTAGAATTCTCTAGGCCTCCTTACAAATGTTTTACATCAAAAGGGAAGAAAACAATATACCTGTCGGGTTCACCCTTCAGTGCCTAGGTGCCTCCTACTGTATCTATCCCTGTCCTGTTTCTTTCAGACAGTTTCTGAAGATGTGTCCATTGTCCAGTCTTTTCCCATCATAGCAAACTGGTGGTAGCCTTGCCTCAGTTGCATTGGGGTTGGTGCTGCACAGATAGGGAGACTTGATTTGCCATTAGTGTTTAACGTATGTACAATGTAGTTGATGCTGCAGGAGCTTCCATTGTATGTTCATGTTCCATCTTTGCTCTCCAGATAGGCACTCTGTCACCTTGACAAAAGCTTTAAAGTTCTCAGTTAGTTTGTCCATGCTCAGCGCAGTTGTGCTGAACTTGCTCAGAACTTGGTCAGGACAGGGAGTCAGCTTGGATTAACCCTTGCACGTCAGCATGTCCTCATGACCGGCATACCTGTCTTCCCTTAGATATAAGAGGCAGCATTATCTTTATATTTACTGTTTAACTGGAGGTGATGAGGATCTCACGCTGTAGGCAGAGTACACATTTTATTAAAATACACCTATCATATACTTTACCTTGCCCTTTTGCAATTTATCATTCAACTTCAGCCTTTATCCATTATTTTCTTACATCCCATACTTCTGTTATTTCCCTTCAACTATGGTCACTCACTCCCAAGTCATCTTCTTACTTTTATGTCTTAAAAAGTCAAAAGTTAGATCCTGTCTTATTCATTTCCACTGTGACTGACCTATTTTCTACCTATTTATTTTCCACATTACATAAGATATTTTCATGTAATCCCGGATCTTTGCTTTAACAGTTTTAAATCAGTTACTTCTTGAATTGGCCATAAACCTATAAGTTTACTAATTTCTTCAGCCCCTTTTCTATACATTTTCATAAAATGTTACAGAGAAAACATAAATGCAGCTGAAGTATAATTTCCTAAGTTGGCCTTAGTTATTTTATATTACTCTATAAACTAGATACATTTACTAAAAGGGAAACATTAAATTTGCTAAATGGATTCTATTAGCTACAATTTGTCATGCAGCCTTCTCAACATCCTAGCTACAAGTACTGTACAAGCACATATATAGCATCAGTCTATTAAATATGTCTGAGTATAAGTGCTATGTATTGGCTGGATATACTCACCCTTTATGTATACCGTACCTGTCAAAATCAGCCAAGCATACTGTGAATTAATTTACCATAGCTGTGATTAGTACACAAAAGTGAGATTCTTCATACTTTTTGTTAGACATAAATAAACCCACAATACATTCATCAAACTAATTTTGCTAAAGGAGTCTCTATTTAGTTCCCTCTATAGTAGACCCCTATAAACACAACAGCATATTACCCAATACACAATTTTAGCCTATATCCAATTCATTATCACAATATTACATTCCTTATAATGCTTTTAACCATACAACCAACTTACCCACTGATACTCAAAGGCCAAGCGTCTTAGTAACACTTAAATAACCCAACAATGCCAGCAGCAATTGCTGACCTTGCACCATATGGTTGTTTAAACTATTTCACCATTGGAAACTAATTTCCAAAGTGGGAATAAATTGCTCTGGAAAGTTTGCTGAAAACACAAATATTCCCATCATCTAAATTGTTTCCTATGTAGTAGTCATCTTAACAGTCTTATGTCAGTCTGAGTCAGTCTTTTGTCCAGTCTTGCTGTCAAAACAAAATATGTTTTGATTATTGTCACATGTAAGTTTTTCTACACACAATGACATACTGTAGACAACATAAACCCCCAATGAGCTCTTTTCAACACTTAACAAAAAGAAGGACGATATGGGTAGGTTATGACTATAGCCTATAGCCCATAATTGTTTTGTTGTTTTGTTTCTTCAAAACTGTTAATAGACCTTTTTCACACACCAGCTCTTTAGCCAGATGACCTTGCCCAACAACACTTTTACAGATCTTAAACAGTATCCTATACCTTCATAACCTGCAAATGTACATAGAGACAAAACATGATGTAATTGTATATCATACCCATTAATAGTATTTATACTATTACACTTCTATAACTCTAAAGTTTAAAAGTTATCTCAATCACTCAAACCTTTTGAAACCTCCACTTGTTCAGTCTTTCTTTATCACAAATTCAATTATTTTCCTATACTCAGCTTGAGGTACCGGTACTCCTCAGCCAGCATCAATCCATTGCAGTGGACAACTGTCCACTGTATTCAGAACTCTGTCATTCTGATCTGCCGTTACCAACTTTTAAACCACACACATTACTTAGTAGGTATCAAGTGGAAAAACAATTTCCCACTACCACATTCTCTTTATCAACCATTTCTAATATTTTGATCATGGAAGACCAAACTGTCAACACCACACTTACAGTTTTAAACATCACCACAATGAAATATTTTCCCTTTCTAAAAGTCAATCTCTAGATTGCTTAACCATTTAACTCGTGAAGGTTTTCATCAGACATCCTCTCTTTCTTAACAGAATTCACACCAGACATTCCATTGCTATTTTTACACACAGGCCTTTACACACACACAAACACAAACATACTCATACATGATACTGCAGCAGCTGCTTTCATACACACACACCTTTGGCTCACCATACAACAACCATTATACTGTTTTTTATCCTTACAGTATCACTCCAATGCAAATGCTATCAGTAATCAAAAACCAGTGTGCCCACAACGAGAACTTGATCCACTAGTCAAATTATTGACACCATTCCCATTTGATTTACACAGAGTAATCACCCAAACTATAACTACTCCATCAACACTTATTATTGTTGCAGCAAGATGCTACAGTATATTCCCCATGGAAAATATGCATTTCACTTAACCCAATCACTTTAGTAGATATCACTTTAAATTATTTAAGTTACTGTTTAACTTGAATACTTTAAGTTACCGTTAACAGCTGTCTCTCTACACCTGTGTCTCAGCGGGTTGTCTTTTTTTAAACATACAAGTTGATCACTAGTCGTTAACACATCATCAACATCCTTTTTCCGATGTTATTTTGTACTATTACGGTTCTCAGACCTTTATCACATCAAACATTTAGTTTACACCATGTACTTACACTTTTACACACATTGGTTAACCATTTACAAATATTAGGGCTTTGACTTCATTCATACAACCAGTCACTGTCCCTCAACACTCTCATCCTGTTACTATTTTTAGCCCACAAACAGCAGTCACCTCTTCTCTCTCACTCACACAGATGCTCTCATCTGCTATCCTTCCACACTTGAACTTGACATCATATATAAATACTATTCCTTAACTTTTACTTGTTAAGGGACCCGGGTCTCACAATCTTTACTAAATTACTCACTCTATCTCGGAGTGCTTTTCTCTAACTAAACTATTCACTCTATCTCGGAGTGTTCTTCTTACTCATGCACTATTCACTCTGTCTCGGAGTGTTTTTTCTTACTCATGCATCTATTCACTCTGTCTCGGAGTGTTTTTTCTTACTCATGCATCTATTCACTCTGTCTCGGAGTGTTTTTCTTACTCATGCATTATTCACTCTATCTCGGAGTGTTTTTCTTACTCATGCATCCTAAATCCAACCCCATGCTCACATGCGTTAGTAGTCACACACAATCCCCACATGCTTCTTACCACAATCTTCAGTTTTACTTTACTTTATTTAAAATATAGCTCTTTTTCAAGAGGACTTAGATATACAGTCATACCTTAGTGGACAGTTTGATCAGGAGATAACTGCTATTAAGCAAAACGCTTACTTTTGTTTATATTGTGCACATCAGCTTCTCCCTGACCATCTGACCATCAAGGTAGTGAGACTGTCCTACCTTTTGTTTTAGTCCTTACAAGCTCCTGGCTGGCTCGCCAATATGTCGTGTCAAAAAATGGGTATTTAATAATCCAATAATGCAAACTTGCAAGATGAAAGAATACTGAAGATTGTGTTTATTCCTCCCAGAGCCACGGTTCATGAAGCATGCTCATACAGTACAAAATGTCACTTTGCTTTTATACCTGGTGAAACTACTGTCACATATTTGTGGTCACCCAAAATAGCAGAGAGATGTACATCTTCTATCCTAATTAGGTAAAGGTCAGTTGTCCAGTCCTTGCAATGCAAACATATCTTGTCCCAGGATGCTTGTGCATCATACATGTGTTGCCATGTAGTCTAGTAACTATGAATAACTTTGTTTATCTAAGTCATCCCCACTTACAGTGGGTCAGACTCACAGTATTCACTACTTATGCATAATTTGTTCCATAGGGAAATATACTACAACAGTACAGGCTCCAGGCCTTGGGAGAGCTTATGATACTTTCACTCCTGCTGATGCTATTATAGGCCACTCCCACTACAACATTGGACCCACTCCACTCACACTCCCAGTAGCAGCGGCTAGGCAGAGGCTCAGAGAGCACCTGGGGCCAATGAATAAATCTGTCTGAGTTGTCAGGATATGGCTGCGCTTCATCCACCCACGTCGCCTTCCTGTTCCCCTCAGACAGAAGGAGAAACCTGTTTGCCGTGTTTGGGTCCAGTGTGAACGCAATGGGAACTGTACACACAAAACACAACAGACAACACATGTCACAACAGAACAACAAACACACATGCCTTACACTCATACACACACACACACACACACACACAGCAGGCAGTATGACACAATGGAACAACATACACACCGTATACCTTACACTCACTCACATACACAAACACACACACACACACACACACACAGGAACACACACACACACACACACACACAGGAACACACACACACACACACACACACACACAGACACACACACAGAAGACAACAGACATACCTTACACTCCCTCTCACTCACACACACACACACAAACACACACACACGCACACACACATACCACTCCACTCCACGCACGGGCAATGATGGACGAATACCAACACTGACTGAAGAAACATTTTGTGTAATGGGACAGATAGAGTTTGCAATTTGCATTCCGTGCACACATTCCTCCTTGCACTGGTAGCCTGAGTGAATGGCAACATGTCGAGCCATGAGATAGGCTGGGTGAACCCTGCCTGAATCTCCAGCAAGTGTGGATTTGGCCCAGCAGCCCAGGCTGGAAACCTGCACGTCTATCTTCTCTGGTCCCTGCCAGAAGCTAATTGTCTCCTATCAGAAACTAGCCTATCCAAAAGACGCACCGGATCGTTGGTCTGATTGGTTGAAGGACTATAGAGTCATTTGAACGCTGCCCATTGATTACACCTCTTGCGTAGTAGAAACCACCAAACCTGACATGGCTAAAGTCCACCTCTCTAGAATGTGGGAAAAAGCCTAATGCAGGCCCTGGCATCCACCAAACCTACCCCTCATCTGAGAAACAAGACGAAGTGGATTGTTTACTTCAACAACGGGAGACAGGCTGCAGGACAGTCCAAAGCGTTTCACCGTCCAATTTCTTAGACGTATATTCTAAAGAGGCTGCGAAAGCATCTTTTCTTATTGGGCTAATGTCTAGCGCAAACCCTGAGCAATATTTTTTTGGCCTTTTATGCCTTTAATCAGATAGGACAGTGTAGGGTGACAGGAAACGAGTGGGAGAGAGAGTAGGGTGGGATCCGGAAAGGACCACGGGGCGGGAATCGAACCCGGGTCGCCGGAGTGCGGTGCAGGTGCCCCAGCCAGTTGCGCCACGACTGGGGCCACCCTGAGCAAACTTGACATGAGTGTGCTGCCTGTGCCCGTAACCCGGGTCAGTGTAGAGCGTGTATTTTCGTCTCAAATATATTCTGTCTCCTTTGCAGCAATCTAAAGGAGAATGTTTTGGAGGACATATGTAACCCTATGGAATTTTGGTTATAAGTTTCATTTTCATTTTGTTTGTTTACATGGAATGTGAATTCATAATGTTCATAATGCAAATGTTAAAATGAAAACTAATTCATAATGTTATTATTGCCATGTTAAAATGACAATTAAAGGAATATTTCGGTATTTTACCCCTCTGGATTTGAAAAACTGTTCTAAACACACATCTCAATCTTTGCTAGTTTTTGTCCCAGAAACATATACCGTAAGTGGCACCATTAGAAACCTTTAATCAACTAGTTTCCAAATATGTTTTAAAAGAGAATGTATCAATGGCACTTTGTAAAAACAATGAAAGAAAATCCTAAGATTTCAGTCCTCTCACCTGCAGCAGGCCCATTGAAAAAGCCCATTGAACTTAATTTGCATTTGAAATTGAGACACTCACTAAGTGACCCATTTAGTCTGACTTTTTTCCAATTTGTAGTAAAACTACATAACATTTTTAAATGTTCTCTTTACTTATATGGAGCCAACACCGTTGTTTTCAAGGTTCAAACTTCAAAAGTCTTAGCTCAAATTAGTGTCTTTTTTACCTTTGACCTTTTTTTAAATAGTTGTGTTTACACTGAATTATAATAAAAAGTAATCTTATTACATCCACTTTAATCTCACATAATTATTGTGGAGGACCTCTAGAATATAACCATATGTGCCACTTTTGTATAGATGTTTTTAGTTAGATGAAAAACTTAAAAATCTCAAGGTATATCTGACTGCCTCAAAGTGCCTGAAAAGGCCCTGGACTTTCAAGTGTTAAGCCTGTTTTCTGTATTGCCTAGCATAATACCTTAATTAGTGTCCTTGACAAATAAAACGATATAGGCCAGTAACACTATTTTAAACGAGTGTTTGACACCTCATCTCTCCTTAAAATACCCCTAAACATTTGTTATTTTTTTACGATCGTCTATAGCAAGTTTAGTACAAGTACAAAAAGTGAATGTTACATAAATATGACAAATGTGTGTGTGTGTGTGTGTGTGTGTGTGTGTGTCTGTGTGTGTGTGTGTGTGTGTGTGTGTGTGTGTGTGTGTGTGTCTCACCTGTCTCTGGCAGTGCAGCTAGATTTGCTGGATCAGTGGGAGTTGTGTCCATGTTGAGGGGTGTCTGTAGATGTAAATGCACAAATAAATGTGTGTGTCCTGGAGTCAGATGCTGATGTCCTGGAGTGGTGGAGTCAGATGCTGATGAGCTGGAGTGGTGTGTGATCTTAACACTCTGAGCAGACGGCAGTCATGCAGACACACCCACTCAGCACTCCACATTCAACTGTGATAGGCTATGAATTCGCAAGAATTTTAACTGTGATGACATTTCTAACCTGGCGAGATACGGCAGGTGAAAACTTTCATGTCCTGGTCAATTTGGAGATTTTGAGAATATTGTGATAACCTGTGAGTTACAGTATGTGTGTCATATTATGTTCAGTATCTTTTGAGTTTCTTAAATTGTTACATCATTATGAACTATGGTTTATTAATCATGATGATTTATTTTTCTGTACATGAATCATAATGAATTCATGCATGTAAACCTTCCTGAATTACAGTATTAGGAGATTAACTAAGCATTAGTTACTATGACTGTTGGGCTTAATTTGTACAAACTCTCTAAACACACTTTCTTAAACTCTTTCTCTAAATACACGTCATTATTCACCACTTTAGTTGAGGGGCCACAAACATGATGAACTCATGAGTAACTAATACTTAGTTAATCCCCTGATATTTCAAGAAGGCTTACATGCATGAATTCATGATAAATTGTGTACAGAAAAAAAATCATCATGATCATGCTTAATAAACCATAGTTCATAATGATGTAGCCACCATACTTAATGCTTTAGTTGATGTGTTGTTCATGCATGAGGTCATGAATGATATATGGTGAACTCATGTCAATTCCTGATTATTCATGATATATTAAGGCATTAAGTAATGCACATATATGAATTCATGATGATTCATGTACCCTTACCGTAAAGTGTTACCAAATATTTTATTAGTTCATCACCTAGCAAGTAAATTAAAAAATAAATGTTTAACAGAATAAGACATAAACATCTGATACTTAGGAATAAGACAAGGATTATGAAATAATGAAATAATAGCACAAAAAAACAACGCTAATTGTTGTAATAGACCAATATTTAATTATTATTTTTTTTAAATAACTGCAGCCATAATACCATCTTGAAATGTCACAGTCTGAAAGCGCATTTCATACTCTTTCTGGAGATGTGTTCAATTCATTGGTATAGCTTGTCATTCCTCTGTAATGGGGAGATACAATATCATCCAAATTGGTTATTTTTCAGTTTTGTGTTACAACACTTCCAACAAAAAAGCAATATAGACACCTCTTATTTACTTTTTCAAAGACAGTTTAAACACTTTTGTAGAGAGACATAACCATTTGCCAAACATTTTGTTTATAAATTGTGTAATGGTGCACCCAATGTGGGGGTTTGAAAACAAATCTGCAATTTTTCTTCTGATTTCACAAGATTGTTGAATTGAGGTGGAATGACCCATACACAAAGCAAGCACACATGCACACACTAATTTACATACAGAAATGATGGAGTAGGAGATGGAAACAAATTGACAAGCGTGATTCATTTTTGCGGACAGAATGTGCAGGACTCCACGGCGGTCATATTGTGTACCGCTTTGAGGTACATCTAGTTTGTATACATCGCTTACTGCCCTTATTCTATTTGTACTGTTTTTTATGTTATTGTTGAGTGTTGTACTTGAGAGCAAAGATTAACCGGAGTCAAATTAAAGTAAATAAACGCTATGGGTACCTTTGTCAGCTTGTTCCTGGCCTGCTTATACAGGTCCCGGCCCCCACTCCTGTGGTCCTCCTCTTTGGCTTGGTGAAGCTTCTTAAGATTAGGAGTAAGCCAAGGTTTGCTGTAGTTGTATGTGCAGAATGTCTTGGTTTGCACACAGATGTCCTCACAAAAACTGATGTAGGATGTTACAGTGTCAGTGAGGTCACTGAGGTCCGTAGCTGCAGCTTCAGAAATGCTCCAGTTGGTGCAGTCAAATCTCCAGCTTGGATTCCTCAGTCCAGTTCTTAACAGTCTTTGCCACAGGTTTAGAAGTTGTTAGTTTCGGCTTGTAGGTTGGGATGACGTGAAGCAGACAGTGGTCTGAGAGTCCTACAGTACAGTTGCCCGGGATAACGGTGTGATAGTCAACAAAGAGTTGCCAGACAGGAAATTAGATTTATAGGCTAGGATAATATAGAATGGATAATAAAATGAGATTACATTATGAAATTTGATTCAGATCGAATCGCACCGAATTGTTCTGTAGCCTATTGAGACACATTGTTTCTGATTCGTATCGTAGCATATAGATTTGTCGAATTGTCTTATAAGGGACAGATGCACATCCCTACTGATATTGCTAGTGGTTTTACTCTGGTGCAGAGACAGAGAGACAGAGAGAGCGACCAAACTCGTCCAGGGTACAGATGACTTCCTGGACAGGCCTGGCCCCCCAAAGCCCCTCCATGACAGGGAACGCCACCCGTTATTTTATTCTTAGGAATGTCATGGCCTGATGTGTAATTTAATGGCAGAGACTATTTGCACCCGGGTGTAAATAATGAACATTACTATTTACACCCGGGTGCAAATAATCAACATTACTATTTACACCCGGGTGTAAATAGTGTAATAATCAACATTACTATTTACACCCGGGTGTAAATAGTGTAATAATCAACAATACTATTTGCACCCGATGTCTAACATCCATGTTCTCTGTCAATAGGCCTGTGGATTTACCAGCTCTACAGTAGGCCAGGCCTAATAGTTTTGAACAGTTTTTAGCTGTTTTGCCATGTCTGGGTTACTTGGAAGTGATTATACAAATATTAGGGTAATGAGTGGTCATGTGGTAGCTTCATCAAAGACAAGCTACTTTAAAGAGTTGTTTTCTGAGTTGTCTTCCAGGCAGCGCTGCCACTTGACTTAAAAACACTTAATCCTACTCCTAACCTTAACCCTAACCTTAACCTAACCTTAACCCTAACCTTAACCTAACCTTAACCCTAACCTTAACCTTAACCCACGCCTAAGCGCCTTCCAGGCAGCGTTGGGGGCTCAAAGTCAAAACACAACCTTTCTAACAACTACTGAAGCCTACTTCTACTTAACTCTACTCATAACTGAAATAAAACCAGGAAATCTTTGACAGGTTCAAAAAGCACAAACTCTTATTTGCCGCGAGGTAACGTCATCTAAGAAAAAAGAAGTCATGGTGCGTACTTTGGCAGGCAAAAAAAAAAAAAATTAATCAGAGGATCGAACCCAGCACCTCGAGCATGGTAAACCTGTCACTTTACCGCTGTACTGCGCCCCGTTGAAAATAAAGGGGAGAATACTAATTATTGACTCACTTGTTGGGGTTGCTAGGTAACGGTAAACAAAACAAAAAGATCGTGTTTCTTGATTGTGCTTGCAAACGGACGGCTTTACCCGTTCACTGAATAAAGTTTGTGGAAATTTAGCACCACTTTCCCATCTCAAATATAGTTTTAATAATCCTAACTTGTTAGATTTAGGTAGGCCATCTCCTGCCAAGATGGTCCCGCTATGTTGGATAGCACGCATTTCCGGTTTGGGTGCAAATAAGAAAATGCCTCCATTCCACTATTTACACCCGGGTGCAAATAATCACTCCGTAATTTAATACACTAATACTTAGTTTCATATTCGCCTTCGTATCAGAAGAGTTTGATTCCAAAACGCTATATATCCATTTTTAAAAACATCAAAAAGTCATGTTGTTATTTGTCAAATGTTATTTAATTGTGTATTTCAGGTAATATCAATACAAATGCAGTTGTTTTGTTTTGATTGAGTAAAGATAAATCAACTAAACATAAACCAATACAGTCCCACTGTAATTACTTGCAAAACAAAATGTAAATTCATGAAAATTCATTAAAATGGTGGATATAGCGTTTTGGAACCAAACTCTTCTAAGTGAAACCATGTACTTGGTATACGAAATACAGAAGAGCAAAACAAAAAGAATGCAAAAGTGAATACATGACATTTCAGAGATTCTTTACATGGCCATGACATGTTTGGTATGTATTTTGTAAAAGATGATGAAACAAGTGTTTGTGTGACAGTGTCTCCTGGAACATGATAAAAGACATGCCTTGACATGACAAAGCTAAGGTATATTTGTGTGGCAATGTTTCCTGGAACATGATTAGATCAAGGTATTTTTGTGTGACAATGTTTCCTGAACCATGATACAATATGAATTAGGCCTTAGGCCTAAGTCTCTTTAAGCAAGTCCTTCTACTTGGTGGCCATATTGTAACACTTTTTGGGCACTTTACTTATCAGACATCTATTCAGGCAGAATGAGTCAGTGACAGATATGACGTTTCAACAAGCACAAGGTTTTGTGCAGGAAAGGGAACTGTGAAATGTTGACCTAGCCCCTGAGTCTTCATCGAACAATCGCTCAGAGCTTCATGCTCGTTTCACAGCAGAACTCGTAAGGTCCTGATGACCGCTCAACAGTACAGAGCCATGATAAGGTCGCTGAACAGAAAGCAGATGGAAATTGTCATGTTTCATCGAAAGTGGTGTAAAGATGCAATTTTTGGTGTGAAACATGACCCTAAAGTCCCTTTCTCACATGACTTCTAGAAGTCACCCGGACATATTTACCCGGGTAGAGGCACGACACGGACGGTTCCCACATGAGCCTTATGTCCGAGTGAGATACGGGTAATTGTGTTCACACTAGACCCGAGTAGGTGCCGCGAGGGGTGGGGCAATGTCAGCACTTGCAGGGGGAGGGAGATGACGCTAAATAAATGCGTTGTTGAATTGTGTTGCCTGGATGATGCGAACTTACATCAGATCCAAAACATGAAGCAACGAACAAGTAGTTAGCTCGCTAGTCAGCGGGAGCTAGCATAGAGAAAAAAATAGCTAACGGCAGTATAACAAAGATCTGCTTTAACCCTCTGTTATAAACATCCAACACAACAAATGAATAGAAAATAATGACACACCTGGAAAATATATTACAGCACAGAGGTCTGAGGCTCCTTCCCAACTCCTACAAAAAGCAACAATGCTAAATAACAGCGATGTTAACTATCAGCTGTTAATTGCTAACTACAGTAATAACTACAGTATACAGTAATCAGCTTTGCAAGCTAATCGACAACACTTCAAGCTATTCATGTAGCAGGTGCGAAAGCCAATTTAAGAGGCCATCATACTAGCCTATTCATCATAGCCTAGCCATCGAACTATTGCTTTAGGCCAGGGGTCGGCAACCTAAAATGTTCAAAGAGCCATTTTGGACCAAAAAAACAAAATATAAATCTGTCTGGAGCCGCAAAAAATGAAAAGCCTTATGTAAGCCTTATATGAAGGCAACACAGGCTGTAAGTGTATATTATCTATATTAGCCTATTATCAAAATGACTAAGTAGGCTACAACAAGGCTAGCCTACATAATGAGCTTTCATGATTAAATGCGTTTCCCTGCAGCGCATCTCGGAGAGAATGACACACCACGTGACTACGCTTTAAGTTCAACTTTGTGTAATCACCATCCGTGAACCGTTGTTTTCCACGTTTTAATATCTACCAGGTTGCAACAAAAGGTTGCAACAAAATTTCTCCAGAAGTAGACTAGGCCTACTGCAATCGCACTTTTTCTCTCAGTCCCAACTGGGTAGTCGGCTGCAAATGTACAGTAGCATGCCTTCCCTGAAAATGTCTTTCTAAATGTCGTTCTCTTTTTGTTGTTCGCCAACTTCTCATTACAAAGCAAACATGCAGGCAATCCTTCCGCAATGGATATGGAAGAAAATGATTCGGTCCATTCTGCCTTAAATTCTCTGATCTCATCGGCTATCTTTCTCTTTTTCCCTTTGGGATCCATGGCATGGCCCATGCTGACACACCCGCCGGTTTGTTTACAACCAGGATTACAGCCACCTGCCTGGCACGGCGCCGCCCTGAAGACGTGTGTCGCAGGCTATCAAATCTTCGTTGACAGAAATGTTGAACTCTAATATTTATTATGCACATTTTTACAAAATTGGAACACGTTAAGAATGTTTGTCCTCATACAGAAACCATATTAAAACAAACTAACAAAAATCCCCCCATTCATTTTCATACATTTTTGAAGACGCAGGGAGCCACCAGGATGGCGCTAAAGAGCCGCATGCGGCTCTGGAGCCGCAGGTTGCCTACCCCTGCTTTAGGCTTTTCATGTTAATGTTCATGTGACGATGTTTGCAAGGATAATCCTGCCTGTCCCGCAACAAACACAACAATGTGATTGCAGTTTAATTTTTTATTGTACGTACACAACAAAACGTCACTGTTTTCTGTACTCCGATGTTTTCGTCTGTGGTTGTACTCGTAGGGCAATGTTTATCGTTACCATGGCAATTTGTACTTTCAGCCTCGCGCCGCAAGGACGCATTTCTATACGTCATCGGTACGCCCCCCCCCCCCCCCCTCTCTACCCAGAACTGTGCCGACCGCGTTCCCACCTAAGCGCACCCGGGTAACATCTAGAAGTAGTACTAGGGGGCTAGTAGGGTGAGTTCCGGGTAAGAAAATACCCGAGTTTTGCGTTCCCACATACAGCCACCCGTTTGATATCCGTTTGACATCCGGATGTCTCGCTCATGTGGGGACTTAAGAGTGTAGCACTGTTGCTGCTCTGGCTGTTGGATGCATCATCCCAGAGAGGCAGGGGTTTGAATGTAGTACCATCTGAGGTCCAAAAAGCCATACCCCTACAACATTGTTTTTCAGCGCTGGAAAGGTTTATTTGGACTATCTGATAATGTTTTAATGATAGTATGTACTGTAGATGATGAACTTCCCAAACACTTGGGAACAAATGTGTAGAAAACATGAAAATGACAGACCTGTTTCTTAAAAGTAAATTATTGTATGAGTTCAGGAAAACCTCTGATAACCATTGTCTATTAGCACTGTTTGATACCCAAAGTTTACACTATAGCATTTCTGAAACATCATGCAGCAGCCCAAATTGTATTTAGACATGATACAGACTAAAATGTACTGATGTACATGGAAAAACATCCTGATTTGATTCCCCACTTTGATCAAGGCCACATTGTTGAGCCCCACCTGTCTCTCATCACTCTAAGAAAGTAGTAGGTCAAGCATTACATTAAATGGTCAAATGTGTTGATATGACAGTTTAAAAACAGAGAAAATAAAAATCAGTTAATTGTCATTGACAAGGTGTCAATTCTTGCCTCAAAAAAAGGATGATGGCCCCGGCAGTGGCGCAACTGGCTGGGGCACCTGCACCGTACGCCGGCGACCCGGGTTCGATTCCCGCCCCGTGGTCCTTTCCGGATCCCACCCCGACTCTCTCTCCCACTCACTTCCTGTCATTCTCTCTACTGTCCTGTCCAATTAAAGGCATAAAAAAGCCCAAAAAAATAATCTTTAAAAAAAAAAAAAAAAAAAAAAAGGATGATTTCATTTTAAAAATAAAGAAAAATGGCCAAAGGAATGAAACAGTAGCTGTGTCTCATTCCAGGGGCTGCATGGTTCTAAGGCTGGATTCAGTAGCTGTGTCTCATTTCAGGGGCTGCATGGTTCTAAGGCTGGATTCAGTAGCTGTGTCTCATTCCAGGGGCTGCATGGTTCTAAGGCTGGATTCAGTAGCTGTGTCTCATTCCAGGGGCTGCATGGTTCTAAGGCTGGATTCAGTAGCTGTGTCTCATTTCAGGGGCTGCATGGTTCTAAGGCTGGATTCAGTAGCTGTGTCTCATTCCAGGGGCTGCATGGTTCTAAGGCTGGATTCAGTAGCTGTGTCTCATTCCAGGGGCTGCATGGTTCTAAGGCTGGATTCAGTAGCTGTGTCTCATTTCAGGGGCTGCATGGTTCTAAGGCTGGATTCAGTAGCTGTGTCTCATTCCAGGGGCTGCATGGTTCTAAGGCTGGATTCAGTAGCTGTGTCTCATTTCAGGGGCTGCATGGTTCTAAGGCTGGATTCAGTAGCTGTGTCTCATTCCAGGGGCTGCATGGTTCTAAGGCTGGATTCAGTAGCTGTGTCTCATTTCAGGGGCTGCATGGTTCTAAGGCTGGATTCATAGACCGGTTGCATCATAGTGGTGTGCCTAGTACCATTCCATTCCGTGGGCTCCTTCGAATCCGGCCGACAAACCCACCCTTCTTTTCTTTTCCCCGAAACGGAGTGTGCATCGGGTGTATGCTTCACGGCCTACCTAGCCCCTAAGATTCGATACGTCTATGACATTTCATTGAGTTGGCGAGACAGTCGGCAGAGGAGTAGCCTACACGTTTAAACATTTAATAAATGTTATGATTACATTTAAAATTAAATTATTTTCCGTTAAGTTTCAGTTTCAGTGTGCCTAACTATGCCTAAGCGATGTTTCCGTCAAAGAATCAATGTAGCCGATCTGTCAAAGAATCACCTCCTAAATAAAGCTCAGGCCCTTTTCACTGTGAAATGGTTTATCAACAAGTCATAGGCCAATAAACACTATGCTCAGATGATCACTAGTTAGTAGTCTATTATAATGGTTCCCACGTCTTCGATTGTTAAACAACCACATTGAAAGAAACGTAATGTTAGCTGATGGCAGTTTGCATAAAATGTGTCATTCAAATCAGAAAAAAATAGTTCAAGACAGAGACATAAGATAATTAGAGGAAGAAAGATATTGGCCGGGTTTCCCAGAATTGTTAAGAAGCTCTTAAGTGCCAAGAACTTCTCCGGAGCGTTCAAGAGCTTCTTAACAAATCTTGGAAACCTGGCCCTTATCATATTTACTTCCTTGTACCTGCGATACAATGAGGCATGTGAACTGTGTGACTTAAATGATGGGTTGTCATTTATGGAAGCTTCTTCCTGTTCAAATAGCTTCAGGCAATCCAGCCGAAACTATGCATCTATTCATGCATGCAACCCCCCAGGCCCAACAACATACTATGCAAATCTGAAATCTTGACACTCAAATCTGGGCAACGGAAACTTGAAGCTGCTCCAACTAGTCTCAGAGATGTGGAATGTTATGTAATGCTGGTTAAGAACACAACAGCATGTTCCCTGCAAAACCCACGACAGCATGTACCCCTTAAAGTATATTAGGATTACAGAGACATTTGGCAAAGTTCAAGTATCAATATGTTTGTCTTTCAATCCAGCCAATCAAGTCTTTGGAAAAATGATATCCAATAACAATGTATTGCAAAATACAAATATATATATTTTTTTTGTTCATGCCATAAAGTAAGTTTAAAGCTTACCTTTTGATGATTCCAGAAATGGATACTATAGAATGGAAAATAAATTAGATTAACTAGAAAAGCACTCAGAGAGCACAGACCGCCGCCTGTATTGTTCTTCCTAGGTTGTCATACATTTAAACCTAAACTAATCAGATCGCCACCACGTGGCCATACCACGCCATTACACCACTAAGTGAAACACATAAACGGCTCTGGAATCCCGACGGTGTTACGGATCACTCCCAAAATGTAATCGTTTCTTCCTTGGGTCACGTCTGACTTTTCCTGAAAATTTCATTGAATTCCATCCATTACTGTTATCTTGCTAACAAACAGACAGACAGACAGACAGACAGACAGACAGACAGACAAACAGACATACGCCGGTCCCGATAAAAGCATAACCTCCTTGGCGGAGTTAATTAAGAACTGTAGCCTATTACATTTTGGGGCCCTATTACTTACTTATATGGCCCTATTACTTCTTAGGAACGTTCTGAGAGCGCTCCTAAGAGCTAAGAGCTGCTTAACGAATCGGGGATAAACCCGGTCAATATGTGTTTATATATGTAAGACACATCGGTTCCTCTGCCACAGGTCAGTCACAAAAGAGCGCTAGCAAACATTTCGCACATTCAGATATAATAGAAAATGTACATAACTTGGCATACCAAGCACAGAAAAAGAAAACTAACAATCAGGCAGGAATCATGCAAGACGCATCGGTTTCTGCAACAAAGAGGTAAACCACAATCAACACACATTTACAATGCAATCCTGAAGTCATTCACATACCTACTGTGAAGCATGGTGGGGGCAACATTATGTTGTGGGGATGTTTCTCTTCAGCAAGGACTGGGCAATTGGTCAGGATAGAAGGGAAATTGGATGCTGCCAAGTGCATCCAAATTCTTGAGGAAAACCTGCATCCCTCTGGTAGACAGCTGAAGATGGGCAGGTCATTCGCCTTCCGACACGACAATGATCCTAAACATACTGGCAAAAGAACAAAGCAGTGGCTTAAGGGTAGAATGGTGAATATCCTTGAGTGGCCGTCAGCCCTGACTTAAATCCTATAGAAAACCTTTAGAAAAATCTGTGGATTGACTTGAAGAGAGCAGTCCATTGCATTTTAACAATTCTGCACAAAAGATTGGCCAAATATTCCCCAATCTAGGTGTGCAAAGCTATAATAGAGACATATCCAAACAGATTGATGGCTGTAATGAAAGCAACTCGACAAAGTTTTAAGTCAGGGGTATAATGACTTTTCCAACCCTGTTATTTTAGTTTTTAATTAGGGTCGAGCACTAAGGGTGTTTCCCAGATGTGTTCTTAACTGCCTTCTTAGCAGAACCTTAAGATAAAGCCTAAGCTCTTAACGGGAGCCGTCAACCGCAGTGGTGCTGAAACTGAATCAATCGATGCTAAGCTAATCGATCACCCACCCCTTTATCAGCGCATAAGTCTCACACAGCGCCCCGTGTTTCCCCTACAGGTGCAATTTGGCTATGCATGTATCGTTTGTGCGTGCGTGTGTGTGCAGGGCCCGGGTGGCTAATCGGGAGATTTGGGAAGATTCCCGGTGAGCCATTATTGTTTTGGTCCGATGTGAATATCGTATTGTTTCTGAAAATAATTTGCTGTGCCCTCGCAGCACTTCTGCAGCCTGGGCTGTGCGATCGCGGCTCCTTACTTTCCCAAATATTAACAAAGTAGCGCTCACAAAAACGGAGGTCGCAACAGAGTCTATATTTGCAATAATTTACGGAAGTAAATGAGCGGCCCCTCCTCCGATGGCTCACATCAAGGCGTGAGTTGGCATGTCAAAGATTGGCCAAGGTACAAGGTCGCTTCTTATTTGGCAGTGTTGCCTTTGATTGCCATGTCAATTTTACACTGACATGAATGACTGCCCAGGTTCATTATTGGTATGTCCCAGAGCATCACCGACGTACAAATGTAGACGTAATTTCAAACATCTAAAGAGATATGAGCCAAAACACATTTTTGCTAGTTGCGGCGCTCCCTAGTGGCCAAATGACACCAAATTTACTGAGTTCACTTTGGATGGTCATCCCATTAAATATGGTCTTGATACGTCAAAGCGTTTCCAGAATTTGAGCTTACTTCCTGTTTGGCGGCTTTGCAATAAAATTTGATTAGCTGCCACGGGCGAACGCTTTGACGTATGGAAACGAAATGTACACCCCTGACAGGTCATGGGCTGTAGACCCTGTGTGTCCAGTTTCGTGACAATCGGACAAAATATGCAGTCAGGGTCACTTTACTTTCACTTTTGACAAAATTCAATATGGCGGAAAATCCATCATGGTGGAAAGTGACGTCATCGTATGCATTGGAATTGTCAGCCTCCAACAATTTCAGCAGTATCAGCTTGATCAAAATCGGCCATACAGATCAAAAGTTACAGGTGTGAACGTAGTGTGTGTGTGTGTGTGTGTGTGTGTGTGTGTGTGTGAGTCTGACATATCCGTCTTCTTTCCCCTGTGTGTCTTGTTGTGTTGTTGTGTCTTGTCCGACACTCTCCTGCCCCCTTGTGTCTCTGATATGAACTGCAGCTTTACAGCTTTATCTCCAGCGGCTCAACGCTAGGGACCAATCAGGCTCTGAATAAAGACTATGTGAGACCTAAGCACAACAGAGGCCATCTGTACCCCCGCTGCAACAACTGTGATCATGAGCAGGAGGAGTCCACCTACACCCTCACCATCACCAACACCACCCCACAGGAGGAGTCCACCTACACCCTCACCAACGCCACCCCACAGCAGGAGTCCACCTACACCCTCACCAACGCCACCCCACAGCAGGAGTCCACCTACACCCTCACCAACGCCACCCCACAGGAGGAGTCCACCTACACCCTCACCAACACCACCCCACAGGAGGAGTCCACCTACACCCTCACCAACACCACCCCATAAGAGGAGTCCACCTACACCCTCACCAACACCACCCCACAGGAGGAGTCCACCTACACCCTCACCAACACCACCCCACAGGAGAAGTCCACCTACACCCTCACTAACACCACCCCACAGGAGGAGTCCACCTACACCCTCACCAACACCACCCCACAGGAGAAGTCCACCTACACCCTCACTAACACCACCCCACAGGGCAGGAGGAGTCCACCTACACCCTCACCAACACCACCCCACAGGAGGAGTCCACCTACACCCTCACCAACACCATCCCACAGGAGGAGTCCACCTACACCCTCACCAACACCACCCCACAGGAGCAGGAGGAGTCCACCTACACCCTCACCAACACCACCCCACAGGAGGAGTCCACCTACACCCTCACCAACACCACCCCACAGGAGCAGGAGGAGTCCACCTACACCCTCACCAACACCACCCCACAGGAGGAGTCCACCTACACCCTCACCAACACCACCCCACAGAGCAGGAGTCCACCTACACCCTCACCAACACCACCCCACAGAGCAGGAGGAGTCCACCTACACCCTCACCTACACCCTCACCAACACCACCCCACAGGAGGAGTCCAGCTACACCCTCACCAACACCACCCCACACGAGGAGTCCACCTACACCCTCACCAACACCACCCCACAGAGCAGGAGAAGTCCACCTACACCCTCACCAACACCACCCCACAGGAGGAGTCCACCTACACCCTCACCAACGCCACCCCACAGGAGGAGTCCACCTACACCCTCACCAACACCACCCCACAGGAGGAGTCCACCTACACCCTCACCAACACCACCCCAC
>NC_084994.1:4196615-4199115 GCF_963854185.1 Sardina pilchardus
CCATAAACATCTATGCAAAATGGCACGTATGGTTATAATCTAGAGGTCCTCCACAAAAATTATGTCAGAGTAAAGTGGATGTAATGAAATTACTTTTTATCATAATTCTGTATAAACACAACTATTCAAAGGTCAGAGGTCAAAGGTAAAAACACACTATAAATATATTGAGCCAAAGATCCTTAAGGCGGAGCAAGATACGTCGTCGTAGTTCATGTCTATGGGCGCAAAATGGGGATCACTTCCTCTGCATAAAGGGGGTGTGTCATGCATGTCATTGACATAAGGCGCGTTCAAGTTGGCTGCGCAGCACAAAAACTGCGCAGCACAAGATGCACGTGGTTAAAAATCTGTCCACGATGGTCTAGATGGGCGTGTTTTCGACTCGGCAGTCGGTATCACATGGCCTCAACTTATCGCGGGAGCAAGGCGTGGCCAGGCGGCTGCTCCGCAAAAGAGCAGCCGGTCTGGAGGTACTGCGGAGAGCAGCGGAGCCTAGACCCTGCCTTCATGACGTCAGGTCTTTGCCCTAATTGGCTTTTACATCCCTGACGTGTGTGCAGGTGTTTAGATGCCTCCCCATATCCACAAGAGTCCGTGCGGGTCCGTGCCTCGTGATTCGTCACATGGTCAAGTCTAGCCAAGTCTACACTACGGGAAGTAGAGAGTGTACAACTTCATAGCAGCGTTTGCATCCCCGCCCCTGCTGCCACCGGCAGCTCTCGTTGCTGCAAAAGGTCATTTGGAGTTGAACTTGAACACGGCTATTTTCATGGGTTTCATCAGGTCCCTTTCCACAGGTGTATAAAATCAAGCACTCGATTATCAATGCAATTGCTATCAGTTGCTTGCTGATGTTCCAAAATAAGCTTGCTGCTCTTTCAAGCCTTCTACATTTATTAATTCTAATATGGAAAGTAACACACACAAAGCATGTACACTTTCAAGGAATTGAATAAAAACATCAATGGAATAATGGAAATATGTCGCCCCAGCGCCATCTGATCGTCGTTAGCACAAATCAGGATTTAGTTCAGCTGGCTGGCTAATGTGTTGTCAAAGTAGAGCGTACGTAGCAACCGGCCAACATCCGCAGAATAAACAAAAGGGGCACACCTGATATAAAGTCGATTTTCTCCAGACTGGAATGCTCAAAAATGCTAAAAATGTACCTGAAGTGGTCAGAAGGGGTTGAGGGTCATGAAACCGTGCCCAAAATTTACATTCCTAACTCTAGAGAGCGAAGATCTTAGCATATACTTGAAATTCTGATCTATGTCCATAGACTTCAATGGAACAGTTGCTGCCTCTGCTCCGCATAAAGGGGGATTTTGACCCCCCCTCTTGCTATTCGGGTTCCAGGAAGTGGCTTCTCATGAAGTATCTTGCTCCGCCCCTTAATGATCTTTGATTGAGCTAAGACTTTTGAAGTTTGAACCTGGAAAACAACGGTGTTGGCTCCATATAAGTAAAAAGAACATTCAAAAGTGTTAGGTAGTTTTACTACAAATTGGAAAAAAGTCAGACTAAATGGGTAATTTAGTGAGTGGCTCTTTCAAATGCAAATTAAGGTGAATGGGCCTTTTGAAATGGCCAGCTGCAGGTGAAATTCTAGGATTTTCTTTTATTGTGGAGTGCCATTGATTAAAACAGATATATTTGGAAACTAGTTGATTCAAGGTTTCTAATAGTGTCACTTATGTTTCTAAGACAAATTGGCAGAGATTGAAATGTGTGTTTGGAACAATTTTAATAACTACTAGTAGTTTAGATTCTGCTCATGGCAGCATGCTAGCTTGTTGGTGGAGTTTGGTCGCTGTAGTGCGTTTGTCTCACCAGTGGTTCGGTTCCCAACCTTTCCCAACCTTTCTGACTTGTGTGCTCTTTAGCCCTGTTGTCATAGCGACAGTAGCGTTATCCTCTCAGGCTTAGAGAAAATGGGCCCCAAGGCAGCAAGGCCCACAGACAGCGCGGAGCCCAGGCCACCTGTACTCTACTGTGCTGCGGAACTGCATGAGTCATTGGGCGCTTCAATAAAGACGGGGATTTAGACTACAGAGGGTTAATACCACATTCAGGTCCAAAATCTAAAGAAATATTAACTTGACATGGGTGCAGTTCTAATAGTCCTACTGCTCATGAGTGCAGTTATAATAGTCCTACTGCTCACATTATCTGTACATGAGTGCGGTTCTAATAGTCCTACTGCTCATATTATCTGTACATGAGTGCGGTTCTAATAGTCCTACTGCTCATATTATCTGCTCATGAGTGCGGTTCTAATAGTCCTACTGCTCATATTATCTGTACATGAGTGCGGTTCTAATAGTCCTACTGCTCATATTATCTGCTCATGAGTGCGGTTCTAATAGTCCTACTGCTCATATTATCTGCTCATGAGTGCGGTTCTAATAGTCCTACTGCTCATATTATCTGCTCATGAGTGCGGTTCTAATAGTCCTACTGCTCATATTATCTGCTCATGAGTGCGGTTCTAATA
>NC_084994.1:4206615-4331615 GCF_963854185.1 Sardina pilchardus
AACACCATTTTTCTCTGCTTAACCCTCCACACACACAGAAAAGGTCTTGTTTCTATTTCATATTTTGAATTCATAATTTGTTTACATTTTGTTAACAATTTACAGCATTTTAGGATCTGCATAATTACTTATAGCTTAAAATATTCAGTAATTTGAATACTTCATATTGATTACACTTGTCTTTAATGATATCACAGGGGTGGTGTGTACTAGTTTGTGTACAGTAATTTGAATACTTCATATTGATTACACTTGTCTTTAATGATATTACAGGGGTGGTGTGTACTAGGTCTAATTGAGTGTCTATCAGAAGTACCGTACGTGAACATAATTAGGTTTCATTCGGTTTTAGGAAAGTAGTCACGCATAGTTCAAGGATATATGTTTTCGTTAAATAACATCAATGTTGGCCCCAGCCGTGGCGCAACTGGCTGGGGCACCTGCACCGCACGCCGGCGACCCGGGTTCGATTCCCGCCCCGTGGTCCTATCTGGATCCCACCCCCGCTCTCTCTCCCATTCGCTTCCTGTCTTTCTCCACTGTCACTGTCAATAAAGGCATAAAATGGCCAAAAAAATATACTTTAAAAAAAAAAAAAAAACATCAATGTTAAAAAAAAACTAACAAGGTAGAAAAAATATATTTCTGGAGTAATTGAAAGATGAATGTCCAGCAATGTTACCGTGGCATGGCATTGTGAGTTGTCCTGTTCACTTTATCCTTGGTCATGTTTAATTGCCTGGGTGCTTAGCCTACTCTAGAGTAAGTTTGGTATATCTGTTATATATATCCAATGAGTGACAACCAGTGCTTAAAATACAACTTTACGGTATTCTCCTGATAATGTTAGTGGAATGGATTTAATGTGAACGTAGGGCTACATAAAAAGACGAGTGGCTATATGATACAGCGCACATTTCTTGCGTCTGTGTGAGAGCGGGAGGTTAATGCTGAAAGCGTGAGTGCCCAGCCTGGTGCGTAAAGAGTTGTCAACTCTGAAATTTGTATAGAGATGTGCGAAAATTTTACTATACTTGATCTACTTGGTGTGGATTCATTTTAGGAGCAACGTGTGAATGAAAGGGTTTAAATCCATACTCGCACG
Source organism: Sardina pilchardus (assembly GCF_963854185.1). Lineage (NCBI taxonomy): Eukaryota > Metazoa > Chordata > Actinopteri > Clupeiformes > Clupeidae > Sardina > Sardina pilchardus. The sequence continues at coordinate 4,207,721 of NC_084994.1, forward strand.
TGTGCGCCCTTTTTGTTTTTTCTACTCTCACACACTATTTTTTAGGCGCATATGCGATGGTGTACTCGCACTGTACAGCCCTGGTTTACTTTCAACATGCGTGTTTTAGCGCAACACTGAAAAGGGTTCCGTCTGAAACAATGACGCAATCTGGCGTGACATAGTGGCTACTGCGCATGCGAAGGCAAATCTGCCGTGACATGGCAAATCTGGCGTGACATAGTGGCTACTGCGCATGCGAAGGCAAATCTGGTGTGACATAGTGGCTACTGCGCATGCGAAGGCAAATCTGGCGTGACATAGTGGCTACTGCGCATGCGAAGGCAAATCTGGCGTGACATAGTGGCTACTGCGCATGCGAAGGCAAATCTGGCGTGACATAGTGGCTCTGTGGCTCTGCAGACAGATATTATTACACGAGTGTTGCCAACAGGGACAGTGTAGAGTGCCCTCTGGTGGAAGCCAACACTCATGACGTGCATGAAGGGTGTTTCGTCCGTTTTTTTTTTTATTTGTAAAATATTCATTTATCGGCCATTATAAATGCCGTACCGATAGTTTGGAAAATGCCTTAATATCGGCCGATAATATCTGCCCGCCGATAAATATTTTAGATTTTAGGTAAAACTACGTGTCAACCACAATCATTAATGTGCTATTGAGTGACAAACAACACCAAACTCAAAATGTGTATACGGTGGGTACGGGTTGAGAATGCTAAGTGCTAAGTCAATGTACCCAAACAACCACCAGGTGGCAGAAAGTTTCAACCCGCATTTCAACTGCATTTAATGATAAAGACAGCATATCCGTCAATAGTCGACTCCTTTAATCTCATTTAATCATTAAAATGAAGGTGATGACTGGCGAAATTAATCAAGCAACGTTTCAATAAACCATTGCAAAGATCTCAACAACTTCAAAGAGCCGTTATGACATATTGTTAAGGGAGAAATTATTTTTTGAAATCCCAAACAACCAAACTGCAGTGTTATTGACACCCAGTCACTGGGTCATTTCAACAACTCAAGTCCAACCCACAGCCTGGGTTAAAAAAACAACCCAACTTTAGATAAAATAACCCAAGAAAATGAACCAATGTTTTTAACTTTGTGATTGGGTTGAGAAAATAACCCAGTGTTTTTTAGAGTGTATGTGTCAACCACCACAGACAATATGCTAGGTGGCGCTATACAATCCCTGAACCACACCCTAGGCCAAAGCTCTGTCTCTGAGTAGCGAGCACAATTCCACATATAGCTGCCAAATTACAAGAGTTTTAGAGCATGCCAAGTTGGTGGAAAAAGGCCAAACAAGGGACGGGCATAATCTGAGTAAAAACAATTGGCCTTTCACCTACGCGGTGGTATTCCACGAACGGAGGTTTAACAAACACAGAGTTAACGCTGAACTCTAGGTTGATTGACCCTGAGCCGACTAAACCGGAGCTGTCGGTTCCACCGCGCCGGTTATGAATTAGTTTAATCAACACGGGGTTGGGTTGTGCGCGTACACGCCAAACCTATAAAGACATGATGTATGGAGCATGGAAATCCTGATCAAAAGGGCGAAACAGGCTAGCTGCCGCTAGGGGCGTCTAGATTTCTAGGCGAGAAACGGGCCGCATGGTTCCAGAACTCGAACGCAGGCTGTAATAAATTAGAACAAGTCGCTGACTGCGTGAATGCATACGTTTCATGACAAAAGCATGCACGTTCCTAAATATTTGAACTATGAATCTATTCATATCTCAGTTAAGTTTTCTTAGCATTCCTACCACATAACCTGTTATTTAATGTAGGCTACTCCGATGGGCCCAAGCGATCATCTGATCAAGTAAAGATGAAATATTACGATTCATAGTAATTATAATATTTTTCCGCATACATTTCTACATCAGCAGGATTAAGGTACAGGGTGATGAGCGTCGGGAGGCATGGATACCCTCAATCCCCAAGGAGCTACCCATCGAATTGCGCTGCGACCAAATACAAACTTTGAGCTATCTTGCACAAGCACATCAATTATATAAGGTCTATGATATGTTCATAATGCAACACAGTCTGTTGAAATGTATAGCTCAAATTACAGTCTCGTAGACCGAACCAGGCAATTGTGCCTTCACATAATCATGTAGGCTACGAAGCATCATATATCATCTTGGCTAATGATAAAATCGACAGCGATTAACAAACAAATCTTGGAAATGGTCAATATAGGCTGCGTATACCTACCTAAACATTTATACTGTGATCGCCTTTCCTGTTCACATAATCGGCCTCATATATGGCTGGGGCCTTTATAGGCACTTGTGCCATCAATGCACCCAATGACATGGTAGGCTATGATATGAAAAGTCAACAGCAAGGATAATTTCTGTGCCACTTGGGGACATTTAAAGCATATATTGGTGACCTGTGAGTTGGTGAAACTGGGTCGCGCACCAACCGCTCCAGCCACGTAGCTTTCCCTGTATCTTATCAATCTCGGTGAATTGCACAAATTATTTGCGCTCCAATATGAACAGGCCTCTCATCAATAGGGCATGCTATTGTGAACACGAGAAAGCTGCGGTAAACACAGGTTTAAATAGCCTACCCTGAGCAAAACCGGGTTATCTTTCAAACTTAACCTGTGCAAAACCTGCTCCGACCAGGTTTGATTCAGAGCATATGTTTCTATAGTAACTAACATACCGTGTTCATTTTGGAACGGAAAACCTAGGGTTACCGCAAATCCTGGGTTAACTTACCCGGTTTTGTGATAAAACCGGCTTTGTGGAATACCCCTCTGCACCTCGGTGCCCGGGCCCTAATAATATTAGCAAGAACAATAGGGCCTTGTACCTTTGGTGCAGCTGCTGCTTCAGCGGCCGTACCTCGGTGCTCGGACCCTAAAAAAACAGTACAGTATAGTATCTCAGTGTACTACAGAATAATGTGATAGAAACTTACATGTTGTTATCGGGTTGGTTACATGTTGATTTTTCAAGACTGCTTCGTGATACCACTGGACGGATGCTCCTGGGTACTTTGTGTCAGAAATGAAACTGATGACTTTGTTCTTGTGGGGTGCTTTGTCAAAGATTTCACGTGCAGAATCTAGGGCCTCCTTCACTCCTGGTCTCTTGTACCATGGAACATTCTCTTCTTCTCTTGGGCTCCGCTCAGGTGTGCTGCAGGTGGTGGAACCACTCTTGAAGTTCTCAGCTGCCTGTGAGATTTGCTTCAAGTACGGTTCCTCATAACTCAGGGAGGTAAAGCTGAATACGATAGCATCAGTCACATCTGGCTTCATCAGGAAAGAGTCGAGCTCCGGGCCAGGAGGTTTAATCTCAGACTTCAGTTTGGTTATGTTCATGCTGACAACATTGATCTCAGTCTCTTTTCCATCCAGCCACAGCTTCATATCCTTCCCACTGAAGCCAGATGCATCCTGGAACTTCATAAGGTCTCCCAGGGCATTTTCCTCCATGTTGCCTCCTCTGATGGCTGGGATCAGGTCTCCCATTTTCTGCAGGAAATTACCAGTGAAATTCATCAGGCTGCTTTGGAACTGCTCCAGTTTGTGGATGATGTCTTCAGCCTTGATCTCTCTGGTGCTCTCCAGCAGGTCATTAGTTCTTATCTCAGCCTGGTGGAAATCATCCATCACCTCCTCTACTGCTGACACCAGTACCTCTGAGATCATATTCTTCAGCTTGGACTTTGTGTCACCAATCTTGCTCAGTGGATACAACCAGACCTTCACAGGCACGGCATTCACTCCTTTCTCCCCTAGCAGGCTGGGTAGCTCTTTGTACACCTTCACAGCCTCCTCAAATGTAGAGGGGAGACCTTGCAGTCGAAAGTCACCATAGAACCTGCAGCTGAAATTCTTCACCTTCTGCTTATCTTCGTCATTCATATTGAGGCTTCCATCACCACTGATCTCAATTCCTGGGATCATTTTGATCATAAGATTCAGTTTTCCCTGGATTTCCTGCTTGCTTGAAGTATCGCTGGCTGTTTCCTGGAATTCCATGAGTGCATTGGCCCCATACTTAACCATACTTACAACATGTGTAGCATCTGTCTTGTTCAAGTCCTCAGGATTTGGAGCATCCAGTTCAGTGATCATGAACTCTCTAACCTCTGTGGTCTCGTGGTAGTCCAGTGTAACTCTGCACTGACGAACGGAGGAGGTTTTCTCATTGAGATACTTGGCAGAACCCCCAGCTTGTATCAGCCCACCGAGGAAGCTGAGCTTTACTGAGGCGCTCAGGTCCAGCAATTTGGTCTTCTCACTGAGGGACTCCGATGCTGACACCTGGAACCTGGTGTTGGGTGAAGGACTGACACAGGTTTTGCTCTTGATGTCCTCACTCTTCCAGAGGCTGATTCCTGAAATGAGAGGAAGGAAGGACATCAGCAGCATTACCAACACTGGCACTGATCCAGTAACTGGCGCTAATACAATAAACTAGACCGACTTGTTAACCAGCTTGTTTGACCACCCTATGATGGTTAACCAGCTATAGACCAGCAAAACTCTTGCAAAAACATACCTGCAGCTTACGATGGTAATTCCACTGGTCATTTTAGTTGGTGTCGCTGGCAGTGATGGGCAGTAACGCGTTAGAAGTAACGCGTTACTGTAATCCAATTACTTTTTTCAAGTAACGAGTAAAGTAAGGGATTACAATGGCAAAATCAGTAATTAGATTACCGTTACTTTAGGCTGCGTTACTGCGTTACTAAACTGCGATTTTAATTGCTTTGTGAGACTGTCTGGTGACAATCAGTATAATGTCCAACGCATTGCGAGAGATGTAAACAACAGACGAGACAGAGTGCGGGAGAGAGCATGACCATGCTGCATTTAACAGCCTACATGAGTTGGGGTTTTCCTAAACTTTTCCCATAGTTCGGGACTTGGACTTCTTTTGCTTATCTTTACTTCACTTTTATTGTTCTTTCTACTTTCATTTCATTCGATGACTTATGCTTTCACTCTGGACTGATGCTTCAACTCAAATGTCTTTTCAAATTCGAAATTGGGGTCGTTGACGTTCAAACTTGTTTTCGGTGGACATAATTAACCGTCGAGTCTTTGCGAGACAATGAGCAAAATGTCCGTAAATAATAAAGCCTGTATCATCTGCGTTCTCTGTAGTCGCTTTCAGACATAACCCCTGCGGTAGCCTATGAGGTTTGCCAGACGGAGGTCCGACTCTTCGGTTAATTATAGGCTACAGAATCTATGTATGTTTGAGTGAGGGGTGGCGCAGAATGCGGCCGCTGTCACAGGACTTACTGTTTTTATTTTACCACCGACAGCGCGCCCGTATTGTTGCAACAATGCAGCATGTAGGCTACTCTGTTACATCCACAGCATCGATGAAAGATTGGAGCGTGACATGCAGGTTAACTGCGCAACGTTTAATTGAAACTCAGCAGTGACGCTCGTTGTTCATTTCACATAATCTGAACGAATTCACGATCTTTATTTACAAATGTGTTGCATGCAGTTCATAGTTCACAGAACTCGTTTATGCACAACACTGCATTTGATTCTATTTTATATGATGGAATATGCAGAAAGAATAAAATTAGGCTGAAAGGTGTATTGCTTTATAGCATATTCAGGTTGTGTAGCCTAGTTAGTGTGTTTTTGAATTGATTGATTGATTTTGATTGATTTTATTTGACTCAATTTTTTTTGCTATAAAATATGATACAGGTTTTGCACCATACATTAATAAAAACAAAACAAACAAAGTCAGGATAACACAATAAAGCCCACGGGCTTATTTCCATTGTGGTCCCTTAAGGGGGAGGGGGGGAGGGGGCAGAGCAAATGGCAGCAGATCATTTGCTCTGCCCCCTCCCCCCTCCCCCTTAAGTAACCTGAAAAGTAACTAAGTAAAGTAATTGTAAAGTAACTAATTACTTTTGGGGGAAAGTAATCAGTAAAGTAACAGGATTACTTTCTTGGACAAGTAATCAGTAATCAGTAACTAATTACTTTTTCCAAGTAACTTGACCAACACTGGTCGCTGGTCTACATTGCTGGTTTTTACTGGTCATGCCAGCTTATGTTGGTCATTCTAGCAAACCAGCATGGCCATCTTACACCTACAATGTCAAGCTTGGCAGGCTGGTCACCAGCATGACCATCTCACAGCAGCTGTATCCCACACAACAGGCTGGTCACACCAGCATGACCAGCTTCCTCCTGGTGGCCTAACCAGTTATACCAGCAAAGACCAGCAATAAGTAGAAGAAAACCAGCAAAAAAACGCTACCAACATAATATATTATATTGGTTTCTTGCTATTTTTTCAGTAGGGATGTTTTAGATAGAATGGACTACATGGGGGGGGGGGGGCGCTGTGGCGCAGCAGGCTACAGCGCCCGTACCATTTACGGGTCCGAGTGGCCATGGGGACCAAGGTTCGAATCCGGCCAGCGGTCATGTCCCAGTCCCACCGCACCGGATTTCGATGAGATTTTCAGGGAAGGTTGGACATGACCTAAACGATTACATTTGGGAGTGATCCGTAATTCCGTCGAGATTCCGTCTGTGTTGATGTATTTAGCTTAGTGGTTTAATGGCATGGTATGGCCACGTGGTGGCGATCTGAATAGTTTAGGTTCAAATGTATGACAACCTTGGAAGAACAATGCAGGCGGAGGTAGCTGCGCTCTCTGAGTGCTTTTCTAGTTATTCTTCTTCTAACGGATTTTGTGCGTCTTATTCAGCTTCAACCGTTTAACGTAGAAACTTCATTCAAACTGCGCTGCGTAGGTCTTACTTATGTGACTTCAGCGATACTTTGTAACTTTTATAGTTTTTGAACTATTAAATAAAAACTAGAAATGCAATTCCAAGGAATTACCAGTGCATGAAAATGCAAAAATAGATAGATAATGTAGATATGGTTACTAAGGTGTAGCTAGGGTAAACATGGTGGTTGCATAGTTTACAGAGTTGATAGTGTGAAGGTAGACAGTTTAAAGATGAAACATTCCAGTTCTAACTTAACTAATGATTTCTATTCATGTTAAAATGTTGATTAGCTACCCAGCAAACACGCCCTTGCGGGGCCCATATGGGGCCCATGCGGTATTTCTTCGGGTAGTGTGGGCTAGGGCCAAACCCATACAAACCCATGCAGGGCCAGCGTGGGCTTGCCCAGGTCAGGACCAAACCTTTGGGCTCTCTGTGGGCTCTCTTTGGGCAGCCCACAATTAGCTGATTGCCCCCAGAAAGCCCCTGCTGGCCCAGTGTGGGCTAGCCCATTCTGGCCCAGAGGAACTTTTGTACCATTGGGCCCATGCAGGTTTTTTGTGGGCAGCCCTCACTCATAGGATTTTTTTTTTTTTTTTTGACCAACCAATGTGCAAAGGCATTGCAAACCAAAAACAAAATACAGTATGCATCGTTCAGTGAATATTTTGATATTCTGTCCCTGATATTACTCTACACTCTAAAAACAGATTGTTCAAATAGCCTACTAATATCATTGGTAAAGCCAGCATTGGTTGTTTTAACCAGAGCCCGTCTCTTATTAGACATTCTGGTTTTAACCAAGATGTTACTCATAACCAATCAATTGGTTATTCATCAATCAATGTTTTTGGTTGAATAGTCTACTTAGGCTATCTGTATTAAGGCCTATTCGGACGGGATTAGTTTTATGGGGTGACATCAGGTAAAGTAATAATTACCAGGTAATGTAGTCCCGTCCGGACGTGCCATGTCAGTAAACATAACGGAGTATGTCGGTGACATTTACAGACACTTTTACCTTCCGTAAAACGGTCCGGAGAAATTACCTTAGGTAATATTAATCCCGTGCGAACGCGACCCTCTGTAAAGATGTCTGTAATATTTCGTCACATCCTGATTGGAAAACAATTCCACCATAGTCTGAATGAAAACATGACATGCTGTGTAGCTCCTAATAGGACGTTAGCTAGTTTGCCTATTAGCTTGATATTGTTAGCCATTTCAAACTACTTATGGCATAACATAAAGCTTGTTTGCTAGTTTAACCAACTTGTATGTCTTTCAAATCTGAAAATGCCGCACGTACCTGACGCAAAGTATCACGTGCACAGCAACGAAGATGTGACGGCAGAACGTAAACGTAGTTACTCCTCCCATGTCAAGTAAAATGACAGAGATGTCTAGTCCCGTCCGAATTGGACATTTATATTACAGAGGTCATATTATAAACCTGCATTACTGTACTTTCCCCCATAAAACTAATCCCGTCCGAATAGGCCTTTAGTTGAAAGCCAATGTCAGAAAAAGGGATAGCCTAATGGTTGGGGGCTATTTTTGTTTTCTAAGGTGGCCTTCACATTTTGGCATGTACTTTGATCGAACTTTAGCCCCAAGGTAGCATAACATGTACCTTTTCTGGAAAAAAGGCCTACAAACAGTCACGTGTGTTGTTGGGGAAGGGGATATCGGGGTGACCGATACGGTCACCTCAAGTCTCAATATCAGCAGCCCTCCCTCACCAAGTGATGCAGCAACTTTCAACTGCCTTTGGTGAGGAGGCAGAGATGCAGGGTTGCCAACTTTGGGTGTTTGGCTGGAGTGAGATTTTGTGAAGTTGGGGGGGGGGGGGGGTATTGCAAAAGGTATCAGCACAATCTTTAAGTGCAGGCCCCTTGCCAGACACACGGGCCGCCTAGGGTAATTGTTGAGAATGTTGAATAGCTCATCAGCAGTGGCCCTACTTTTGACAGAATAGAATATCTTCGCTCGCTGTCAAGTTAACAAAGCGGACATAACTTTGTTACTGTCAGTGCCTACTGCCTGAAGTTGGAGAACAAGTAGAACAAGTAGAAATGTAGGCCTATTGCAATTTAAAAACTGGAATAGGCTACTGAATGGCTTCATTAATTGCATTAACTGCCATCAGAAAGATTGCGCTCTGTCAAGTGTCATTCATATCAGTGTGAACTTCGTGAGCAATCCGACAGAAACGAATGGTGCGCATTTTGCACTTCGCCCGCCGCAAATAATTTCTCTGCGCTGAGAACGTTGTAGACAGATATTATACCTATACCTGCTATTGATCTAAAGAGCCTATAGCCTATAGCCTATATATACATGCCTTAAGTTCGTCTTCTGTCTACAATAGGCTATGATCTGCTGTGGTCTAGTCACCAACTGATTATGAACGGGTTGAAGAAAAAGAAGAATGGATTTTGGCGTGACATTTCTTGTGTCTGCGTGAGAGCGTGAGATTGATGCTGAAATCGTGAGTGTCACGGTGGGAGCGTGAGAGTTGGCAACCCAGATGTCGTCTGTCTGGTTGTTCTTGAAAGTGTCCTTTTCCCAAAACCATATTTGCTAACCTGTTAGCAACTTAGTTGGTTGGCAATGGGAAGTTGCATTGCAACCTCAAAGTTGCTAACTTATAGGCTACTGACTCAGCTTGCGTACCGACACACACACACACACACACCATAGACTGTAAAAAAAACGTGTTATATCCATGACGAGTCTTGAGATAGTGATAATTAGCCTAACAAAGGCCCTCATTTATGAAACGTGCGTACGACCAAAAACAGGCGTAAAACCAGCGTACGCTTGTTTCCACGCAAAGTAGGCTACAGCATTTATCAATGTAAACGTGATCGGTGCTAAACGCTCAAATCTCACATCTAGCCTGAACTCGCGTACGCAAGTTTCAGGCAGCATAGCACCGTGCTGAATTGATGGACTATCTCGGACATAACACCTTTCCTGTACATGTGCAGCCTATTTGCTGTAATGTAGCATATTATATTGACACATTTTATGGCTTAGGATAGCCATATAGGAGATGATTATATTCTCTTTGGCAAACGCAACATTCATGAATTATATATTTTAAATTATTTTCAAAGGGCAAATTTCAGTGTCATAAGGTTTTGTAATGAATGTATGTATGATGTGTTCTCTCTGCGAAAATAAAGTCTGTTGCACTTAAATCGCTCTAGTTTTCCGCCTTCCTTCATGACAGCTTCTAGCTGTTAAAATTAACAAGGTTTAGCTGGACGTCACTGTGGCTCGAGATCATGATGATCTCTTTTGGACATATAATGCACCTTCATGTCGCAAATTCTAGGGGCGAGGCCATTAAAACAAGCATAATATAGGGGTGTGATATTTAAATCACGCTTGTTTCCAGCCGCCACATTTATCAACACACGTTTATTCTTACGCTGGAATTGGAGTGATACGAAAGTTTGATGAATCACGCGTGAGCCCCGTCGTAAGATGATTTCTGCGCTCAGATATATACACTGGTTTCTACGCTCTGTTGATAAATAAGGGCCATTGTCTGCTGATAACCAAAAAATAATTTAAAAAATGAGTAAACATTAAACCACATCATCACATACCCTTCACCATAGCTAGAGATTGGCATGGTCCTTTTTCCAGTAGGCCTATTAGCCTGTTTGATGCTCATTGAGCTCAATGCAAATCAAACAGGCTATTAGTCCTACTGGAAAAAGCCCAACAGGAAACTCCTTAAATTATGTACATGACTTTCATTGAATTAAATTCTACTTCCTGTATTAAATTTGAATTGTAATTCTACATCCTGTTTTTGACCTCAATTCATATTCAAACTCAAGAATTGAATTGGAATTTATAAGTCATTCTCAATTCAATTCTGAATTGTGCTAGCCTGACCTAGCCTGGCACGCCCTCCCAGTGACGTAGCCTAACACCTTCGGCGTTGCTGTCGCTGGTCTGGCCCAAAGCCATCGATATCTCAAAGTTGCGACACTACCATTGACTCCCGTGTACAAACAATGGCGGCACATCCGGGAACTATTCCATTGAGAATGGATGAATATCTCAGGTGTTATATTAAGACTTTTCTACATGACTTATAGTCGTGTGCATAATAATGCATTTTCATTGAGTAATATATATGTATGTGGAAATGCAGTTTACAGTAATTTTCATCGAGTATTTACCGTAAATATTAATGCGATCGCTGCTGTCAATCCCGTAGTAAACCAGGGACCGAGGGAACTACTGAGTCTACCCACTAACCACGTGACCGCTCTAATCTGGCTTTAAGATGGAAGTCAACGGCTGTCGCAACTTTGAGATATCGATGGCTTTGGTCTGGCCAACTGCTCATCGGGGAGTATTTCTGAATTCCGCAAAACTGCGTAACTGCCCCCTCTGGTCGAGAACCAATCAACTTTGAGCAGCTCCAACGGCTCTGGGTAGAGGCGTGTTCAAGGCAGAGGAAAGAGTGTTGTTATTGATTTAAACTCGGCAAACCCCTTTCTGACATTGACCAGTAACAAATCGAGGCACTTAAAGGAGGCGGGTCAACCAAGCGCTTGGAGAAACTGTTTAGCACATGCTCTTGGTCAGACTAAAGTCTCGCAGAGCCTTGAAAGTCGATGGCAATCAGGCTAAGCCTGACCAGCCAGACCCACATCAAGATAACCCTAGGCAGGACTCAATCGGAGGGGTGGGATAAACAGTTGTCTTTCAAATTCCTTCTCCACGCAATAGGATAACGCTAAACGAATCATCTTCTTGTTTTCAAGTAGCATGATGTGTAACCGTTGCAACTTCTGGTCGCATGTCAGTCACCATTGACCTCTGAAGTTCGCCTACAAAAAAGCCACCATCTTTGCCCAAATAGGGAGATCCGGTATCTTGAGATTTTTTCTATGGGAAAATAACATGGGTTTTTTCAATTATCGCACCTGTTAAACTCTCGCGGGGATGATGACATTGGAAATGCAGACGTTTTTCGCTACACAGTTTTGTCCACTGACATCTAGTGGATACTGTGATCTTCGGTAGGTGAAGACGGCACAGTTTGATCTTTGCTACCCCAGAGCTAACTTACAATGCAACTTGCCATAGGCAGTTAGCTTCAATTAACTCCCGGATCTCCTTATATGGGCAAAGATGGCAGCTTTGGATCCTTTTTGTAGGCGAACCTCTGAAGTTTGCCCACAAAAAAAGCTACCATCTTTGCCCATATAAGGAGTTACGGTATCTGACGATTTTTCCTATGGTTAATTAACATGGGGATTTGGAATTATCACACCTGTTAAACTCTCGCGGGGATGACAAAATCGGAAATGCAGGTGTTTTCCTGAACACACTTTTGTCCTCTGCCTTCGATAGGAATCTGTGATCTCCGGTACACGAAGGCGGCAGACTTTGATTTTTGCTACCCCAGAGCTAACTTGCGATGCAACTTGCCATTAAGTTAGCTCTGGGGTAGCAAAAATGAAAGTGTGCTGACTTCACGTACCGGAGATCACTATGCACAAGAAGGCAGAGGACAAAAGTGTGTTCAGGAAAACGTCTGCATTTAAGACTTTATCGTCCCCGCGAGAGTTTAACAGGTGCGATAATTCAAAATCCCCATGTTATTTTCCCATAGGAAAAATCGGCAGATACCGAATTTTAAAGATGCCAGCTTTTTTGTAGGCGAACTTCAGAGGTATATGTTAAGCCCGCCCATCGACTGTACACGATGTGATTAGTCTGGTGATTCTGCCAATGCCCAGCTCCCAAGCTAGAGTTCCTAGACTGACCCGGGCAGCCAATTAGATTTGCTGCCGCTAGGGGCGTCTAGATTTCTAGGCTAGTATTTTGCACAAGCCTGTCCCGAACATTAACAATATGCTGGCTTTCTGCCAGAGTGAACTTTGGTGTTTTTTTAGACTCTTGCCTTTTTAATGGCACACATTATTCCACCCAGTTGTAAGGCTGTGTGTCTAATTTTCTGATGTTATAACAAACCATTGTAAGATTGCTGAGTGTTTTTGGAGATATAGAGTCTTTATTGTCCTATAAAGGATATTCTTCTTCACTCGTCATTTCATCCATAAAAGATGGATGTTTCTCCAAAATATTGCTGCATGATTCATTACACCACACCAAAGACAATATATTCTCCTCTCCATTCACTATGGTGTGAAACCAAACATGAATGTTCTTATGTTGTTCTTAAGCACAACGTAAGCTTAGTTGAAAGCAATAAACATTTTGTTCTCGATTGCGAACATTGTCAAATATTCATGGGAAGGTATATTTACTGTTGGTCACCTATTATGCAAGTATTTTCTTAAGCATATTAGCACATTGTGGCTGCTTTAAATGGTAGTGTTTTATGTTTTACTCGCCTGCATAAAGAGTCTTAGTTGAGTTTAAACCAGGTCAAAAAATGACCATGAAATAATGATAGGCCTACGTACAATGTTCTTCTTTCAGACACATTTGAATTTGTATAGTGATGTTTGGAATGAGTTAATGAGAAGATATGTAAACTGTACAAGATATATGGTTGCTTTTACAACGTAGATAAATAAATACCTTTTTTAATGTTCATGGCTTCTTTGTGTAAGCACAGGCAATAACCATAGTATATTGGTCATAATTAAACAAAGTCAATGGTAGGTTGTTTCCATATGGTACTAATATATTAGTCAAATTTAACCAATGAGATTACTCAATATATTATACTCAATGTATAGGTTGATTTGAAGTACAGTAGACTATCCATGCTCAGTAGTCATCAAATGTGAATAAACTGGAGACATTTTGGATGGAAGAATAGTTCAAAATACCTGGAACCAGAATTCAGGGACTTACAGTATCTGTAGCTATCTGTAGCACAAAAACAATGTATCTACAAACTAAATGGAATGATAAGAAGAGTGTGTGCAATATAGCTTGGTGTCTGTCTTGTTTTGTGTATTGATTGGTTTGTGTCTACCTGTCTATTGAATGGTGCTGGCCGCCAGGTATATGTTCCCCCTTCAAATGTATAGTATGTGTTTTATTTATTTAAAATAAATGCTTGTAAATCATACCATTTTCCTCATGAAGACTGTTTATGTAAACCTAAAGGACTTTTAAGAATGACAAGGAAGATTGTTGTTAAGATGAAAATGGTTTGTAATCTATGGTGGTAACATTCATTCATCTTTGAAAATGCCTTATTTTTCAATATAGGATTATAGGCACAATATGCACTTTAATCTACCAAATTTCAAGTCTGATAAAATGATTCTTAAAGGGGTCTAAGTAAAAATCCTTCACACTAAAAATCCTTGCCATTTGTTTTGACAAATAAGGTTTGTAAGTAATTATCTCAAATAATCAGAAAGACGTGGTGAACTAAGGTGGAAAAAACACTTACATTATTTTTTTTGTAATTTCTTGTTGCAAACTTGTAGAATTCAGTTGACTACTTCAACATTTGATTTACTTTATCAGTGCAAAAATCTGCTGCAGACACATGAAATTGGCGCATGCGCATTTTGTTTATCAATGGGATTTCACGTGCGCTTGATTCGGCCAGGGATTTGGCAGACTTCACACAGACAAACAACATTTGAAACTATCTTTCGAAAACGAACGACTACATACTTAAACGTAAGTAAAACATTTAATCAAACTATACAGTTTTCATTGTTTTAAATGACAGTCTTGAACATTCCGTGTCGTGTTGATTAATTATGATTAAGAAATAATCATTTGACTAGCCAAATTCTGTTAATAACTAGCCATAGTTAGCTATGTCTAGTTGTTAGCCATAACTCAACTCTTTATACAACTCAACTAATGGTAATACTAGCTTGATATGTTGTGGTAAGATTTAATCTTTTGTCACTGACTGTTTCCCTAATGAACATGTTGTTCCTAAAACATTCACTCATGCAACAACGGAGGCGTTTCTGTAGCTTTGTATGCTAGCTAGCATCTGGTAACGTAAGGTAACTGTGTTGAACGTTATTAGACATCAATAGAGCCATATATGGTCGTGCTAGTCAGTGACAACTGCCACTATGTGGTTGACGGGATCAAGCACGGAGTGTGCAGGACTGGACCGCACGCAGGTTACATGTTGTTTGAGGGATAACTTTGTTGATGATTACCTTTTGAAGCATTTGGAATACTTTTATCTGGGACAGTGTTCAGCTCTGCAGTCGAACTTGCTATTTGAACAGAGGAACGACCGATGATGGGCTACATTTGTGGCAATACCCGAATGCAACATTGATATATTTTCAGTTGTTTATACTTTTACTCGATTACAGAAATATAAGTTGTCCTCTTGTCTCAGTCCTAGAGTGATGCAGTCCACCTTTCTCTTTGCCATCAAGATGTTGTGGAGGTTGATTCCCATATCAGAGAAATTAGTCAAATATGGCCTGCTCTGTTTCTCAATGATGAGGCAAGTATTAATGTATTTCTCTGCATGTCTGTGTATATCTATTTGTCTATCTATGTATTTTTTGCACATTGTTTATAAGCTTAAAGGAAATATCTGGTCATGGTCAAGTGCATAGGCAATAGAACAGGAACATTTGAACAGGTTATCTGCAAATGTTACAAAATTCATATACTTTCAATGTTTTCAGTAAGCAAATCAAACCAGCACAATTTAAATAGCTCAACAAGTGTTTTCTCTCAATTTGACACAAGTTGACACCAAAAAAGAACTAGTGCAGTCTCACACTTATTCAACACCTTCATAACAAGTGTCTTTCATATTTGGAAGAGCACATATGTGTTTTAACCTGTTGCAAATGCATCTTAGCTCATTCCTAATGGGCAATGGCCTCCAATCCTCTCTTAGGACTCCCTAAGTATTTTAATGAATCCATCTTCCCCTACACATGCTGCATGTTTTCCAGAGGAAGCAAAGATGCCATATTGCATCACCGAGCCATCATCATTCAACACAAGTCAGGTATTTGGCAGTCAGTGTATGCCCAATTTTTCCCCTCTAGACTTACTGCCGTTTCATCGGCATAAACAGAACAGAACCCACAACTGTATGCTGTAATTGAGTCTCATGAAGTATATAAGTATATATCCTTTTTTGATCCCGTGAGGGAAATTCGTTCTCTGCATTTAACCCAATTTAACCGAATTAGTGAACACACACAGCACAGAGAGGTGGGTTAGGTGCCTTGCTCAAGGGCACTTCAGCCGTGGACTGGTCGGGGATGGAACCGCAACCCTCCGGTCACAAGCTCGAAGCCCTAACCAGTAGGCCACGGCTGTCCACAAGCATAGGCTGTAAACTGCATCATGTATGAATTAAGAGTAAAAATTACAATGGCTTTGTAATACTTTAGCAGTTGATCTGCTATTTAGTATATGTTGTACCAAGTGTTCTTGTTCTTTTTCCTGCTGATAGTACAGTGACCATCTCAACCTAAACCAACAAATTTCCCGTGGGAAATTTCCTGTAACTGATGCAGTCTATAGCTAAATTAAACAACAATTGGGAATTGTGTCAAATATTGTCATTCTTTCTGTATCTCCATCTACAGTATGTGCAGGTGGCAGATATCACAGCACATAGGAGAAGGATAGCCCTGGAAGGACTGCCGCTTTTCTTCAGGGAAGAGTCTACATGCCTTTTCAGGAAATGCCTGGTAAATGCTAGTTTTGTTTCATTGTGGCCTACCAGGCCTATGTCAAAAGCAGCCTTGGGTAAAGCTGGGAAAGATTAAACACACGGTTTCCACACCGTGGTAATCAACCGTGATAATTATGATATTTGAAATGAAAGCGGTAATTGTTATCGTCAACATTTTTAATCATTGTTTACCGTTACACCGGTAATCGTTACTTGGGGGTTTAAAGTTCTGATTTCTTTACTTGTGTAGATTTTTTTAAGTTAATACATTTCATGTCAGTAGTCCAGTCAGACATAACTGTGTTGAAAAAAATGTGACATGTACAATACTTATTTTCACTGCTGTATATACGTAAGGGATAATGTATAGAACGCTGGTCATTATCGGGAAAATAAGGACCGACAGGGCGAACCGGACCCCGACGCTCACCTGTCTTGACTCACATATGAACTTCAGTCACATCCCATCCTTAATCCATAGGGTTTATTATGATGTCAGTCCACTCTTTGCAGCTATAACAGCTTCAACTCTTAGACTTTCCACAAAGTTTAGGTGTGTGTTTCTGGGATTTTTTGACAATTCTTTCAGTGGCACATTTGTGAGGTCACACACTGATGTTGGACGAGGCGACTGGCTCTCAGTATCCACATTAATTCATCCCAAAAGTGTTCTATCGGGTTGAGGTCAGGACTCTGTGCAGGACAGTCAAGTTCATCCCCACCAAACTCTGTCATTCATGTCTTTATCTATCTATCTATCTTTATGGACCTTGCTTTGTGCACTGATGCACAGTCATGTTGGAACAGGAAGGGGCCGTCCCTGAGCTGGGCTTGGTCCCTTAGTTCCAGTGAAAGGAACTCTGAATGCTTCAGCATTAACCAAGAGATTTTGGACGATTCCATGCTCCTAACTTTGTGGGAAATTTGGGGATGGCCACTTCTTGTTCCAACATGCCCGTGCACCAGTGCAAGGTCCATAAATACATGGATGACAGAGTTTGGTGTGGATGAACTTGACTGGCCTGCATAAAGTTCTGACCTCAACCCAATAGAACACCTTTGGGATGAATTAGGATGACTACTGAGAGCCAGTCACCTCATCCAACATCAATGTGTGACCTCACAAATGCACTTCTGAAAGAATGGTCAACAAATCCCAGAAACACACTCCTAACCTTATGGGAAGACTTCACAGAACAGTTGAAGCTGTTATAACTGCAAAGGGTGGACTGATGTCATCATAAACCCTATGGATTAAAGGGATATTCCACCATTTTTGGAAATAAGCTAATTTTTCACCTCCCCTCGAGCAAAACAATTAATATTTACCTTTTTCCCGTTCATCCAGCCATTCTGTGAGTCTGGCGATACAACTTTTAGCTTCAGCCTAGCATAGCTTGGAACTACATGGAACTACACTCTCATCTGGCGGAATAATCAAGGGAAGTTGCAAACGTACCATGGGCGCAGTGATATCTGAAAATAGTCCCCATAGGCAACAAGCAGTAGTAGTGCGTGATATCACTGTGCCCATGGTACGTTTGCAACTTCCCTTGATTATTACTCCAGATGAGAGTGTAGTTCCATGTCAAATCAGCCTAGAAAAATGCCAGGTTTCATTTTCAGTTGGTCTTATTGCACTCTAACTTGAGAAGAGACACGTTTTAAATGGGAAAATTACCGGAAATCTTAGTTACTTTTAAGCATGATGCTAGCAGGCGAGAAGCTAATGGTCTAATCCGATTCAATGATCTATGCCAGGCTGAAGCTAAAAGTTGTATCGCCAGACTCACAGAATGGCTGGATGAACGGGAAAAAGGGAAATATCGATCGTTTTGCTCAAGGGGAGGTGGAAAATATTTCCAAAAATGGCGGAATATTCCTTTAAGGATGGGATGTGACCGAAGTTCATATGTGAGTCAAGACAGGTGAGCGAATGCTTTTGCCAATATAGTGTATGTCTTGTATACCTTATACACCTTGTCATTCGGTGGTATTATTTTTATTATTATTATTTAATTTTCTAAATTCTTGAGTAAATGAGAGATCTAGGGCCTCATGTACAAAGACTTGCGTGGAATTTTTACTACAACATTGCGTAGGCGAAAATCTGGAAAGAAGCGTACGCACAAAAAAATTCAGATGTATGAAACCATGCGTACGCAGCAATCCACGCAGCTTTCCTTTGTACATCCCAAATAACGTGAAATTAAGCGCACATGCATGAGCATTATACTCCACCCCCTCTCCTCCCTCAATCACACTCATTTTAATATGCTAACTAGAAGGCCACTCGAAAACTCAGACCTCCACGAAGGCAAAACGCCTTATCCCACAATATTAATAAGAGAAAAAAATAATTTGTGGATCCATCCGTTCTTGAACCTGCTACAAAATGTAATAATTTATATAATCAAATCGAAAAAGTATTAAACGTTTATTACCAGCGATTGCGAGGTAGAAGTGCTCTTATCAGACAACATGGTAAAGACAGTAGCCTACGTCTTTATCATCTGTAATTAATAACAAAAAAAAACAGTAGAGGCAGAGCGTGGCAGTGGCTACAAGGGTCAGAGACCGTGGCAGATTCATTGGTCAGTCTGCAAGTGACAAGGTTCACATAACGCGGTTTGTTGGGCATTTCAAGCATTACAAAATAACTGCAATAATTAAAAGGTAATTAAATCACACGTGTCCGAGTAAGAACACGCATCGCGCACCCATAGTAAGTTTATCCACGCTTTGCCACGACGATTTCTGGATCATATTCCTATATTTTGCACAAGTGTTACAACAATAATGTGAATGCTTACTCGAGGAAAGTCAAAGTAGCCTATGCAGTCAGTCAGGGAAATTGCTTCAATTCGCACTAAGCTATTCACGCGGATCATCTTGTCCCATTTGTTTTTTGTTTTACTGAAAACTGTCGGAAATATGTTAAAACACCCGGAAAATGTTTTAGACATGGACATATGCGTGAAGCGACCACATTCATCACAGATTTCGAGGAAGGAAAGCTCTTCGAAATCTGAAATGGTTGATAAGCAAGTGAATAATCATGTATGGAACTAAATATAGGCATTATCTCTATACGTTTCACATTAGGCTACCTAATTCTTGATATCCTCTGATAAGACTACAGTTTTAATTGCAGATATAGGCTGTTGCATAGTTTGGTACTATTAACGCATGTTGCATGGCCAATTATCTAGAAACATATGCCTATTTCGAAGTGCTATTTTTAATATGCTGTGCAAATAAAGGCCTTGATTCGTGATCAACTAATGTTGTTGCGCTGCATTGCCTCTATGTGTCGCCAACTGACGATACACACTGGAAATGTGCGTACGCCAGGCATGAAGCTTGCGTGGAGGACCGCACATTCTCACGTTCAAGTCAGTCTTTGTACATCCGGACGTGAGCGTGAGACTTAGCGTACGCAGCATTTTTGTGCGTACGCAAGCTTTGTACATGAGGCCCCAGGTGTGTTAAAACGTGATTATACGTTGTTTTGCCTCAGCCCTCTTTTTAAATGTTGGAAATGTCATTATACTGTCAACGAAGAGTGGGACTACTTTGAGCTAGCCTGGCACGCCCTCCCAGTGACGTAACACCTTCGGCTTTTGCTGTCGCTGGTCTGGTCAACTGCTAATCGGGAAGGATTTCTGAGTTCCCGAAATCTGCGGAACTGCCCCCTTTGGTCGAGAACCAATCAACTTTGAGCAGCTCCAACGGCTCTGGGTTGAGGCGTGTTCAAGGCAGAGGAAAGAGTGTTGTTGTTGGTTCAAACTCGGCAAACCGCTTTCTGACATCGACCAGTAGCAAATCGAGGCACTTAAAGGAGGCGGGTCAACCAGCGCTTGGAGAAACCGTGTTAGCACAGGCCCTTGGTCAGACTAAAGTCTCGCAGAGCCTTTGAAAGTCGATGGTAATCAGGCTAACTTTGAGCCTTTCTGTGGTTTAAAACAGCGATTTGGCTATTTAGCTACAACTAGGAGGCGGTCTTCTCCGGCCTGCCTGAACGTCTGCTTGAAATTCTGCTCCCCGGCAAACTGAATTCCAAATTATTATGCATATGCAGTCTTTGTTCATTTTCCAGAGTAGTCTATAGCTACACCGGCATTCTCTTTTAACATAGACAGCCAAATTTGCCTTTAGATATATTTCATAATTTTATGAAAATGGTTTGGAATACTGCTCTGACATTCTGCAGGACAGGAGTACATGATTTAAAAATAAATAAATGAATACAACTTGAAACCATCAAGAAATTCTGTAGTTGTCCAGTTGACAGTGGAATTATGTTCCTCCAACGTGCAGATAACGACCCCAGTGGTGCTTACTATAAAAGTAGTATAAGAATGTAGAAACCATGTAATGCCAATGTAATGTCATAAAGTGTTATTACATGTTCATGATGATGTGTCATGTTAGTGACAGGTTCATGTCACTCTGTCGAAAACCTCAAGTAAAGCGTTGCTATTTTTTAACACCCATTCAGATGCTGTGAGGAGAGTTGGATTTGTTGGTGAGATGCCACAGGCATCTAATGTTGAAGAAGAAATTAAGTCATGGCTACGAAACGCGAGAGACCAGGGTGGCGGACGACGGCAGAGGTTACTACAGCAAAACAGAAACCCTGATGCTAACGTGAGCTAAGAGGGGGGGGGGGGGGGGGGGGGGGGCAAATGTAACAAATGTATTGCGGAGGTGTACTGTATTTGTTATTTGTTATTGCTGGGGGGAACACATGTTATACCTTTGTTATTTATTTATTTATTTATTTATTTATTTCATATACAGTGCCCTCCATAAGTATTTGAACACATGCTAAAGTTGAGTATAAAGAGGAATATAAAATCATCTTTTGGAAATTGATCTTAATGTCTTACTGTAAATACAAAAATGAGGAAATATCCAACATTTAAGGACACCAATTTTCTATGTGAATGAATAATGTATCGTAAATAGATAAATGTTTTCCTTAAAATACAGGCGTCATAAGTATTTGAACCCCTATGTGTTAAATTCCCATAGAGGCAGGCAGGTTTTTATTATTTCATGGATCCAGGATACTATGCACCCTAAAAAAGTTCCCTTGGCCTTTGCAATTAAAATAACCCCACATCCTTACATACCCTTCACCATCCCTAGAGATTGGCATGGTGTTTTTTCAGTTAGTCTATTAGCTGGTTTCATGCTCATTGAGCTCAATGCAAATCAAACCAGGTAGTAGGCTAATTGGAAAAAAAAAAAAAAAAGCACCATACCAATCTTTAGGTTAAGTGAAGGGTATGTGATGATGTGGGGCTGTCTGCCTCATGAGAATTTAACACATGGTTGATTCCGTGTCAAATCAGGACACTTTCGGATCTCATTGTCACAGATTGCATTTTGCATTTTGTCCATGCTCAGGGTGGGAAATGAAAAAGAAACATTTGCATAAGACAAGTCAAATTGGTGTTTTTAAAAAGAAGAGGTAATGCAGATTAAAGAAAAAAATATTTAAAAAATCGTTGTATATACCCACCAAGTGTTAGGGTGCTCTGAATATGAGATCCAACATTATTTTTCAAACTTGTGAGGTCTGCTGTTCAGTCCCTGATGGAATTTCTTTCTTCTTTTTCTGAGAGTGTTTCTACTGATCTCAAAAAGGGGGAAAAAATCAACAGCCTATGTTGAGTAAAAATATGTCTTCTGTAAGTCTAAACAGAGCCCAGCCAAGAACTCCAATAAAATGTTGATCAACTTTGAGGGACTGCTATGACCATCCAGGATGATCCAGACCACTCGTGGTGATTTTACTGCATGCTATTCCAATTTATGCACCAGCCTCCAAAATTTGAGCCTCCTACAAATTCTAGTTCTTGAGCAATGAGCTTATGAACTTTGACAAACAAAAGAGGCAGAGCAAAATTGACACCCCCCTCCCCCCGTAAAACTGTCTAACTTGGAAAGTATTGATCTTAGCACAAAAACATTTTACAGAGTGTCTCCTGGGTAACATAGGTACAAATGGTATTTTTTTTTTTCAGATTTTTTTGAGACGCAAGTGCGTGCGCTCTGGTTGATTTGACGTGGAATGACCCTCTTGTGTTTTGACTTATTGAATCTCCTTTACTGTAAGTCACACACAAATGGTTCTTATGTTCTTTGAAAGCACTTTTCCAGCTCTATATTTTCCATAGATGACATACAAAACCCAAAATGAAAGGTAGCTGAGTTATCAGAGATTATAATATTAAGAAATGAATAGCAAAAAAATCCATATTTTATCATTCTTAATTTTTTCCCAAAAGCTAGCCTGGAATGTCATTGACATCTCCAGAAAATTTGGTCTGTGATTTTTGAGGCATTGGGGAAAAAAAAGAAAAAGAAACCAACCACTGCAAAATACAATTCATTTTAATAGGACACCTTCAAATAAGTACTTTATTATAGTAGAGATCATGCACGCTTTTTCATGAATGATAATGAAACGGAGTGATTATTTGCACCCGGGTGTGAATAGTGGAATGGAGGCATTTTCTTATTTGCACCCAAACTTGAAATCCAACATAGCGCGACCATCTTGGCAGGAGATGGCCAACCTAAATCCTAAATCTAACAAGTTAGGATTATTAAAACAATATTTTAGATGGTAAAGTGGTGCTAAATTTCCATAAACCTTGTTCAGTGAACGGGTAAAGCCGTCCGTTTGTAAGCAAAAGCAAGAAATACGATCTTCTAGTTTATTTACCATTACCTAGCAACCATAACACGTCATTCAAAGATTAGTAGTTTCACGTGTTACTCAAATGTAGAGTAGTGCAGCGGATAAGCGTCGGGTTACGGCTCCGGAGACCCATGTTCGATTCCCAACTGAAGCATTGTCTTTTTCTTGCATGCCAAAGTACGAATGACGTTACCTCGCGGCAAATAAGAGTTTGTGCTTTTTGAACCTGTCAAATTTTATTTCAGTTATGAGTACAGTTAAGTAGAAGTAGGCTTCAGTAGTTGTGAGTAGAAAGGTTTCTTGGTGTTTTGAGCCCCCAACGTTGTCTTCAAGGCATCGCTGCCTGGAAGGCGCTGGGGTTAGGCATGGGTTAGGCATGGGTTAAGGTTAGGGTTAAGGTTAGGGTTAAGGTTAGGAGTAGGATTAAGTGCCTTTAAGTCAACAGTGGCAGCGCTGCCTGGAAGACAACTCAGAAAACAACTCTTTGAACTATAGCTTGCCTTTGATCAAGCTACCACATGACCACTCATTAGCCTAATATTTGTAGAATCACCAAGTAAGTCTTTAGCTTGAACACTTTTTGAGATAATAACATCTGAACGTTGCTGCAGATTTAGATGAGGGCGCCAATGTGCCAAAAATCAGAAGGGGGGTACCATGTTCAAAAACGTTTTTCTCTGGAAGTATTAGGTATACCAATCTAATATTTTGGCTAAGTCAGTTTAAATGGTTACTCTTCAGGTGGTAAAATTTTGAAGGAAATCTGAGATGGTCAAGCAGAAGGAATTTGTTGAATTGAGGTGGAATGACCCTTGTGTTATTCTGACCCGCTGTTTCTTGTCTTTTAACCTCCTGCCTTGCCAAATACGTCATCAGTCACACACCCATAGACATACAGTATACGTAAGCCTATGCACACACCCCTAATCGCGGTGTCGACCAGTTCCTTTCACACTAAGCCCGCCTCGGCAATAAGACTACCCCTCGAGGCGGGTTCATTGCCGGGATGGGCTGACTCCCCTCCCTGTGTCTGTCCGTGTGAAAGGAACAGCCTTAACGTTAAACTTGGGTAATATTAGCATTATATTTGTCAGTGTGAAAGGAGCTTATGTCTAGCACTACAGAGTTAAAATTGAACTTTCTACTACATCCTCACGGACCATCTCCATCATACACCTTCCCATACTGTCCGGATAAACTTGTCATGGATCAGGACATGCTTTTAGTAGTGGAACCTGTGACTGCAACATGGACTACAGTCATTGTCAACCAAGGACACAATTGCTGCATCACAGACACTGATGAAGAATAAAATGAGATTGTAGCTTTTGTTCCTCTTCCTGCAGAGTAACCTAAAGTGGAGGTGTATTATTTGTGACTCCAGTGTTGATTTTCATTATTATTGAGTGGCCAAGGAGTAGCCTGGCCCCGCCTGTCTACGTACAGTACTCCCGTTCTTTTTCCCTACAGTACTCCGTCTGGAATATTGTGATCCACCCTTGTTTAGTCCGGCAAGAGCACCTTTGTCCAACCAGCGAACAGAGGGCGTTCCTGAGAGTGATTACATTTAAGTTTCAAGCCTATCATTATCATTGTGTCCCCCTTGGTTAACATACGTCATTACTAAACGTTAGTGATTGAACTCCAATGATTTCAAACTTCAGACAAACGTCCACAAACCAGGAAATACACATTTGCCAATGGACCTACTGTAGGACAGACTCTCTGCGAAGTCAGAGAGTTATGGTTTCCAGGCTAGCCAAGGAGCCTATTTAGGTGCATTTTTTATTTTGTGTTACAAGTGAAGGACTTGTTTCATTCATTCTCACTGACAACATTATGAAAGAGTGCATGGTCTCTATTAAAGTACTTAATTGAAGGTGTCAAAAGTGTGAACTGAAGAGGAAAACATTAGTCCTATTAAAATAAATTCTATTTTGCAGTGGCTGGTTTCTTTATTTTGCTTATTCATTTTAAGCATACAATAATGTTTTATGGCTGAAAGAATCAATGCAAGTTCAGAATAACTGAAACTTGATTAACTGAATTAGTCACACTGTGTTTGCAATACAGTTTCATGTTAAACTGGCCCATTAGTGACTTGAATATGTGATGCCACCTTATAGGTCACAATATCTGCAATGCCTCAAAAGCCACAGACCAAATTTTCTGGAGATGTCAATGACCTGACAGGCATTTACATTTTTAGAAAAAAAATGAAGAATTTTAAATATAGTTTTTTTGCTATTCAATTTGTAGTATTATAATCTCTGATGACTCAGCTACCTTTTATTTTGGGTATTGAATGCCATTTATGTAAAATGTGGAGCTGAAAAAGAGCTGCCAAAGAACGTAAGAAACATTTCTGTGTGACTTACAGTAAAGGAGATACAATAAATCAAAAGTGTAGTCCCCACCCCAATTAATTTAAACTTTCTTAGTCTGAATCTCTCTTAATATTGTTTCTCATATGACTAAATCGGCATGCCAAGTTTCGTTAAATTCCGTGATGATGAGATCCGAAAGTGTCCTGATTTGACACAGAATCACCCACATGGTGTTAACATAGGGGTTTCAATACTTATGACCCCTGTATTTTTTATAAAACATTTATTTATTTATTTATGATACGTTATTCATTCACAAAGAAAATTGATGTCCTTAAAGTTTTGGGTATTTCTCATTTTTTTAATTTAAGGCATTAAAGGGATATTCCACAGTTTTTGGAAATACGCTCATTTTCCACCTCCCCTCGAGCAAAACAATCAATATTTACCTTGTTCCCGTTCATCCAGCCATTCTGTGAGTCTGGCGATACAACTTTTAGCTTCAGCCTAGCATAGATCATTGAATCGGATTAGACCATTAGCTTCTCGCCTGCTAGCTTCATGTTTAAAAGTGACTAAGATTTCTGGGAATTTCAAGTTAGAAAGTGCAATAAGATAGCCTGGGTTTCCCATACTGCCTTGCGCGGTGATTTCTTTCACGCTGCTAAGGCAGTCTGGAAACTAACGCCCCCATGTTCGCCTGATGTTGGAGGCCAATCACAGAACAGGGGAGAAAGCAAGACCATGAAGAGCTATGCAGAGACGCATTTGATTGACATCCGTGGCGCCCAATGAACGGATCTGGGCATTTTTTCAAATACGAGAAAATGAACGTCTGGTTGCCAGACCACGTCTCATTTGAGAAGTGGGAGGCGTTAGCCAGGCTAGCAATAAGACCAACTGAAAATGAAACCTGGCGTTTTTCTAGGCTGATTTGACATGGAACTACACTCTCATCTGGCGTAATAATCAAGGCAACTTGCAAACTACTGGCACTACTACTGCTTGTTGTCTATGGAGACTATTTTCAGATGCTGCGTACGATATCACTGCGCCTATGTACATTTGCAAGTTGCCTTGATTATTACGCCTGATGAGTGTGTAGTTCCATGTCAAATCAGCCTAGAAAAACGGCAGGTTTCATTTTCAGTTGGTCTTATTGCACTTTCTAACTTGAGAGGAGACACGTTTTAAATGGGAAAATTCCCAGAAATCTTAGTCACTTTTAAACCTGAAGCTAGCAGGCCAGGGCCGGTTCTTCCTACAGGCCAACTAGGCGACCGCCTAGGGCGCCAAATTGGTTGAGGGGCGCCCTAAAGCATCTTTCTTTCTTTTTTTAACAACATTGATTAACAAAATAAGAAACGCTGGAAACAGATAGTCATTACAAAGTAGCCTGCAAAGCGGAGCTAGCGTCTTCAATTGTAACAAAAGTGTGGTCTCATTATAGCCCGATAACTAAACCCATGTAGAAAGACGCATCATACGCGTCCGGCGCATGATTTCGACAGGCTGATGTGTGTGTGAGCGTGTGTCAGTCAATCGTAACAGTCTGCATAATCTTTGCAACGTTACATTGTAAACATTGTTGCAATGTCATATCTGCCTCGTTTTAACGGTTAGCTATATGTTACTACAATGCTGAAGAGAAAGTCATTGTAGGTCCGGTTCCAATAAACAAAACTTATCTAATAGGTCCTATGGCTGACGCACGTTCGTATAAAAAGTAGTGTCTTCCATTTAATGCTCTTGAATGTTTATTGTAACAAACAGCACAGTTCAAAGGCAAAATCTCAGTATTGCCTTGTAGGCCAGTCAATCTAGAAAACTTAAACTAATTGCAATAGTAATGGTTCATACTTTTTATGGATCCTTAAACCATCCTGCATCACATATTAAAAATCTACCCATTTATATTTAGTGGAACATACTTTTATTCAAGGTCAAAGGTAGCAATTTCCAATGCATTTTGCCATTGGGATTTACTACAGGTGAAATGGGTAAAATGTTAAACTATAGATATCAAATTGAAACTTTCACAGTTGTTTACTCACATTAAGGCTAATATTTTTTGTATTGCAAGTTTTCTGAAATGTGATGTTTATATATGCAAATGAGACCAGTTTTACCTAAATATGCAATAATTTGCATATATTTCTAGAAAACTAAATCTGAACAATAGGTAGAGTCAGCTTCAAAATAATTGCTGCATTTTGCTTCTATATTGAATACCAAAAGCCCTATGCAAAGGGAATATTAGATATTACTTCATATCACCTCAGAAATGAGGAAATCAAGTCAAGTCAAAATCAATGCGTTTCAATGGAAGTACATTATAGAACAAATGATTGTCAATGATATGGTATGATGGAAGTATCAGACCTTGAAAAAAGTATGTTCCACTAAATATAAATGGGTAGATTTTTTATATGTTAATTAGATATACCTAGGGATCACAAAAATCTTGGAATGATTACTATTGCAATTAGTCATGGGTCAAACACTAGATTGACTGGCCTATTGGGCAGCCAATGGGCTAGGGCCGGCCCTGTAGCAGGCGAGAAGCTAATGGTCTAATCCGATTCAATGATCTATGCTAGGCTGAAGCTAAAAGTTGTATCGCCAGACTCACAGAATGGCTGGATGAACGGGAACAAGGTAAATATCGATTGTTTTGCTCGAGGGGAGGTGGAAAATGAGCGTATTTCCAAAAATGGCGGAATATCCCTTTAAGATCAATTTCCAAAAGATGATTTTATTTTCCTCTTTTTAGGCAACTTTAGCATATGTTCAAATACCAGTGTTTCCCACACATAGACAAATTTGTGGCGGTGCGCCACAGATTCAGCACCGGCCGCCACATTGCGTCTCGTTATTCTTTTATTTATTTATTTATTCTTATTTTGAAACGCTATTGAAAAACACGCAGCATTCGTAAAGCTGCATTTCCTTTCCCTGCGCTCCCTCTCTGTTACTCGCGCGTCTGTCTCTCATACACACAAACACGCACAGCCCCTATAGCCCACTCTGTGCACACCGCGGCTGTCTGTCTCCATGAAAACCAACGAGATCATCCCTGGAAGCGTGGTCGGTGGTCGCACTGATGCACCTGACGCTGCTCGGGTAGAAGCATAAAGTTCTCCCGCAACTTTTGTAGTCTATGCGTGCAACTTAATTACCAAACAGTAGAAGTAAACTCATTCTCCTTGGCCCGCTCTCGTGCGCGCACAATGGACAGCCGCCCTCCACATGCACATTTAATCCAAATAAAACATTCCCAATCGTGGACGCATTGACGACGACTAGCTAAATTACTGTTATATTCGGTTAGCATCATTAGTAGGCTATGCTACAGACATTTGATTAAATTGCATTCGAGTTGACTGACCACCAATGTTTTTCAACTCCAAGACTGGCCTGTCCAGAGGAGAAAAAGTATTAGCTTACCTTGAAACTTATAACACATGTGGGGAAAATGAACAGTCCAACCAGTAGAGTATGATAAGCTTAGCCTGCTATGTTTACAATATTTTGAGGCTTCAACCAGACAGCTGAATTTAAGAAGTGGAGTTGTAATATGAATAGTAGGCTATAATCTGCATAAAGTTTGCTGTTATGAATATCAGAAATGTCAGTATAGGCCTATATAATGTAAATAATTACATAATATGTGTGTGTTTCAAATAAAGGCAAGCTTCACATCTTGGTAAAAAAAAATAAAAATTACATTATATGAAAGGAGAGCGAAAGGAGACTCCCCCCCCCCCCCCCCCCCCCCGTCAGACTAGGGCGACCACCACACATTGCCTTCTAATCTGTGGGAAACACTGAATACTTATGGAGGGCACTGTATATATTTCATGACCATTAAAGTGATTTAATATTGAAGGTTTCATATGTATTTATTTATATTTTAAAGCTAATACTTGTCTCAGGTGATTTTCATATTAAATGTTTAGAGATATAGTGTGTATATTAACACAATAAACTTACATTTCTTTGAATTCTGGACTATTGTAATTTTCTTTTTAACAGTTATGCAAGGCAAGTTTACTTATTTAGCACATTTCATACACAGAGGCAGTTCAATGTGTTTAACAAAGATGAATGAATAAACTTTAAAAGAAATAAAATACAAACATGGAGGGGAAAAACAATAACAATGCTGAGTATGGGCCTAGAGAGGGCAATGTGGGCTGCCCATGCGTGGCCATTACAGGGCCCACGCTTTTGAGCGTGGGCCTAGAGAGGGCTTAGGGCTAGATGAGGGCAGCCCATAGGGGCCTGTGCGGGCCTAGTTAGGGCTATTAGGGCTAAGTGAGGGCTGCCCCTGCGGGGCCAGCACTGCGGGCCCAGCGCTTTGCCGATGAGCAAGCCCTCAGGGGCCCACCGTGGGCAGCCCGCTAGGGGCCCCAGCGGCAGCCCACAGTGAGCCTACAAGGGGCCCGCGCGGGCTTGCTTGCTGGGTAACTTAGCTAATGATTTCTAACAGTTAAGCTCTGCCTGAAGAAGGTCTAACGACCGAAAGCTAACTATCAGTAAAGCTATTTTTCACAAAGACTTGTAGTGTGCGGATTCTTCTCTTAGATAACAGTTAAGCTAAAAATGCTAATAATGTTAGCAATGCTAACTTTACTAACAGCAGTTATGCTAAAAAAGCTAACTATGATAACAATGCTAACTATGTTAACAATGCTAACTAGGTTGATTAGCTAACTTAGCTAATCATTTCTAGCAGCTATGTTAAAAATGCTAACTATACTAACAATGCTAACCATGCTAACTAGCTAACTTGCTACTGAGGACTTCTATTTTGAAACATTTATTGATAGGGTATTCATGGCTGCCACTATCAGGAATAAAGAAGTTACTGTAGTAAAATCATGTTGGTTGCTATGGAAACGGTCATAAACGCTTAATTTTAATGGTTGCTATGTTGGTTGCTAGGTACATGGAGGTCTCATGTAGTTGACTGTATGAATAAAGGTAACATGTGTGTGGTCTGTTAAGAACCAGAGAAGCCATCATTAGTAGCCTAATACGGTCACTGTATAACATAATCAGTAATCACTGTCTAATAGATAAACAAGGCAGGCCACATGTTACACCAATACATCCAATGCTCATTGGCAATTTACTGTCACGTAAAGGTAGCCTAAATGAACTGAATAGCTGATATCTTTGTTATATTCTATGAACTTAACATATCTCAACCACACACACAACATAAGACAGGATACATGCATTGACATTACTAACCCAGTTTCCCCTTAAAGGGATATTCCGCCATTTTTGGAAATACGCTCATTTTCCACCTCCCCTCAAGCAAAACAATCGATATTTACCTTGTTCCCGTTCATCCAGCCATTCTGTGAGTCTGGCGATACAACTTTTAGCTTCAGCCTAGCATATATCATTGAATCGGATTAGACCGTTAGCTTCTCGCCTGCCAGCTTCATGTTTAAAAGTGACTAAGATTTCTGGTAATTTTACTATTTAAAACGCGTCTCCTCTCAAGTTAGAAAGTGCAATAAGACCAACTGAAAATGAAACCTGGCGTTTTTCTAGGCTGATTTGACATGGAACTGCACTCTCATCTGGCGTAATAATCAAGGCAACTTGCAAACTACTGGCACTACTACTGCTTGTTGTCTATGGGGACTATTTTCAGATGCTGCGTACGATATCACTGCGCCTATGGTACGTTTGCCATTAAACCATTAACGGGCTGAACAGAAGCAGTCTGATGAAAATAGTGTCCTTTAGTTTGTTAAATTTGGCTTTGGCGACAAAACATAGGCTACATCGCATAAAACAAACTTTCCTTCAAAACCCAATTTATGGTCAAATCAGTGTGTAGCCTAGCGTAGCCTGCTTCAACCATTTCAAGAAAAAATTCAAATCCAACCTATTTTTCTCTATACGCAAACAGGTCACCCACGATAGCGATTCAAGCATGAGTGCTATAGGCCTACGGTCAGTGCATATTCCGAACAGCGTTAGGAGATCATCTGTAACGTGGATTGTGTAGGCTATTTTGTATAGAAGAAAACTGTTCTTTTGTATAGAATGAAGCTGTTGAAATGAAGG
Organism: Sardina pilchardus; assembly: GCF_963854185.1. Classification (NCBI taxonomy): domain Eukaryota; kingdom Metazoa; phylum Chordata; class Actinopteri; order Clupeiformes; family Clupeidae; genus Sardina; species Sardina pilchardus. The sequence continues at coordinate 4,239,273 of NC_084994.1, forward strand.
CTAATGTCCGCGAATCCAGTTGATATGGACATTTTCAGATCAAATAACTCCTCAAGATTGTGATCTGAGGTTGATGTTACACCTCTCCATTATGAGTAGAACTGCAGGGTAATGGATAACATATCACTATATTATGTTTTGCTTAGAGAGTCACAGGTTCGTGTCCCGCGAGCATTTTGTCTTGTCAACATTTTTTTTTTTTAAATACACATTAATTTTTTTTCATAGTGGTTATGATGCGTTGCGTTACCAGGACAAATTAGACATTTAAATATGGCAAGCATGTTTGTAGGCTTGTTCCGTACAAGTTGTTCGTCTCCAGTTTTGAAGTGACAAAACTTTAAGCGGCCACATCTGTCGAAGAAACGTCATCAGTCGTGAAACGTCATCAAGGAAGCCAGTTGACATAGGAAGCCAGTTGCTATGTAACACCGGCATAAAGTTGGCAGGTCTCAGACTGACCGGCCGGTCGTCGGTCATGGCGGATGATCGCGGATCACGTGAAAATCGGCCGATTCCAGTCACCAGACGATCGATCGGTGCACATCTAATCATTCACAGGTATGTAATGTGTCTAATATTGCCATTAGCTGCAACTCAAACGCCTTTCTCCTTTTTCCCATTTGAATCTGTGAAATTGATCATTAAATATAGTAAAACAGGACTACAGGGAGTTGTGGAGAGTACCTGGTATGATTTGGTCATTGCGGGCGTTGTACAGGGTGCCCAGATCCAGGGGTCTGCTCAGGGCACTCATTACCATAATGGAGTCTGGACCTGAAACGACAACAGAATCATTTGGTGATGGACCCACAACCAATATGCATCATTATTATATGGCTCTGTATAATGCTGTAGAATGCTCCATTCACTTGAATGGGCCTATTATTTTTCAAACAGTTGTATTATTATATATATATATATTCCTGTATTTAGTATTGGCTCGTTTTTGCCTGTCTGGATAGCTAGCTGCTAGAGAGCTGACTCCGGGCTAGTTTCTCCACCCAGTCAAGGACATTCACTCTGGAACTACAACAACTGGACTGTTGACTAATCCACCTCTCAGCGTCGGACCGTTTGCCTTTTCCAACCGGTGCATCGGGACACGGGAGCGGTAAGCTTCAGGACGAGACCGGACCGTTTCGTTTACGAACGTTACCTGGGGAAGCTAACAGTACGGTAAGCTGCAACTAGCCTGTTGAGGCGAAGGGGCTATTTTCAGCCACACCGCTCGCGAGCCGCGACCAGGCCTGCATCTCTGTGTTGTCCGTGTGTGTGTGCGAACGTGTGTGTGGGGCCCATGTTTTTTGTTTGTATAATTTAGTTCCCAGTGTTAATCTGGGTACGAGGTCAATAGCATTTTGAGCGTATTTCATTGTCGTATTGGCCGTGATTGTCATATTTGTCTGACAGCCATCCTGTAATTACTGGAATTGCTATTCCATCTGTACATAATCTTTTCTTCATCTTAAGTAAATCAATAATACTTTTATTTAACTTACAACGTGGTCTGATTCGCTCATTTACATTGAACCCTGTGACACCCCATTAGGCCGACTTCTGTCCCCCTCATTCCCTGTAAACCGGCGCCTGAGGGTTGGGGTGCTACATAAAATGGAGGCACCGCTGGGATAATAATATTGTTTAATTAGCCGTTACATCAGACCACGTAGCGTACATAACTTAAATAGGGATTTCTAAAGTAATCTTTTGACTGCTTTGTAAAGCAACAACATAGTAACAAATTATTTCTATAGCCTGTTGATATTAATATGCTGTGTTTGTAATATTCTTGTACAATCTAGCCTATGCTTACACTTAGGCCACTTATTTTAGTTTATTAACGTGTAATAGCTGCTACTGAGTAGCTCTTAATAAGTTTCCTGTATAGCATATTACTATTATTATTATTCCTTGTAGCTTATATAATTATACTTCATCTAACTAGTCATTAAATAGGTCTGTATTAAATTCTACTGTTTAGTGACGAGTAAAGTAAAGTCCTGCTTTAAATTACAGTAGGTATAGCATTTTAATATAGAGAATAGCCAAGGAAGTCATTCATTTATAATCTAAATTGAATAGCTTCCAGAAAAAAATAAAAATAAACAGTAAACTTAGTAAGCACAACATAGAGAGCATGGCACAGCTTCTTAACTGGTGCAAAGGGGAAGGCATTGATCCTGAGTATGCCCTGATGGTGAAAGATGTCCCTGAAGATGCCGAAGTGGGCGTCATTGAAGACACGCTGCAGTCCATCAAAGTCCTTGGAAGAGTGAGAGTAAGAGGAAGGATGTATGACTCTGAGCTCCAATGTCTCACAGTGTTGTGTGAATGCCGTGAGAGAGTATGGGTATTTCTCAAAGTCAAGAGCTCGTCCTTGATAGAATGCTTTCTTTGAAGTCGAGTGCTAGAGAGACAAGGCTACACACCTTCCCAGTACCCTCTCCAGCCGTCAAGATCTATGCAATGGAACAGCCTAGCGAGTGTGGAAGTGCACGTCAATTGTGCACGGTTCCGGCTGCGCGCTTAATTAGAACCGTGGAAATTGTGCTGCTTTTACAGGAGTTCCGACAACTGCGGCTGCACTTTCCTCTAAATAAACTTTTTGGAGTAGCCTACAGTATTTCCACATTCGACTTGGTCTTCACATATCACAATCCGTAGTTTATAACTATGTTAGTGTCAATGGAAAGTTATACCGGTAATTGGCAACAGCAACGGTAATGTTAAACTTCTACAAAGTTCGTAGGCTATTGGGCGAAGTTCTGAGATAAATTAATAACAAGTCTATCACAACTTGTTCATGCACATTGACATATGCATTTATGATGAATATGCACAATAACTTGATATAAATGCCTGAGCAAATATACGATGGCATTAACAAAACACTTGATAAATCATATTTAGCCTACATTAACACACACTGCTTCTTTGCATCTACTTTCCATCTCCCTCTCTCTCTCTTTTTTTTTTAAACCGCACCATCAGAATATTTCTAATTGTTCATACGCAAAGGATTGTGGGTTATTTCTTCACTCCGAGGATCCATCGATGCATCCTCCAAAATTCTCCGAAATTCTCAGATCGAAGGACTCAGTACTTGCTAGAATTTGAAAGCATCCTTGACTTTGGAACAGTGCTTGACGAGATTTGATGACGTAACGTCCTTGAAAAAGTGGCTTGGAAGGAGCAATCCTTGACTTTGAGAAGCACCCTATGTGTCCACACCGTTCCTCCTGAGGTGTGGCCTGAGGGCAGCCGCTGGCCATGGAGGATCATGGGAGCTCCTGATGTTTCAACCACCGTTCCAGAGAACCCACAGTCACCCAGTCCAGGTTCAGAGGACGAAACCGCGTCAAAGGGTGTGAACAACCCATTCAAAGCATGTTCTCCAGAGGCAATCATTCGGGCTGTAGGAGATCTAATGGAGAGGCAGGGCAGGCTCTCAGGTGAGTCAAGTGTTTTCAAGAGGCTACGCACATTTTCTGGCATCACTCCCACTCCACCTGGTGAAGAACAGCTTGATAGTTGGGTTGATCAGGCCCGTTTCATGATTGAAAACTGTAATCGGTCAGACAGAGAGAAAAGCCTGAAGATTATAGAAAGTCTGAAAGGGCCAGCGCTTGAGATGGCCCGGGCTGTTAGAAGCAGCAACCCACATGCGTCAGCCAGAGACTATGTTGATGTGATTGAGAACACATTTGGAGTGAATGAGACTGGAGAAGAGCTCTACTTTTCTTTCAGACTCCTTTGCCAGCAGCCAGGGGAGAAGCTTTCTGAATTTCTCAGACGTATTGAAAGACATCTATGTAAAGTTGTACAACGAAGAGGTCTCCCATCCTCTGCAGTGAACAATGTACGTCTAGACCAGCTCATTAAAGGAGCATTGGGGGCGGACATGATGATTCTAAATCTCAGACTGAGAGAACGTCGGAACAATCCACCCACGTTTATCCAGCTTTTGATTGAGATCCTCGCAGAAGAGGGGTACGAAACATCACGCCAACAGCTCAAGTCCACCCTGAAGCCGGTTCGTGTGAGAAGTGCTGCTGTGGCACATGCTGACAGTGATATGCAAGCCCTCAGGAATGAGATAGCAGCATTGAAGCTTCAGACATCGGAGCACAGAGCTGTGCAGCCCATACATTCTGCAGTTGGCCAAGAATTTCCCTCCACTGATGATGAATGTGAGAGTGGAGATGGGAATGCCCTGAAAAAAGAGGTGAGAAAGTTGAGAAAACAGCTCAAAGTTATGACTGTCCGTCCAGCCACAGCAGCCACCGAGAGGCCAGCCCGTCAGCTGAATTCCCCCAACTCCCCTCAGCATCAGCACAGTGCATACCAACAGACACGGTCTAGGGATTTCTTTTGCTACCGATGTGGTGAGGATGGGCATGTTGCCACAAAGTGCAGAGCTCCTGAAGACCCACAGAAAGTTGTGCAGAAGTTCATCGACGCACAGCGAAAAAACAGAGACAGAGGAGGACGTGGCCCAGCTGGTAATGACTCCTCTGATGTCCGGGTTAGAAGAGGGGCAGTGAGAACTCGACAGGGATGTCTGCCTGAAGGTCTTGTAGGTCCACCGTCCACAGCTCAGATTAAAGTCGAGGGGAAGAGATGCACAGCCCTCCTCGACAGCGGATCACAAGTGACCATCATTTTTGACAGCTGGTACACCAAGCACCTGGCCCATGTCCCCCTTCAACCAGTCAGTGGACTAGCCATATGGGGGCTGAGTGACTCTGATAGCAGCTATCCTTATCGTGGCTACATCCAGGTAGAATTACAGCTCCCAAATAAGATGGCTGGTGACACAGGGCCTATCTCCATCCTTGCTTTAGTGTGCCCCGACCCTCGTTGCTCTGACAGTATCCCCATTCTGGTGGGCACCAATGTTCACAAAGTTCGTCCGGGCAATGGTGTCTCACCTGTCAGGCAAAGCAACGACCCAATTCACTCACTAAGAGTTTGCACGTCCCAGTACGACAGTGAATGGCCAGCTCAGCCTACATATGTTCCGGGCAAGCACAGAGATACAGTTGCCGATGTCAAGTGGGTGGGCCCTGGTCCATTGGTCATTCCTGGTGCCAGTGAGGACATTGCCACATGTAAAGTCACTGAAGCACAGCCACTAAAGAAAGGCATACTCATCACAGAGCGTGCATCCTCTATTGCTCTCCCCACCAGTGTATTTGTCCAGCCCACTGTGCTGTTTTCTTCTGCTCTTGACAAAAACAAATTTCTAGTCATGGTAAAGAATGAGTCACTCAAGGAGACTGCAATTCCTGCTGGCACTATTATCGCACACCTTCATGTTGCTGATACTGTGGTGGAGCCCAAAGGAGCTGAGCCGAATTCCACTGCAAGGATAGACCCAGACCTGTTTGATTTTGGAGACTCCCCTGTTCCTGAAGATTGGAAAGCAAGGCTCTCAAGAAGGCTGGCTGAGAGGACAGGAGTATTCTCCATGGATGAGTGGGATGTCGGACCGGCCAAGGGGGTGGAACATCGGATCCGGTTGAGTGATGAAAAGCATTTCAGAGAGAGGTCCCGTCGGATAGCGCCTGCTGACTTTGATGACTTGAGACGTCATCTACAGGGGCTGTTAGCAGCGGGAATCATAAAGGAGTCTAGGAGCCCTTACGCATCCCCCATTGTCATTGCTAGGAAGAAGTCAGGCCAGTTGCGCACTTTGAACCGACACACAGTTCCTGACCAGTACGCTGTTCCCCGCATTGATGATGCCCTGGATTGTCTCAGTGGCAGCCGGTGGTTCTCCGTCCTTGACCTCCGCAGTGGGTACTATCAGATCCAAATGGCAGAAGAGGACAAAGAGAAGACAGCATTCATCTGCCCTCTTGGGTTTTATCAGTTTGAGAGGATGCCACAAGGAGTCACAGGGGCCCCTGCAACATTCCAACGGCTCATGGAAAAGACAGTTGGAGACATGCATCTGCTTGAAGTCATTGTTTACCTTGATGACATCATAGTCTTTGGGAGGACCCTGGAACAACATGAAGAGCACCTGTTCAAAGTCCTTGACAGATTAGAAGAGAGTGGGTTGAAGCTATCCATGGATAAGTGCCAGTTCTGCCGCTCACAAGTCACGTACTTTGGCCACATCGTGTCAGAGGCTGGCATTGCCACAGATCCCGCCAAGGTAGAGGCTGTGGCCAACTGGAAGCAACCCACTGACCTCCCATCTCTTCAGTCCTTCCTGGGTTTCTGCGGATACTACCGCCGTTTCATCAGAGACTTCTCCATCATAGTTCGTCCATTGACAGAGCTGACCAAAGGCTACCCTCCCACTCAAAGAGGCAAGAGAGCTGTTACATCTTCAGCCGGTACAACCTATTACAAGGTGAAAGAGCCTTTCGGAGAGAGGTGGGATAACACATGCACTCAAGCCTTTAACCAGATCATCCAGAGCCTGACAAGTGCACCAGTCCTTGCTTTTGCAGACCCCACCAAGCCCTATGTGTTGCACGTAGATGCTAGTCTGCATGGTTTAGGAGCTGTATTAAATCAGGAGTATCCTGAGGGTCTCCGACCAGTTGCTTTTGCCAGCCGCAAGCTGAGTCCCTCTGAGAAGAACTACCCTGTCCATCAGCTCGAGTTCCTGGCATTGAAGTGGGCTGTAGTTGACAAGTTTCATGACTATCTGTATGGCGTGAACTTCACCATCAGGACAGATAACAACCCTCTGACTTATGTCCTGACCACTGCAAAGCTGAATGCCGCAGGTCATCGCTGGCTCGCTGCTTTGTCTTCATACAGTTTCACCATACAGTATAGGCCTGGGTGCAGTAATATTGATGCAGACTCACTATCCCGGAATGTGTTCTGCGGGAGCAATGGTCAGTGGCAAGACATCCCCTCTGAGAGCATCCAGGCTCTTTGCAAGCAAGTTGAGGTTGGGGAAAGTGCGGCCCTTCCTGGGTGTGCAGAGGTTCTTGGTATCCCACCTGAAGCAATTCCAGACTGTTATGCTTTTCCTGTTCATCTTGATGTTGGACATCTGGAACAGTTGAGCAACCCTGAGCTTTGCAAAGCCCAAGATGCTGATCCGGTAATAGCCCCAGTGAAACAGTCTGTGGAAAGTGGATGTGCATCAAATAATGCACAGCATGACTCTAGGGAGACAGCACTGTTGAGGCGAGAGGGGCCCAAGCTGAGGGTAATGAACAGTTTGCTCTATAGAGTCATTCAGCGATCATCTGGAAATGAAGCTCAGCAGTTTGTCTTGCCTAGAGTGTATATCCCGATGGTGATCAGGTCTCTTCACGATGATTGCGGACATATGGGCATTGAGAGGACGACAGACCTCATCAAAGATAGGTTTTACTGGCCTAGAATGGGAGCTGAGATTGAAGATTCAGACCACATCACCATTATGCTACTGCCAGCATATAGACCACTGGTTAAAGTCACCAAGCCAGTTCGGAAAGAGGTGCGAGTGTGGCCGGAAGGGGCTGTAGTAGCACTTCAGGACTGTTTTAACACCACAGACTGGGGCATGTTCAAGCTAGCTGCCTCTCACAACTCCACCAACATCAATCTCCAAGAATACACCGACTCAGTAACCGCATACATCACCAAATGCATTGATGATGTAACAGTGCTCAAAACCATCACTGTCCGGGCAAATCAGAAGCCGTGGTTGACAGGAGAAGTCTACAGGCTGTTGAAGGCTAGGAATGCTGCCTTCAAAGCAGGAGACCAAGACAGCCTGAGGACAGCAAAGGCCAACTTGTCACGTGGCATCAGGGACGCCAAAAGACAGCACTCCAGGAACATAGCCCACCGTTTCAGCGACAGCAGAGACGCGCGCAGTTTGTGGCAGGGGCTACAGGCGATCACAGACTACAAGTCTCCACCTCAGACCTGTGTCAGCTCCACCCCTCTGCTAAATGAACTGAACAGTTTTTTTGCTCGCTTTGAGGCTCAGAACACAACATCTGCACAGAAATCCCCCCCTCCCCCAGACGACCAGGTGATTGCACTGTCTGCAGACAATGTCAGGAGAACACTCAGCAGGATCAACACCCGGAAAGCGACTGGTCCTGACAACATACCAGGCCGCGTACTAAGACACTGTGCAGACGAACTCGCTGATGTCTTTACGGACATCTTCAACACCTCTCTGTGCCAGGCTGTTGTCCCCACATGCCTTAAAGCCACCACCATCATCCCGGTCCCAAAAAAGTCCTCACCATCCTGCTTCAATGACTACCGTCCGGTTGCACTCACGCCCATCCTCATGAAGTGCTTCGAACGGCTGGTCATGGAGCACATCAAGTCCGTGCTCCCCCCCTCACTGGACCCCTTTCAGTTTGCATATCGGTCGAATCGCTCGACCGAGGATGCCATCGCTACCGCCCTACAACCAGCCCTCACACACCTGGAAAAGAAAAACTCCTACGTTAGAATGCTGTTCATCGATTTCAGTTCAGCATTCAACACAATCATTCCACAACACCTGGTCATTAAACTCCGCCAGCTAGGACTCAACACCTCCCTGTGCAACTGGCTGCTCGACTTCCTGACAGGGAGACCACAGGCAGTGCGGGTAGGCAGCAACACATCCAACAGTGTGACAGAGGGCTCTGTCTAGCTCACGTCACATAGTTGTGAGAACTACTGCTTTTACCGCGGGGGTGCACACCCAACGTTATTAGCCGGTACATGATAACGCACATAAACATAAACAACGCATATGAACATTAGCCGACACACGGAACACGCACATACAAAACATTGCACATGAGACTCGTGTCGTTTCTCCCAGTCACTCCCGGTCACGTTACATAGCCATTTAATACAACGTACATGAATAAACATACACTTACTTTTTGGGAGCGCTCTACGTTTGTCTGTCGTATGTCTTGTCTGTTTTTGTCTCTCCTTCTCATAGTTTACTTTGTCATAGCCATTGTGTGTAATTCCTTTCAGCGTTTGTTTGGAAGGTTTGAAGACTGCGCGCGCTGCCATGACAGGCCAACCAGAGCGATAGTAAATGTGGGCTATTTCAGTGTGGTCTGGCCTGCGCAATGCAGTGTGGGAATGGGCAAATCTATGGGTAGAGGGGTGCGTTGGTGAATAATGAAATTAATGAAATGAAAGTGTATAAGTGGTGGTAGATTGCTAATGAAGTTATGCTAATGAAGAGTATCGATTGCCAGTAATACTGTCCTTGTGTTATTTACGAGTTATAATGTCCATGGTACTTAATTGATTTATCTTGTGAATTGGTGCAACCTGTGGGAGGGGTTGAGCGTTCAAAAGAGGGGCTCTGATTATTCTAGGGAGAGTGAGCAGAGCACCAGCTCAGGTAACTTTGTGAGACAGACTGTGGCTGTAGTGGTACACAGAAAAACGTGTTGCCTTAAACTATTGAATTCCTTTTGTTTGCTTTTCTTAGTTTAGTAAAGTATTTTGTTTCTTTAGTATATATATTTTTTATTAATCATTTATATTGTTGGCCAGCATTTTTTGCATTCTTCAATTGGACCATTTGGACTTTTGGGTGCACTTTAAAAATAAAACACCTTGCACTAAAGTGCTGTTGTGGCGGAACCTGGATTATTTTGAAGAACCTACAGCTGAGCTGGATGACTCTGTGACAAACACCATCACCCTTAACACAGGGGCCCCCCAGGGATGTGTGTTGAGCCCGCTCCTCTTCACCCTGTTAACACATGACTGCACACCATTACACAACTCCAATCACATCATCAAATTTGCGGATGACACTACTGTGGTGGGTCTCATCAGCAATAATGATGAGACTTACTATAGGAGTGAGGTGAGCCATCTGTCCTCCTGGTGCAAGCACAACAATCTCTCCTTGAATGTGGAGAAGACCAAGGAGATTGTTGTGGACTTCAGGAGAGCGCACGCCCCACACCCACCTCTGACCATCAACTGTGCTGCTGTGGAGAGGGTCAGCAGCACCAAGTTCTTGGGAGTGCATGTTGCTGAGGATCTCTCCTGGAGCACCAACATCTCATCCCCAAGAGGGCTCACCAGCGCCTGTATTTCCTCCGCAAACTGCGGAGAGCTGGAGCCCCAACCCCCATCATGTCCACCTTCTACAGGGGAACAGTGGAGAGCGTGCTCACTAGTTGCATCACTGTGTGGTATGGTACCTGCACTGCATCCTGCCGCAGGTCCCTCCAGCGCATTGTGAGAGCAGCAGAAAAGATCACCGGCACCTCTCTCCCCCCCATCCAGGAACTGTACAACACCCGTCTCACCCGGAAAGCTATCCGCATTGTGCAAGACCCAACTCACCCCTCACACAGCCTCTTCACCCTGCTGCCTTCTGGAAGGAGACTGAGAAACCTCCAGGCCAGGACCAACAGGCTGAGGGACAGCTTCTTTCATCAAGCTGTCAGGGCACTAAACTCCCTTCCTGCTCTGCCCCCATTCCCTGCTGCCCCCCCCCTCCCACATAAACTCAGGACGCAATCACTCCCCGCCCCCTTCCCACATAACTCAGGACGCTTAAATTCACTCATTCCCCCTCACCCAAAGAATTCCACACAAGTTTTTATTTATTTATTAATAACTGCACTTTAATTGAAACCTGCCCATTTGCACAATATTCCATGTTTAGTGTCTTTGGATGTTTCTATGTGTTTGTGTGTGTGAGTGTGGGATTGTGTATGTGTCACGGGTAGCATTCACACCAGGGAAAACGGGTGGGGGGGAACTAAAACAACACACGGGGCTTCCATAGGGACGGGTTTTAGGGTGGAACATAACAAACACACGGAACATAACAAGATGGCAGCTTCACAAGGTGATTGCTTAATCATTACACACAGGTGTGCAGCGGGAAATTGGGGCTTGGTGATTGGCACACAGGGTGTAGATTGGTGTTCTTTAGGCTGCCGCTTGCAGTCGAGGTTATGCGTGGCTCGGGGGAAGTCGTGGCAGACAGCGGGCGTTTGCAACAAAGCCGCCGGACCGACGTGACGATCCCGGTGGGAGACGCGACGGGGACTGCTCGCCTCGCCACCAGCTAGCCCTGAAGCCGGGTTGCCTTGATACCGAACAGTGTTGCCAGAGTCCGCTTATTATAAGCGACTTGGGCTTGTTTTTCGGTGAAGTTGCGGGTTGCGGTTTTGGGGGCGTGTATTTTATGTGGTCGCTTCTTTTGGGCTTGCTTCGTGTTTGTTGTTTCTGCGTAGAATCCAGGCAAAGTCTACACGTACACAAAGGGCATTTTAAACCTATGCCTCTGCGTCGACTCTACGCGGTAACTACAGGCTCCTCTAACATGAACGCCCTAGAAATGTAACGTCAGGTATTCGGGGAGGGGATGCTACTTGGGTCGCTTCTTTAGGGCTTGTTTCAAGGACCTGCTGCTTGTTTTTGCTCACGTGACCTGGCAACACTGATACCGAAGCGCCATCGGATGCCAGAGGGGTGGAATCGTCCACCCCTCGCAAAGCTAAGTAACCTGCCCTTTGCTATGCAGCGACTGTTCCTGTGATGTGAATCTGGCCACAGCTGAGTCTACTTCCTCAACTGCATTAACGTTATCCCGTCAGCTGCTTGTTCGACTAGTCTGCTACAGTCTGCTACTGTCTTCCGATTGATGAGTGCTGCCGCTCCTGAACTGTAAACACTGGATCTAGCGACGTCATAAAGACTGCTTACCCAGAGACTAACGTGACGTTGCTAACGGCGGCGCTGACTGTCCGTGGTGGCCATTGGACTAATGTCTCTGTTTTATTGAAGATGCTCCTTGTCCCTGTCCTTTACATTGTTATGTGCTGGCACCACGAGTGTTGCCAGCGAGGACTATTTACTACTCCCACCTCAGTGCTGAACCAGCTAGCTGCATCCTGTAGCCACCAGCTAACTCCATCCCCTTTAGCTCCCTCTATGGCCCTTCTGCTGCGGCCGTAACACCGTGACTGACATATGTGGCCTCAGCCACTCTTTCTTATAGCCGGGCCTAGTGGCCATAACAGCCTAGTGGTGTGGGGTGCAGTGTTTTGAGAGTGCTGTGCTGTGTTAAGTGACCAACGGGGCGGACTGTCCCCCTTACTTCCATTGAACTGTTTTCTGTTATAACACTGAGTGCTGCGCTGTGATAAGTGTTCAAACAGCGTGACTGTCTTTCATTATTGTGTGTAGTGGACTGTTTGCTTCCTGTTATTCCCTGGGCCGGCTGTACAAAGAGGGTGTGGTAATTCGCCTCTGTCTTACTGTCTGAACAGCTGCCACAGTCTGCGGAGCCGCTGAGTGGAGAGACTGGGCCTACCACCGCCAGCAGGAGGGACCGCCACTGGAGGAGCCCTTGCCAACCACCCTGGGCCTTGTTTGGTGGGACTGCTCGTTGCACTGGACATTGAGGGGGGGGTATCTCTTAGGACAAAAGACTTTTAAATACTCTTCTCCATTTATTAAATAAAAGACATTTTGTACTGTACCACTTGACCCTTGGCATTATTGCAGAGTACAGCGTTCTCCCCACTGACAGAGGTCTTTTTAGCTAGGGGGCATCAGCGCCCCCTACCTGTGACATATGTATGTACATATATGTATGTGTATATATATGCATATGTATGTATATTGTGTCTAGTCTGTGTCATAGTTTTTTATATATATTTTTTACCATAAATTGTGCTTTATGTTGAAGGGAGAACAAGGAGCATGAAATTTCATTCTCTGTATCGCAGAAAGTGACAATAAATAGACTTTGACTTTGACTTTTCAAGACGATCCATCGGAACCATCTGTTGCCCATTGGATACTTGGTGAGGTTGCCTGGAGATGACAGTGAGCCTGATGTACCCCAGAGGCGAGTGACCAGATCCCAGAGGTTTCGCCATGAGCAGCAGGGACGTGCACAGGAATTTTGAGGGGCAGTTGCTCGGACCTGAAAAAAGGGCACCCCCCCCCCCCTTAAAAAAAAAAAAAACATATCACTGTAGGCCTATCTGCCCTATGTGCCTCTTCCTGGTCCACATTTTCCGTGGTCTGGAGGCTTGTGGCTGCTCCTCATCTTAGATGTAACGTAGCCTATGAAAAATTGTCATTAGTAGGCTAAAATATGACTCTGATTAATTAATCAATTCACCAACACAGTGTCATCTTTATGTCATCTTTATCACAAAGTCTGCAAAGTCTCTGTCTCACCTGCTGGTTGGCTTTTTCGTAACCAGCCCTGTAGTGATGTGCTGCTGCCCTTTGCTGCCTATTTGAGTTGTCTCTCCCTCTCCCGAATCTTTTCAGTAGCCTACCCCACACACTGATAGGATTTAGGCATTTAACCATTTTGAATGAAATAATGAATGTGATGCATTACTTCCATCATTCATTTTTCTGGCTAAAACGAAATGTGAGAAACGAACTATTAGCAGACATGCCTACCAAAAAAATAGTAGCCTGCTATGGGACAACGGGCTGTTTGTCTGCTTGCAAGCTATCTGTCTGATTATTTAGGCTAAACGTAGCAAACTCAGCCTGGATTTATGAAGAATGTAATTAATGTCATACAACTTGATGATGATTATTGTTCGTTTGTTATGCATCACAAACTAACCTTTTCCGACAACGTTCAGGAGGCAGTCGGTCTCACCAGACAACCGCGACAATATCTTTGGTCTAGGGCCACGATATCATGCAGGCTCAACTCAGGTGCCGGTCGCGTGCAGCGCTGCAGCTACGTAAATAAAATTTGCCCTCACCCTACTGACTTTCACTCTCGGTGCCCCAATGGAAGTGAATAAGGCAACTTTACTTCGCGATTTTTAAAAAAAATCTAGGCCCACGTGAAATTCTGCGTCCATTGTAGCCTACGATTTATTGTTATTTTTTTGCCCTCGGAGGGGCAACGTGAGTCGAGAAGGGCATATGGGCAGTTGCCCGAGCAACCTGAGCAACCCCCCTGTGCACGTCCCTGGTGTGTGTGTATTTATGTGTGTGTGTGTGTGTGTGTGTGTGTATGTGCTTGTCTGTGTTTGTGTGTGTGTGTGTTCCTGCATGTTTGTGTGTGTGTGTGTGTGTGTGTATGACCGTAGCATCCAGCAACCAGAGCAACCATTCTCTTTTAAAACTTTTATATTTGGAAACTAGTTCATTAAAGGTTTCTAATGGTGTCACTTAAATATGTTTCTAGGACAAAAAATAGCAGAGATTGTGATGTGTGTTTGGAACAGTTTTTCAAATCCCCAGCGGGGGATTTAGACTCCAGAGGGTTAACACCACCATCTACAGGCCGATGGGTATACAGTCCTGAATGTACACTTAAATCCATTTATTTTATAGCCCCCCATGGATGAAATTCCACAAAACTTGGCATATTCCCAGGGGGATGTCAGGTTAATCATACACATGAAATTTGGTGCAGTTCATAACATCTCATCTGAAGATAGGGGCAATCAAAGCAATATTACATTGCATTTTCAATTTTTACCATGGGGGTGCAAATCACAAATGACTGGTTATAAGCTAAGTTGATGCAAGCTCTTGAGACCAACATACCATAAACATTTTGTCATCCTCGGTGCCACGGTTCAGGTAGTTATGTAGGAAAAACTGTCATTTTTTGGCTTCGGGCGGGGGCAGCGCAGGGGTGGAGTGACCCCCGGGGACGAAACAAAATTTTTCTACAGAAGTCTACTGGGGCTACATGCCCACCAAGTTTCATGCGCTCCAGTGTTACGGTGTTTCCGGGAATCGTTGACGAAAAATGATGGGAAAAAAGAATAATAATAAAAAAATAAGCTATGCTAGCGGCGGTCATAAATATAGCCTAACTTTTGATTTATGTGCAGAAAACCTAGAAAACCCCAAACGATTGTCAGCCATGTTGGATTTTTTCTCAAAGTTGATAAGAGGGAGGTGTCAGATTGATATTTACTGTATTTTGATTCACAGCAAAACTTCATGACTGTAGTTAGGCAGATTTTGACCATAATTGTGAAGTGAAAGTAAACAAACAATCTCTGTTACATCCTCGACAGACTCCAAACACGTATCAATTATGCACACGAAGCACCAACAACACAATGTCTCTCTCTCACTCGCTACCGCATGAACTCACGAACACAACAACTGGCGTATGCGCGCAGGAGCGGTCTTTCTAACAATTACTCTCGTTTGAATTACTCACGAACCGATCGCATATGGCATGCATGTCAGATGAAAGAGGAGACACCGAGCTATCCAATGATAAATACATATGTAGCACCCCAACCCTCAGGCGCCGGTTTACAGGGAATGAGGGGGACAGAAGTCGGCCTAATGGGGTGTCACAGGGTTCAATGTAAATGAGCGAATCAGACCACGTTGTAAGTTAAATAAAAGTATTATTGATTTACTTAAGATGAAGAAAAGATTATGTACAGATGGAATAGCAATTCCAGTAATTACAGGATGGCTGTCAGACAAATATGACAATCACGGCCAATACGACAATGAAATACGCTCAAAATGCTATTCATACTTTGCAGTCACGTGACCGCCATGGTTACCTGGCGGGCAACAAACGTTGAAAAAATGGCGACGAACAGCGGCCAGCAGACATGAATACTAGAATCAATCAACTATTATGTCAGAAAATGTCAAAATGAGGTATCAAGAAAAGATAAATATACTCGGAACTTGTGATCCATACACAGCACCTGCTGGTTTATTCATTTATTTGAAGCTGGCAAAGTCTCTACCAAACATTTATTGTGGACGGACGGACGGCGCTACCTATGGACGTTACTGATGATAGACATCGGACTTGCTTTTTACTCTCAGGTACGTTTGGTCGAATTATGTGCTAACTAATGAATTCAACAATATGTATTTTGGGATCATTTGTCTGATACTCGAGGTTTTACGTGATAATCTCGTTAGCGCCGTACTGACACTGGTTTTGTGCACCAGCAGGCTAGGCTAGCCCCGTTTGTTTACATTGAAACAGCTTGCTTCGATGTCTCTGAAATGCACTTAAATTGTGATCACACTATTGATTTTACATATTGAGACATTGGGAAACGTACGACTGCTGTGTGGACTCGAAATGTAAAGCTTAAATATGCTTTAGATGCGTTAGAATATCACTCGCGATTAGCATGCTAATTGTATTGAAAATGAATGAGTGAGCTACCAATCGCCACTGTAATGACCTGACGATCCCTGGTAATACTTTAAAACGTGATCAGACACTCTAGCTCACTTCTTAAGACCATAGAGATGGTGTTACAATAGTATGGAGTTGAAATTCGATGTGTAAATATGCTTTAGAAGTGTAGACATGTCAACCGCAATTTGCATGCTAGAAACAGAGTGATGAATGGGCTATTTTTGGTTACTACTTTTACGAGGGTTGAGGGTCTCTGAAAATGTATTTAATCCCTCATCAGATCATCTGGCTAGCATGTTTAGTCCCTGTAGATGTTGTCACTACAGTGTGGAGTCGAAATTCGAGGCCTAAATATGTTTTAGATATGTGAACAGACCACCTGATTTTTAATGTGTGTTAATGCACCACTAATATGTGCAGTGATAGGCTTTTATTTCTACTCTGGGCATGTGTGTATTCAAAATTGATTCTGTATGGTGTGATTAAAGTTGCTTATGTCTTTTTCTTGTAGAACACTGCATCTGTGCCTCCCTTTAGGTTTGAGCCCTCATCCTGCGACTGACCATGTGGCCCTCCGTTGCCACAGAACTGGCCCTTGAGTACTGCCAGAAGGGGACTACTGCCTGGAGGATCAAGAGGGATCAAGAGGGCCGACAGAATGCACATGGAGGCAAGGGATACATTAACACTGACAGGAGGCGACCCCAGAGCTGTTGAGCGTGAGGTGCGCAGGCTGATGGGTCAGGCGTCAATCCAGCTGTGTGAGCAAAATCCAAGGATACTCTCCCAATGGTAGATCAAATGCTTTAGGGAAATGATAATTTTACCTTTATTCATTTTAATTTCTGCAGCAACCATGTCTGTGTCCTTAGAGGAACTTTGAAATGGTCAATGTGCCATATGATCAGGCAAGGGCCTTAATAGAGAGAGAGAGTTCAGATGTAGAGTGTGTAGAGAGAGAGGAAGCAACAGAGGTGGAGGATACAGTGGTGCATGCTGGTAATGGATTTCTGAAAGATAATCATGATTTCACATGCCAAAATGGATGAGTTTTATGTAGATGGATGTCACAACAATAGACATTTGTTAAAATAATTATTCGCACTAATTGTACCATGTGCTTGAAAAGATTTCTCTGGTGGTCTGGAGGGAGAGGAGGCCTCGCTGCTGGCTCCAAAGCAGGTGCAGTTTGATACAGGTAGGTTAGATGCTTTTCTTCAATTTCTCATTAAATTGGATAAGGTCCTCCAGCTATAGTTTACAAAGACCTAACTCATTCATGCACGATTGGTTTGTGTGTGTATTTTGCAGTTTTCCACGGTGGAAGTGAAGAGGACTTGGATGCAGAGAATGCGTGCTCAGAGCTGAAATTCAAACATCTCCAAGGCCTGAAGGAAGTCATCCCAAAGGACTTTCACAGCTTTTACGTCAATTTGCTTCACTAATATAGGATGGCAATGTAACAAAACACACAGAGCCTCACAGATACATGCACACAGACACACAGACCCACCCTGCTCACAAACACGAATACACTTAGTGTAAGGCTTAGTAAAACAAGTCTCAACCATAATCTGTGTTCATACAAGCTATTGATGTATTTTTAATATCTACTGCTACTATTACTAGGGTTATTATTGCTAGACTTATTATACATGTGCCTTGAAGTTTTAAAATGTATCTAATATAATACTTGAATTGAAATGAATTGAATGTGATGGATACTACCATTAAATTGTTGTCTTTATTATTGTTTTATTGATTCGAAGTTCAGCTGTCCAGGTCTACTTCTAGACTATGCCTCTACTGCTTGTAAAATACCCAGTAGCAAGGGTTTTATTTATGGGAGAAACAAGGGCTGTTTTTTTAGATAAAAACGAGTGAAAATGGTGACTATCAGTAGGCCTGTTTTGGTTAAAAATCAAGAGAGAGCTCGTGAGCCAAGGTAAGTTATCATTTCCGCCTATTAGACGACCTATCAGCTCATCTTTTTTATATTGCATCACTCATGGCGCTTAAACATTTAAACTAATGTGTAGAAAGCAATCACAATCGTTAGCTTTGGTTAACTAAAGCTTTTCTCTTGACAAGGCTCAACGCGACAGCATACTTTGTTTGCATATTCATTTCCGTCTCATCGTCTTATCGTGTTATGTTCGTAATGCATCACTCAGCTCAACGTTTCAAATATATTCCGGAAGATGTATGTTACTACAATCTTTAGCTTTGATTAGCTCGTAAAGCCTTGTCTAAAGGCTCAACGCGGCCGCAGACTTCGGTGAACATTGTTAGCAGCAGCCGTCTGTCCGTAGGCCTACCATTATTTTCAATGACAGCGTAAACTCCTATCTCCCTGCTCCCAAGTCATAAATCTCCGATTAAACATGATTTTGAGGAAATATTGTGTTAATGTTGGTACACAACAGTAAAGGATAGCCAGGTACAATACGAATACATGTTTAATACGTTTTTTTTTTTTTTTTTCTTGAAAACTAATGGATTTGGAGATTTCCGCCCGACGGCGACGATATTGTTTAAGACTCAAAATACCAAATTCCTACAAACTAGTTAAGCTACTATGTTTCGTTGGTGGTGAATGAAGTTCTTGCCCGCCAGCCGATCTTTGTGACGTCACGTGCAAAGTATGAATTGACCTCGTACCCAGATTAATGATATGCGGGTCATGTTTGGTCGGGTCGGTAAAAAAAATATGCCGTTATTTTTTTGTCATTTATATCGTACATAATTGTCTTTAAAAGAGAAAGACATAAGTTGCAGCATTCCCACTGAAACGCGATTCTATCCCCCACATTTTGTCACGAACATGTAGAAATGCACTTCTTGTTTCTGCGTAGACAGACCATCGGCTACACTTGACTGAGCAGCGAAGTTGCCGAATGGTTCATATCATCAATCTTTGGTTTTCGTGTTTGTGCAACCGGGCCCTGAAGATTTAACAAGATATAAAGTCTGACTAGCCCTACGTAGGAATTGGGAAAGTATGTAAGGCGAGATCAAGATTACGTTGTTTGCTTCTTTCCCCCATGTCGTCAACTCACTGTGAGTCCTGTGTATCGTAGCAACGAGCACTGATGTGGTGTGTCCAGTGGGAAAATCTCATGTAGGCCTAGTTTCTAGGCTCGTTTATTTGTCACGCGTCTCTATGATATAATTATTTTTAGATGCAAAAAGTCTAACTGGCTTAAGTTTGTCAGATAGCGGCTCAATTTGTCTCAGAAGATTATTGGCTGGCGAAATTATTTTTCGTTAATGGTAAACAGTATTGTGATTCATCCGTTTATTTCAGATAGTTTGTTATTAAAAACCATTAGCAAAAAAATAATTGTTCGTCGACGTTGAAAAACAGTCAGAGAATTCAGCCAATATAAGCTACTTTATTTCGCTCGTGCCAAGTTGTGAACCCAGATCTCCTGCTTAGTAGTCGAGAGAGTAAACGTTGCGCCACTGAATTAATATAGCCAACTGCAACCAATTGGAAATAGATTATATGTAATCAAAATATGTAAGAAAATGCTTATACATTAGTCTGAGCTTTAAAAGATAGCCTACAAATAGAAGATAAGATACAACTATGAATGTACGTAGGCATACGCGCCCTACGTACATAAATAGGCTTCGACGAATTTCAGCTGAAAATATTTTTTACACACGTAGGCCTGCCTAATAGAACGTCGCAACGTTTTCAAAACAAACTCGCATTTTACCACTGTAAATCGCCTCCTTAGACTATGCCATGTAAATGAAAAATAGTTATTAAAATAAATCACATAGGCCTATATAATACATATTGCACATATATAAACTATATGTTTTATATTATTCTCATGCCCGACTGACAGGAAACCCTTGCGACATCTGCTGTGAGAAAAGAGAATAGCAGCCTGGACAAACATGGCCGAACGCGAGACAACATAGTGTTGTCACATAAGTGAGCACAAAATAGCTCTAAACTACCTTGTACCGGTGTGCTTTTGATCATGTAAAAATTCTGGGTGACAAAACACGCGTATTTAGGAAAAGTCGTGAACGTAGGGTCCTGGAATTTAATCGAGTGAAAAGATTTTTTTTTTTTTGTAATCACTGCGGTCAAATGACCGCAGCCCGACCGTTCTAGGTATATCTAGGTCAAACCTACACGGCGCTTCTAGTAATACGCGTCAGCGGTCAAATGACCGGCGCTTGGCGCTTCTAGTGTTAATGATTTTAGCTGACTTTCTCCTGCATCTCTCCTGGTAGATGTCCTCAATGTAGGGAAGCTCGCAGCTTCTGAGAGGTCTTCACCACTCTTTGTATTGCTTTTCGGCTGTGAGCGGTGCAGTTCCCATACCAGGAGGTGATACAGCCTGTGAGGACACTCGGTGCTCCTGTGAAAAGCACAGAGGATCTGCCCCTGTCAGCTCTGAGCAAATAAAGCCTGGTCCTTGCAACTAATTCCCTGTTTGCCTTTTCCTCTCCCGAGTGATTCCCTGACAGGTCCCTTGATGAAGACGTTAATAAAGAGTTTCTTAATAATATTGTATGCCTGCATTTCATGCTTTGGAAAGCTTCAATTAGGCATTAATGTGAGGAACGGCTGTAACAGAAGTTGTAGTGGAAAATCCTTCATTATTTTCATTGTTGAGTCAAATAGCCTAATTTTTGGATGAATGCTGGCACGGGACAAAAAAGTAGACTAAATGCATGTTTCCCAAATTTTGAGCAATCACTAGGCTATATAATTAGGCCTATTTATGTGATGGAAGTTCATATGCGAGTCAAGGCAGGTGAGCAAATGCTTTTGGCAATATGGTGTATAATCTGTATATGCTTATTGCAGGGGTGCAACAAAATTATCTTGTCATTGTTATGACCGCCGCGCAGTGAAGCAGTGAAAGTGGACGAGACTTGGTGGGCATGTAGCCCCACAGGCATAGCATGGAACCATTGTGGCAAAAAGCCAAAGCCAAAACGTTTGACCCTGGCCTACAACATTATAGTCAAAAGACTATGCACAACAGCAGAATCAAATGACAGGGAAGATGGCACGTGCAAAAGCAAAATCAAATGACATACACAAGGACAGGCATTGTGAGGTGAGCAATTACATAGGGCTACACTTGAATGCTTTGAATCTGTTAAAAACTGAGTGTTGCACAGATATGACATAACAACTGTGTGTGTGTGTGTGTGTGTGTGTGCGTGTGTGTGTGTGTGTGTGTGTGTGTGTGTGTGTGTGTGTGTGTGTGTGTGTGTGTGTGTGTGTGTGTGTGTGTGTGTGTGTGTGTGTTTCTCTGTGTGTGTCTCACCAGTTGAAGCTGGGTCCATGTTGATGTGTAGATGTAAATGCACAAATAAATGTGTATGCTGATGTCCTGGAGATCGGTGGTGAGTGACGAGTCAGATGCTGATGTCCTGGAGATCGGTGGTGAGTGACTGGAGTCAGATGCTGGTGTGCTGAAGATCGGTGGTGAGTGGTTTAACACTCTGTGAGCAGACAGCAATATATACAATCACTCAGACACACCTACTCAGCAGCCAACATTCAACTGTGATACACAATACTATATCCACTACTGTGGACACATTCAGTGCTGAATGTTTAATGTGCACAATACACACTACTGTAGAGACACATTCAGTGCTGAATGTTTAATGTGCACAATACAACACACTACTGTACAGACACATTCAGTGCTGAATGTTTAATGTGCACAACACAACACACTACTGTAGAGACACATTCAGTGCTGAATGTTTAATGTGCACAACACATTACTGTAGATACTCATTCTGCCCCTAGTATGCTAGAGTCAGAGTGAGAGGTTTACCTGCACAGCTATGTATTGAATAGTGTTTTATACTTAAAAACATGTGTAATGTGTCATTTGTTGTTTACAAGGATTCATATTGTATAGCAACAAGGTGAGATTTGTCTGTGGATACAACTCTCTCCATTACATGTAAGTTTCTGCAGAGACAGCTTTACAGGACACTCAATAATTAACCTACATCATGTGTCTGTGCAGGGCCTTTATGAGCATGTTTATGAGCACGGGGTGCACACACAGTGTTTCAAAAGAAGTCACATGTTTTCTACACCCTCCACACACAGCACACAAGAAACACTAGCCTGGTCTCATCTTCACGTTGATCAAGTCAACATGCTATTTTTTTTCTGTGTCACTTTTTGTCTAGGTTGTAAGACTGGGTAAATTAACCTAATCAAAGAGGCTGGCAGTAGGCTACATGTCTTAGTCTACCTCTAGCCTCTCTTTTCACTTCATAACGTTTATGCTAAATGACCTGTTTGTTCTCCTTTTCTCTAAATGAGAATCGGTAAGAGAATCGTTAAAGAACTACATCGAAAATGGAATCGGAATCCCAAAAATCTTATCAATTCCCATCCCTAATCCCACCCATAGTGTCTATTTGCAAATGTAAATACTGTATCTATTATTATACTTACTGCCCTTCATTCTATTCATACTGTTTTGTATTTTTATTCTTTTTATGTTATTGTTTAGTGTTGTTTATTGAGAGCAAAAATTAAAGTCCTTGTTTGTTTACGCAAACCTGGGTCCATATTCACAAAAAATTTTAAGGCTAAACCCATATGAAAAAGAAATAGAAAAAAACTTATACACTCTCAAAAATAGGGGTACTGTTGGGGTACATTTTCGTTCTTTCAAGTACAATTTTGACCCTGTACCTTGTATTGGTACTAATAGGTACCATTTCGGGTACATAAATAATGTACCTTTTCACCAAGGGACCATATTGTACCTACGGGTACAAAAAGCCCATGGACTGTCACTCAGAAGTTGATAGGGGAGGAGATTCGGGAGCAACCGTTATTTTTTCGTCTCACTCAAAGTAATGGAGGAGCAGTTTTCAGCAGAGGAGCTTGGTGTGGGGAAACGTGCTGTGGTGCTGGCATAATCTTTATGGAACAGGAGGCAACGCTATTCAGAGGTAAGATGTAGTTGCAATTTATCGAAATTCAGTTTGTAAATGTTGAATACTGTTAACGGAATCGAATTGTTCGCTTAAAGGCTAACATATTAGCATTCGCTAGCTACGTAGCCCATGTCATGTTAGCTATATTCAGATATTTTGAAACGGTGTTCAAATGCCTTCAGTAATGCATGAGGTAAGGTATAGTTGCAATTTGTCGAAATTCGGGTTTGTAAATATTGAATACTGTTAACTGAGTCAAATTGTTGGCATAATAGGCTGACATTAGCATTCGCTAGCAACGTAGCCTATGTTAGCTATGAATATTTTTAAACGGTGTTCAAACGCCTTCGGTAATGCATGACTATCATGATAGATGTTAAGGAAAGGTATTTTGTGTGTGTTTTATCACTGTTTCCCATTTTAATGTGAAGTTAGTGAATACTGTTGAGTCAAATTGGCTTAAAGGCTAACATTAGCACTCGCTAGTAACCTAACCTTATGAACCAACCTTATGGTTCTGCTAGCTGTTAACGTTAATCCCTCTCACACAGATAACCACCAAGGCAGAATGTTGGCGTGTGGAAGTACCTCTACTCAGAGTGATAGAGAAAACTATGGCTCTGCTTTTACTGAAGGAATGGCTACGTAAGTAACACAACTTGGTCGTTTTTCTTAGTGTATTGATAGTATTTTTCTTATTGATGTTAAATACACATAGAAATGAAAATAATACAGACAATTTTTAGATTGTTTAGTTTGTCCAGGAGAAATTATTGCTTAGGGTCATCTTGTGCTGTTTCATTGTGTCATTTTTTTTAATTTATATTAATGTATTGCATATGCCATTTCTCTCTCAAACGCATAGCGGAGCGGGCAGCTTTATGAATATAAGGTGAAAAGGATGTATGGAGAAGTTTTGGGAGAGTCAGACAGTCCACGGAACTTGCAATGACTTAGCAATGATCTATGCCAGGTGAGTGGATTGACATACTGTAGTTGCATACATGTGTATTTTACACAATCTGTCTGAGGCTATTTATTTGTGTGGTTGAAAATATCTAATTCTGAGGTTTGTGTTTACATTTTGCTTTCAACAGACGTACAACCCCTGCTGTCATTGGTGATACCACTGCTTGAAAATATGTCAACGTCCTGTAGATCAAGTAAGGTTCCAGTCGAAGTCCTCCTGAAGAATTTGTTGGATTTCTGCCAGTTTTTGATATTGAACTTTAGTGCCTTTTGAGACTCTTGGCTTTTTAATGGCACGCCTCATTCTACCCAAATGGAAGGATTGGAGTGTGTTTATATTGTATATGTTTATAGGCTTGCTAATATTTGCTTAGGCTTTCACATTGTTTTCTGAGATACTACTCAATGATGTCATTGTGACTCATTGTATCACACTTCAAGACGCGTATCTTTTACTCAATTAGTGTATGCACTGTGAATCCAAACATGAGAATTCTAAGATTATAGCAACTGCAAAGTTACTGCAAGGACAATGTTAGTTTTGTAAAAACCTTAAAGGGATATTCCGCCATTTTTGGAAATACGCTCATTTTCCACCTCCCCTCGAGCAAAACAATCGATAGTTACCTTGTTCCCGTTCATCCAGCCATTCTGTGAGTCTGGCGATACAACTTTTAGCTTCAGCCTAGCATAGATCATTGAATCGGATTAGACCATTAGCTTCTTGCCTACTAGCTTCATGTTTAAAAGTGACTAAGATTTCTGGTAATTTTCCCATTTAAAACGTGTCTCCTCTCAAGTTAAAAAGTGCAAAAAGACCAACTGAAAATTAAACCTGGCGTTTTTCTAGGCTGATTTGACATGGAACTACACTCTCATCTGGCGTAATAATCAAGGCAACTTGCAAACGTACCATAGGCGCAGTGATATCGTACGCAGCATCTGAAAATAGTCCCCATAGACAACAAGCAGTAGTAGTGCCAGTAGTTTGCAAGTTGCCTTGATTATTACGCCAGATGAGAGTGTAGTTCCATGTCAAATCAGCCTAGAAAAACGCCAGGTTTCATTTTCAGTTGGTCTTATTGCACTTTCTAACTTGAGAGGAGACACGTTTTAAATGGGGAAATTACCAGAAATCTTAGTCACTTTTAAACATGAAGCTAGCAGGCGAGAAGCTAATGGTCTAATCCGATTCAATGATCTATGCTAGGCTGAAGCCAAAAGTTGTATCGCAAGACTCTCAGAATGGCTGGATGAACGGGAACAAGGTAAATATCGATTGTTTTGCTCGAGGGGAGGTGGAAAATGAGCGTATTTCCAAAAATGGCGGAATATCCCTTTAAGTGACAAGCACAAGATGCGATAGTGCTGGGAGCTTTTCTCTTGTAACATTTTAATGCATTTGTAATGGTGACGGTAAGCAGATACTACATTTTCATCTCATATGTTAGTATTAACATGAACTTAAAAGCATGCAAGGTTTTTTTGTGTGAAGTGGTTAACTCAAATATTGGTATAATATAGATCAAGGTTATTAATGTTGATCACCTATGGTGCAAGTTAATCTTTTTTTTCCCTCTGCATATAAACACAATGTGGAAGCAAAATATTGGAGATCAAACTGTTTTATATTTACACTTACATAAAGAGTTACAACATGTTTTACGTTAATATGCATATTGATTAATGTAAGATACTTTGATGTTTTGATATGAATGTGTTAACTTTTATGTACCTGTATTCATGTGGAGTATTGTGTGTAATATCACAAAGTGATTTTTCTCTCAGAATAAACATTTTAATTTACTTACTGGTTGTGTGAATACATTTCAATTATACCACCTCAAATTTTCACTGGGGTTGTACCCTTAAAGTACAGATTAGTACCTTTTAAGGCTGCTATGCTGTAATGATATACACAGGTACATTTCGGTCATTGCAGGTACACAAGTGTACCTTGATGGGTACAAATGGCTAGGGTACCAAACGGTACCTGCATTAGGGGTACATTATTGTACTTCAAAAGGGTACTGCCCCAGCGACAAGCATTTGTACCGTTTTAGGTACACACTGGTACTTCCATTTCTGAGAGTGTACTGCCAGCAATATGTTTTATATACAAAACTTGTATGATTTACTCTTGAAAGTGGCCCATTTCTCGTTTTCCTCATACAACGTCATATACCAGGGGCGGAGTGGGACACTAAAATCCACCGGGAATATTCTGACCACACCGGCCCCCTACCCGCCGCCAGCCCACTGCCGGCCCAACATACCCATGCCTTGAGCACGACCACCTTCCGTATATTATAAACACAAACAAAATGTTGGCTAAATGTAATATAGTCAATCTATGAAGGTCCAGGTCCAGACAGTTTTACGGGCATTTGCATGCAAAACATGCAATACACCATTTTTACACTAAATTTCTTGGTTGGGAACTGTATGTCCACATATACTGTAATGTTCACATTCAAAAGCATTTTACATCTCTACCTTGCCCTCTCCTTGGGCCTGCTCCTCTCACTGCTCCTGCACCTCTCACTGCTTCACTGCTCCTGCACCTCCTACTGCACCTTTCACTGCTCTTCTCCCTGGGCCCATTGTTCTTACTCTTCCTCATCCAGACATTACAGTATTTGTCTTTTTATGTTTCTGTTTCCAAAAACATCACCTCCTCCTTTTACTGTGTAAGTGCAATGTCAGCTGTGGTTGGCCCAATTTACCCAACATAAATCATCTGTGTGCCAGTTATTCAATTATTTGTTTATTATCAGCTGATCTATAATGTTTTTGAACTGATACCATTGCAGAAACAGAGGTTACTAAGGTTGGAATTGTTTTAACTATTGTGGGATGTCATGTGTTAACATCTGTAAAATAATAGAAAAATGATCCATCATTTTGTTGAGAGGTATAACTTGTTTGTTAAGAAAATGTCAGCATTGTGGAAATGTGTTCACTGCCTGAATATTGTGCGAAAACGACATGAAATGTGTGAATGGTATGGCCACAAAAGGCCGATGTGCTTATTGTGTTTAGAATTTTGAAAACGTGACTGTTTGGACAAACGCTATGTTAGTCACTGAAAAAAAACTAAGCCATTGATTCGTTTGAAATGTAGGCTACATGAGTTAACTAGCTTGTGATATTTTCCGTCTAGCAAGTAGCCTAACGTAGATGAGCTTTGCGTCAATGTTTTTCATTCTGTCAAATTTACCTGCACTCGTAATGGCCGTGGACTATACGGATAGCCTAAATCTGTTTTGAGCATTTAGATGCATGCTCCTCCAGCAGTCGCTTCTTCTTAATTCTGCCTTTTTCAGCCCCCTCTTTCTCTTTCCTCTTCTTGCCTTCCATATTAATCAAGCAAACACCTGCTAATCCGTTCACTATCAAAACGCTACTTTCACGAATAGGCCTACAGGCTAAGGGCAGAGCGGTAGATAAAACAGAGTGGCGACACTCCCATAGACCTCCATAGGAAAAAATGGCAGCGCTTTTTCCAGGCTATTTCCTCGTTATGGGGCTTTTGGAACTGTTTACAGCCAATCTCTTGGTCAGTAGTCAATGAGTTAATTGATTACACCTTCCAGCATCAGAAGTACATCCCACCCTCCTGCGATTCAGCCATTCAGCACAGTTTTTTTTGGAACTGTTGATCGTGGCGGCAACATCAAAGAGTGTCGCAACTCTCTCTATCTATGGCTCTGGCTAAGGGGCCATGCCATTAGAGGAGGGGCCGCTCATCTATCCCCCTACATTTCTGTAATAGACTTGACCTAGCAAACGTATTTGCCATTCCCAGGAGGCTTTGCTGTTCTATTTTGAATTTATTTGTGACCAAAAGAGTTAAATAACACTTTTAATAATATTAAGAATTAAATGAAGACACCCAAAGGCTACACACAAATGCACTGATGGGAGAGAACTGAGATGAAGGCCTGTAATTAATATGTAGGGTAACCATGACTAAGGTTTATATTTAGCAGATTATATATTTAATTAGTTAAATATATTCACAAACACTGGATGTGGTGGACATTCCTTTATTCTGAAATGCACCAACAGGCTCTCAAAACAACTCCAAACAGACAGAAGGTGCTTATAGAGCAGGTCCAGATGAACAAGTCAAATGAATCAGTAAAACAGTGTCATGGGATGGAATAACACCTCATATTTTTAAAAGACAGTATCCTGACAATGCAGCAGAATTTGAATGCCTCAGTCAAGTGATGGGCTAACAATCATTAACATCCACCTTGTGACATATTCCATATAATCTAGACTGTCATAACCATTCTTTGTAAAAGAACCTCTGTAAAAGGTCTCCTGTGTCAGGAGACGGGCCAATGTCCAGGCTGAGAGATGAGGTTATGATTATGATTATGGTTATGGTGTCATATATTTATATTTATGTCATACAAAAACCTGATAGATGTTTATATGACAGTGAAACCATTATAAGATCCTTGCTAAATCTGTGTAACCTGAAACAAAAAAAAACATTGTAACCTGTAAGGACCATATATGAGGGAAACGAGAAAGGGGCCACTTTCAAGAGTAAATCATACAAGTTTTGTATATAAAACACATTGCTGGCATATAAGTTTTTTTGATATCTTTTCCTTTTACAGAGGTTCTTTTACAAAGAATGGTTATGGCAGTCTAGATTATATGGAGTTTTTCCCCACACGCCATGCAAAGGATCTCCACTTCTGCAGCACCTACATACACCAAACGTTCCAGTCTTATTCCTAACTATATTTGGAAGATATTTACAGAGGGATTTGTTGATATAACATTCTTGGCATGATTTACATGACTTTTATGCCTAAAAATAGGGCGAAAATCTATTTTTTAAGCCAATTGGCAGTATTTTCTGATTTACTGGAAAACAAAAGAAGATATTCATAATTTTATATATTAACATAACAAAAAAATAATTTTCAACCTGGCTTTTTCCAATGGTCAGATCCTTCGCATCAAAATATATGCAAATATTGCCATATTTAATTAGATATAGCCTAATTAGCATATATAAACATTAAATTAAAAAAAACTTGCAATACATTTTTTTCTCCTATTTATGTGAGTATTCAACTGGTAAAGTTTCATGAAGATATCTTTAAGTTTAACATTTTCCCCTATTCACCTGGGGTGTCTCGCCTTAATCAACTAACAGATTTTTTAACGGCAAACTGCTGCCTTGACTGTTTTCAGTCTGGTTTTAGGACCTATCACAGTACTGAGACAGCCCTTATTAAAGTCTCAAATGATATACGTCTCAATACTGATTCAGGGAAAACCTCAGTGTTAGTACTTTTGGACCTCAGTGCAGCTTTTGACACTGTTGACCATGCTATAAGTCAGGCTTGAGCACTGGGTTGGGCTTTCAGGCATGACGATAAAATGGCTAACTTCCTGCCGGGCAGATAGGAACTTTCTGGTCACCATTGGTAACCACACTTCTGCACCAACCCCTCTAACCTGTAGTGTCCCCAAGGATCAATTCTGGGCCCCCTGTTATTTAACCTACATGCTCCCACTTGGGCATGTAATACAGAAAAAATCAGTTGTCCTATCACAGTTATGCCTATGACACTCAGATCTATTTAGCTCTGTCACCTAGCGACCATGATCCTCTTGAGTCTCTTTGCCAATGCATTGACCAGGATGGCCCAGAACTTCCTCCAGCTAAACAAAGAAAAAACTGAAGTGATTGTATTTGGCAAAAAAGAGGATAGAATAAAGATTACATCACTTCTCAACAAGAAGGGCCTCACAGCTAAGAATACTGTTAAGATCCTTGGTGTCCTGATTGATAGTGACCTTTATTTTAACTGTCATGTTAAAGCAACATCTAGATCAGCTTTTTATCATTTGAAAAACATTTCTAAACTAAGGGGTCTCATGTCTCAACCTGATCTTGAAAAACTCATCCATGCTTTTATTTCTAGTAGGGTTGACTATTGTAACAGTCTCCTTACAGGCCTTCCAAAAAAGACAATTAAACAGTTACAACTGATACAAAATGCAGCAGCAAGAGTTCTCACCAAGACCAAGAGAACTGACCACATCACCCCAGTCCTTAAGTATCTTCACTGGCATCCTGTAACTCTTAGAATTGGTTTTAAAGTACTGCTGCTAGTTTTTAAATCTCTGCATGGAACCAGGCCTGCCTATCTTGCAGACATGCTCCACCCTTATATACCCACAAGACCCCTTCGTTCACAAGATAGACTTTTACTGGTTGAACCCTCCGTTAAGACAAGGAGTGGTGAAGCTGCTTTTAGCCATTATGCCGTCAAATTGTGGAATCAGCTGCCTAACCACATCAAAAGTGCCCCGACAACTGACAGCTTCAAGACCAGATTAAAGACAAGTCTATTTACCATTGCATTTTTTAGCTGATCTAATGTTTTAATGTTTTGGTTTGTATTTTACCCCTGCACTTTTATTCCTTTGTTTGTTTTTATTCTTCTTATTATTATTATTATTGTCATTACTATTATTACTTATACTAATGTTCCACTTTTATTTCTTTGTTTTATTCTTATTTTATTATTTGTATTACTAATGTTACACTTTTTGTGTTGTTTTAATTCTTATTGTTATTATTCTTATTGCTTCTACCTATTTTATATATTTCATTTTGTTTTTATGTTTTATTTTACCCATTATCATATTTCTTTTATTTATTTAATCCATTTAAATATATAATTTGTCTTTTGTTTTAACTGATGATGTGAAGCACATTGAACTGCCTTGGTAAGAAATGCGCTATATAAATAAAATTGCCTTGCCTTGCCTTGTCTTGCCTTTAAGAACACGGGTTGCACAGACAGTGTGTGTACACTGGGTACGGCGGGTGGTATGGGGTCATGAGGTTCACCACTCTGCTTGTCTTTCAGGCCTCCAGGCTTGCGCCAATATGTGATTGCAACACCTGCACCTCGGAGGGTCAAAACCATTTAACACCAAGCTGCTCCCCGGAAAGAGAGGCGTTTAGATCCGGTGTCGTCCCCACTACCGTTTGTCCCTTGCAGACGCAGACGCACTGCAAACGCTGAACCCAATGACTTTTGCCCTAGACATTTTTGCTTCTTCTAAGATACCTGCTTTTGCAATAAATATATTTTTGGTATTTACGAGCCTCTTCCTTTTATGTTACCCAGTTTGTAACATAATTGGGGGCTTGTCCGGGATCCAAACAACTCTCTTTCCGGGGAGCAGCGTTGCAGTGGTCTTAAATGGTTTTGACCCTCCCAGGTCCGAATGTTAAAACGATTATGCAACATAAAACATTTGGCCCACAATCCCAGATAAAGTACAAAAAACAATATGTAGGAGCTGACGCACTGATATACACTGAGTCTGTATGTCAGGCATAGACATGGGACTGGAGCAGGCTTTTAAAGGCTTGGTCGATGGAGAGCCCAGTGCCGGTGTGAAACACACACACACACACACACACACACAGTTCACATTCTAGGAATAAGGCGTTGATGTTCTGATTAAGTTTTTAGTGGGGTTTTTTTCACAGTGAATGGGAGATCCATTTTAGTGTCGAAGATCTCCAACAGCCCTTCTAAATCTATTATTTCTATTCTACCTAATTCAGCTGATTTATTTATATTTCAAACAGCCCCTTACCTTCTACAGCTATTATTTTGTTCCTATACCTACATCTAAATTCATTTTTTTTGGGTTGTTCTGTATCTACTGTGTATTGGCTAATTTATTTATAGAGCGATGAAGAAAAGACATTTTCAAGACAATAACTTTTCCTCTGTGATCGTCACAGCCCAATTAAGTTCAATCCAGCTCGTGTTCTTCATCATCAGCCATCCAAAAACGTCAGATCAAGCTTCTCTCCAGCCTTACGTTCTGTTGAAAGAAATATAAACATTTACAAAGTTTATAAAATGGAGGAATGATTTATCATTTAAGGCTCACAGGTATGAAAATCTACCTCTTGAGCAGGTGTTAGTGGCAGACAATTGATCATATTTCAGCACTGTGTATCATAACAGTACACCGTGTTCCAAATTTTTATGCAAATAGGATTTAAGTGTCATAAACATTTATTTTTTTTTGTTTTTCATTTAAACTCATGGATGGTATTGTGTATCAAGTCTCTTTAGATCATTGAAATCAATCTCAGACACCTGTGATAATTAGTTTGCCAGGTAGGCCCAATAAAAGGAAAACTACTTAAAAGGATGTTCCAAATTATTTAGCATGCCACAGGTTAAGAGTCTCCCTCTCAGTTTGGTGATGTGCACTATATATAGACATCAGTTTCAGAAATGTTTTTGATTAATGTGCTGCTGACCCAGGCCAAAAGAAATCCATTATTTAAAACCCCTAACAACAATAGCAGTTCAAAGACACCACGGTCTGTCAGTGGTAGCACTGAAATAAGTTTCCAAATGTCTTTTGGATGTACGCACAGAAAAAATTGTAGAATGTAGGCCAGTGACCCCAAACGCTGAGTGTGGTCAGTTTATGATGGAATGTTTGTCCTCGAAGACTCTCTAGTGGTAGAATCCTAGAGCAGGTGGCTGAGATTTCATGGAAAAAAGCCTACTTAAACATTATTTAGCATGCCACAGGTCTCAAGCAATGTGGGAAAGAAAAAAGATCTCTCTGTTGCTGAAAAGGATGAAGGTATGAACAAGGACAAGGTATGAAATCATTGGATATTTCCTGAAAACTTAAGCATGATCATCGTACTGTGAACAGCGCTGGGCTCGTCAATGCCGCTTCCCTTAATAAACCGTCTCCGGTTTTGGTAACTTAGCAACAATAAACACTTCTTGAAGCGCCGAGAAAAGCGTTTAACGCTCTCAGCATAAAAAAAACGTGATTGGTGGACACAGCACCTTAACCTCACAGAACAGTGCATTTTGAGTTTTTTTTTTTTTTTTTTAAATGCTGTTATCATTGGGTAGCCTGACTCTCGCCAGACCCTTGTAGTTCCGCCATGCTCCACCAGAGGCTGAGCTCCACACAAGGGTCTGGACGTGAGGGCAATCCAAACCCCTGCCAGTGATCAAAAAATGAGCAACCAATCAGGAGCGCCGAAGCAAGTGTTTGATTCAAATAACAATGGCGGCACGCAGCGAGGAGTCTTGTGCTGACATTGATTCTGCTATTTCAACCGTTTTGTCGAATCTATCGAGTATTCATTCTTTAAAAGATTAACAGAGAATAGTTTTGAAGACATTTATTGGTGGCAAGGATGGTTTTACTCTTCTTCCGACCGGGTTTGGCAAGAGCTTGAAGAAGCCTAGCATGTCATTCAAGATAACAGGCAAGTGGTTTATCAAATCACATGCGAGGATGTTTTACAAGGACCCGCCTTCATAAATACATCTCCTATCGAGAAGTTCCAGATCCTTGTGTGAAGCAGACAGCGAACTACAGGATCTGGCGAAAGTCAGGTTAATCATTGGGAGGTTTGTTCAATAAAATTTGAATTATTTTCTAACGGTTGATGACTTGAAAATTAGACTGACTGACTTTTGCATCAACTATTTAGGAAAATATGCGAAAAATGTGATTTGCATAATAATTTGGAACGCGGTGTACTGTAAAGACTAGCATAGGGGGGCGCTGTGGCGCAACAGGCTACAGCACTCGTGCCATTAATGGGTCTGAGTTCCCACGGGGACCCAGGTTCGAGTCCGACCTGCAGTCATCTCCTGATCCCACCCCATCTCTCTCTCCCACTTGCTTCTTGTCTCTCTCTGCTGTCCTATGAATAAAGGCAAAAAAGCCCCAAAGGATGCAGAGGTTGTTACAGAGTACAAGTGCTTAGGGTCTATTATTGATAATAAGTTGTGTTTTGAGCCAGCAGCGCTTGCATTGCCTTAGGAAGCTGGCCAAAGTTTAATGTGGACAAGACTTTGATGACCCTTTTTTATAGGTCCTTTGTTGAGTCAGTTGTGTCCTTCTCCTTAGGCGGGGATCACATTAGCCAGCGGCAAGCGTAACGCAACGCTCAGACCATAATAATAAATCCAAAACATTCTATCTCGTTCCTAAGTTCAATCTTTGCTGCTACGTTCTTAGACAAATTTGATTGGTCAAAATACCTAAACATTCTAAAACTGATTGTGATGAGCCGAGCGTTGCGCTTCAAAGTGGAACCAAGTTCAACGCCCAGTTTGTCCAATGCTAGCGTTACACCAGCATTGTCACTGGTCCTCTGCCGAACCATAGACAACAATAGGAAACCTGCCACTTGCCGCTGGCAATCTTAATCTGCTGGTATGGGTTTATAACTGTAAAACAAAAAAACTCCCTTTCCAAGATTATTAAAATGAGCAGCTGTATCACAGGTTCTAAGCAGAAACTCTACAAAGAACCCCAATAAAGTAACTTACTTACTTATTACTTACTCACTCAACACAGATCTACAGACTACAGACTTAATACAGCAAGCAAAAATACAGTGTACAATTGTAAACAGCACATCATTAATTAAGCATACTGTAATACACAGTGTAAAACTCTACGGTAAGTGAAGACAGAATAGTGGACAGACAACAACAGAAAACTGAGGTTTAAGGCAACTTCCTACTTATTCATGTCATTCATGAGGTCCATGCAAGCACATAAACGCATCTGCGCACGCACACACACACACTCTCAGGGCTTCCTACTTACTTATCTCATTTACGAGGTCCATGCGACACATTTTCTTCAGGACGAAGGCAGTGATCTGCACAGCACCATTGCGGTCATGTGTCTGTGACACACACACATACACACAAGCATAAAAACATACACACATACACACACATACATACACACACACACAATACATCATAATGCATGCGCGCACACACACACAAACACATTTACTTCTTTATTTGTGTCTAAAATTCAGAATAAATATTACATAAGGACACCCGCACACACACACACATAGTTGTTTACAATCACAATCAAGTGTTGTACTAAAAATACGTTTTCTAAACTCTTGACACAGCAACACGCCTTCCTTACACAATTAGCCAAACCCACATATTGTATTGTTAATTAGTCTGCAGAGCAAAATGCAAAACATCTGGGGCCTGTACTACGAAGCGGGGTTACTGGCTTAGCTGGGTAACTTCGAGAGTAAGTTGATCACGTGTGGCGTAACTTCCCGGTTAACCCGTACTACGAAAGGTGGATAGGTTTTAACCTAGGTATGCTGCCATGGCAATTTACGCTGCATCTCAAACCTGCTCCGAGCAGGTTATGATCTTGGTTAACCCGAGGTTTGCGGTTTACCACACCCCACAATGTCGACGTAGGCTACTTGGAAGATACATTATTGGAGCGCAAATTGTAAGCGCCTCTCTTCGCAAGGCGAGAGTTTTTAAAGACCGCCAGAATCTTTCTCCATATAATATTCTCTATGAAAGATAGCCTATACATTCTCAGCCGAGGGAATTCGTTGCATTTGTCAGCTGATCGAGGCAAAGTGGAGGCTATAAGCATTGGCAATATAACATATTATCATAATTAAGAAATATTAAAGCAAGCTATAACTAGGCCTATAAACCTTCTGAATGTTCTTGAGTTTCATTTTCACCTGCTGCCAGCGGCACTGCTGTTGCATCTAAAATGTTCACAGGCATACACTAAATCAGTCAATGGGGCTAAACATTCAATTATCCTTTATTAATATTTATTAATATACATGGCATGAATTGTGTTGTATCTGTAGGACTCTTATGAACTCAAAATGTATTTATTTCAACACATTTCAGACATTCCGCAAGCTATTAATCCTCCGTAACACATAGGCTATTTAAGGAACATGAAATAAAACTTTACTTTCATATATCCGATCTGCAATAGCCTACGTTGCCAACAGCCTTGTCTTGCTTTGTTTGCTGCCGACGTATTTGATGTAGCCTATCGTAAAGTGGGTCTTAATTCCTCGCAACTTTTTTATAATCATTGCTCATTCCTTATGCGTAAAATAGCGTGATCGCGTCATCATTAAAAGTGGTGATTTTGCGCTGCAACCCGCCCATTTTATGTGAACGCGCACCAACTCCGATGAGGTTAACCCCAGTTCAACAAATCAACTTCTTACTCAGCGTCGTAGTACCGATTAGCACCAATGAAGATAACCAGGTTTTGTCAACCCCGGTTTAGCAAAGTAACCCTGGGTTACATCTGGGTAGGTTGAGCTCCCTTCGTAGTACAGGCCCCTGCACACATTCTCTCATCAACACACACACACACACCCCATAACATCCACAAAAATACCTGTGACATCAGGTTGATTATTTCCGTGGCGTCGGCCGTCTCCAGTCTTGCTTTGGGAATGGGTGCATAACCGCGTAAGTGTTCCTCTGACAGGAACGCCTTAAACCTGTTTAAGTCTCTTACTTCCAGATCATCAATGGTCTTGAACAGCAGCTCCAGCAGTTCAGTCTTGATGCTCCTTTGATGTGGAGACACAGACACACCCAGTTAGTGTTTACTGTCTAGTGGAGGTGAGACAAAACATGATGCTCCTTTGATGTGGAGACACAGACACACCCAGTTAGTGTTTACTGCCTAGTAGAGGTGAGACAAAACATGATGCTCCTTTGATATGGAGACACAGTTAGTGTTTACTGTCTAGTAGAGGTGAGACAAAACATGATGCTCCTTTGATGTGGAGACACAGTTAGTGTTTACTGTCTAGTAGAGGTGAGACAAAACATGATGCTCCTTTGATGTGGAGACACAGTTAGTGTTTACTGTCTAGTAGAGGTGAGACAAAACATTGGATATTTAAAAGAAATGATCGGCAGGCACTTGTGATGTTATCGATACATTAGCACCAAATATCTCCATTTACTCAAAGATGCAGTTGCTGTAAATGGACATTGCTTTTGATCATCAATTGCTACAGCATGACTCTTCTTGATGACATGGTATGTACATCAAATGAATAGAGCAATTTTGCAATAAAAAAAAACTGACTGAGAGAAAATAGTATATGATGCGAAAATGTCTTGTACATAATTGTGCCAATTTGTGGGGTATTTTCTGCCAGCTTATGTATATTTCACCAATCGTGGTTAACTGTAGATGACATTCCATCAATGTACTGAGTATCACTGAGTTACTGTATTGTGATATTATTGTTATCGTGCAGCATTGTTTTGGAGTTACCCATGTCTTTTGAGTAACTGTATCCTATAGTGATGTTTTTGTCATTATGAACCAAGTATTGTGCAGTATTGGTTTTAGAGTTACCCATCTCTTTTGAGTAACTGTATCCTATTGTGATGTTTTTGTCATTATGAACCAAGTATTGTGCAGTATTGGTTTTAGAGTTACCCATGTATTTTGATCTTCTCTTCCTCTCTCTTTTGTTCCTCCTCCTTTTTTCTCTCCTCTTCTCTTCTCCTCTCCTCTACCCTTCTATTCTCCGTCTCCAGTCTCTTTCTCTCTTCTTCTCTTCTCCTCTCCTCCTCCTCTCTCTGGATTCTTTCAGAATCTCTGATTGGCTTATTGAAACAGTTTGAGCACTCATATGCATTAGTCTCGCCAACAGGTCTGTAGTATTCTCCTTTGTTGTACACGTAGACAATGCGCCCATGTATGTTTATTTTGTGGTAGTCATCAAAGGAAGCGCATGGGGACAAGACTGTGTTACACTTGCAGCATCTCAGGTTGTTGCCCATGTTGCTCTCTGATGGTGCGTTCCCCATTATGGATTTTGTTGATGAAGACGCTCAAGTGCACCCAATACTTTTTTTCCCAATGAAACAAAAGAAAGAAAAAATGTAATGAGTCTGAGAACAGTTTCAGCTTTTCTTGGGAAGTATGGTTTTAATATCATAGATACTATGGTTATGAGATTTAGCAGACTCCTTTCTCCGAAGCAACTTACAAATTATAACAATACAATAGTTAAACAGGAACAGTAAACAGTTCTACTAAGTAGGAAAGACTACAATAATAGTATCATCAATCAATAGACAAATACCATACAAACCATGACCCATAACTCATATTTCGATTTATACAACAGTTAGGTCCGGTCGAACGATTTAGCAGTATCTGATTGGACGAGACGCGTTCTATCAGTGGTGATATTAAGCAATATCACCACTGGTGACTCTTCACAGCTAATGATCACTCCGCGACGGTTGATTCTTCGCTTTGATTTAACCAGAGACGGCATTCCATGTTCTCTGAGTTAGCAGTTGCATAGCAACCAAATGCGTTCTGAGCTCGGCCTTCTTCGCATAGCGGAGGAACTGGGCTAAACAAAACGATGGCAAATAATAATTATCCTTCCTAAAAATGCACTCTGGTATATTTTTTGTTGGCAATGGAACTGTTGTATAAAAGCATTGTCGCACTCGTGGTCGTGGTGTTGTTGGCCAAATATCGCCACGGCTGGTTACCTACGGCACTCAGCTTCGGCTTCGTGCCTACGGCGAACCACAGCCGTGGCGATATTGGCCAACAACACCACTCCCACTCGTGCGGAGTGAGACTGAATTTGCACCTCACACTGTGGTGGTCAACGGTGTCGAATGCTGCAGTGAGGTCAAGGAGGATGAGAGGTGATGGAGAGCCAGCATCAGCTGCCAGCAGCAGGTCATTGGTGACCCTGACCAGAGCAGTTTCCGTGCTGTGGCCAGAGCGAAAACCAGACTGAAACTTCTCATATAAGCTGTTTGTGGTGAGGTGTTTGTGGAGTTGAGCAGAGACCACCTTTTCCAACACTTTTGAAAGGAGAGGGAGATTGGAGATGGGGCGGTAGTTGGCAGGTGGTTCTGGGTCAAGAGTAGGCTGCTGTAGTCCCAGCTGGTTATAAAACACCATGTTACTGAAACGTCCCCGTGGGTTATAAAACACGACGTAACTGAAATGTCCCTGCTGGATAACTAGTTTCCTTTAAGTGTAAATGCCCCGTCACAAATGGTGGTTTAGATTAGATTCAACTTTATTGTCATTGTGCAGAGTGCGAGGACAGAGACAACAAAATGCAGTTAGTATATCGGGGACATTTATCGGTCTGTCCACATTGCAACTACCTACAGTACCAACTACTTGTGTTTATTTTCGTTAGGTCATTGCTTGAATTGATATTGTTTATATTGCTATTCTCCCTACTGTAGTCTGACCAACTTTTTTAAATTGTTCACTGTGAAATTATAATTTGTATTGATTTTTTATTTGTATGTTGCTTTGGACAAAGGCATCTGCTAAATAGCATAACCATAACCTACCCAACGACCATACATTATTATCGAACGACTGCACAAGATTACCTACACAGTTTCATTAACTTACCCCGTGTTCTTAGCTGTTGTGCTGCCGAGATAATAAATGTTTCAACTCCGACCGTTTATGTTCCAGATCCTGCAGGGAGGAAGACTTGGAGCATATAGGCTGCAGTGAAACAAACCTCCAGCTGCTCACGTCCCACATCCAACAGGCAGAAAGTCTCGGGGACAAGTAGGACAAGTCGCTGTGTGCTGTGCGTGGAGTGCGTTGAAGAGGTCTGACTTCTCGGAAACCCAGAGCGCCAAGCTTTGACTTTTGACCGACACTATCTGTGCAGTAAACAGGTGGAATGCCTTGCTTCGAGTGAACGGCACGTCTCTGACAAATCCTCAATAAAGGAATTAGAAAGTGTGCAAGTTGGTGGGTGGTGACATGGTATGGTTTTCTAGACAACTTTCTCTACACAAATATAACAACAAAAAGCCAACAAACAAAAATGTAGTTCTAAGAAGAGTTTACGGTATGATTGTTGTTTCATATTGTGAGCACAGTAAGCAGAACAATGAAGCCAGAAGTGAAACTTAGATGTATGTTGTGTTCTGTACACGTGCAGAGTGTGTTGA
This sequence comes from Sardina pilchardus, assembly GCF_963854185.1. NCBI lineage: Eukaryota > Metazoa > Chordata > Actinopteri > Clupeiformes > Clupeidae > Sardina > Sardina pilchardus. The sequence continues at coordinate 4,279,173 of NC_084994.1, forward strand.
AATGATCTGACTTCTCGGAAAGCCCAGACCAGACTGTCTAACTCTGACTTTTGACCGGCTGTGGCCATTGGACATATGCTATATGTGCAGAGAGTGGCCATAAACCATAAACCAGGCTGTGGCCATTGGGTACAGTGCACTATCTCTGCAGACTGTAGCCATAGGCCATAAACCAGGCTGTGGCCATTGGGTACAGTGCACTATCTCTGCAGAGTGTAGCCATAAACCATACACCAGGGTGTGGCCATTGGGTACAGTGCACTATCTCTGCAGAGTGCAGCCATAGGCCATAAACCAGGCTGTGGCCATTGGGTACAGTGCACTATCTCCATAAATGTGCTACACCACAGGTGTCAAACTCAAGGCCCGCGGGCCAAATGCGGCCCGCCACATCATTAGTGTGCTTGCAAAAGCACACTATTGTTATCCGTGCGTTTCATATACTTATTTATCTCAAGTCCAACTTTTGTCTCCCTATCTTGTCCTAGGGATTTAGAGCTAGAGACGCCGTTCCACTTCTCACGCGTGGGTCCTGATGCGAGGATGGTGGCTTGTATACAGCTTTTTGATACGGCATGTCGTTCTCCCGTTATTCCAGTTTTTCCGGTCGATTTTTTCCCATAGGAATGAATGGAAAAGCGATTTTTGAGCGCTGATGCCCACACATTTTTCCACCTGTAGCCCAAACCGTAAGACATAAAATCATGAAATTTGGGATGCTGATAGAAGAGACTACCCTGATTGACACCACCAGGTTTAATGCTCGCCACTCTCACGCTCTAGCGCCACCAACTGGTCAAAGATTGAAAACACGTTCATGCCCGTAACTTTTGATCCGTATGGCCGATTTTTATAAAACTTATACCATTGGAATCCTCTGACTCAGCTGATTCCAACGCACTATGTGACGTCATTTTCCGCCATGATGGATTTTCCACCATTTTGAATTTTGTCCAAAGTCAAAGTAAAGCAACTCTGGCCGCATAGTTCCTCCGATCGTCATGAAACTTGGCACGCATGATCTACAGACCAAGGCGGATCAACCGCCTTGATTTCGCCTTCATACGTCCAAGCGTTCGCCTGTGACAACCAATTAAATTCAGCGAGCGAAGCCGCCAAACAGGAAGTGTGCCTATCTTGGAAATACTGTGACGTATGAAAGCCATATTTGGTGGGATGACTTGAGACCCCATCCAAAGCACCCTCAATAAATTTGGTGTTATTCGGTCTGTCGATGGCTCTATAATTAGCAAAAACGTGTGTGTTGGCGAATGTATACTATTAAGCAGAATAGCTCATCTTAAATTGCTTAGGTCATGCAGAAATGACATTTCAGAGTGATTTAAGATACAATGTTGATATTTTAAAAAAAAAATCAAATCGAGGCCATTCTTGTAAAACATATTGGTGTAATTCTCACAGCACTACGGAGTCATTCCATGTATTTTCATACCTTCATTATGGAATGATAGTTGACCTCCACTGTTCAATTGGATGACATGGATTTTCCGCAACGGTACAATGTGGGTATGATTCTAGGAAGGTCCGCATCGGGGTGTCTCATCCCGAGACTGGTAGATCTAAGCAATGCCATGGCCCCGAGGGGCAAGTACGGACTTACACGCTGTTAAACATAACGTGTGTTCATTTGGTATATATACTCGACAATCACACGATGTTTCATACTGACGGTGTGTTTTGGATGATTTGTATTGACCTGAGCATTCTGGGTAAACTTCACTCCCAAATTCGGCGAAATACCAGAAGTAGAGCGGTCGCCCTGTCTGAGGATTTTAAGTTTCGTTTTCTGTTGTGATGATGAGCAGACGGCTGTGCACAAAAAACATAGATAATTAATTTACCCTTAGACAATTCCTGCAGTTATCCTGAGTAATCCAGCCCTTTACATTCAGAGATGCGATCATTGACAAAAAGTAAGTTTGATACATGCATCGTTAATTCACACTGGTATGCAAGAGGTTTGCTAATACACTTAAACTTGCTCTTGACATGATTTCCATGAAGTAATATACTGTAAGTGTTCTCTGAAATTATAATACTTCATGTGTTTAGCTTAAGAATCTACTGTTTAGCGTTTCTACTGTAAGGACGTAGACTAGTCTTGCATCTCTGTACTCTTCTTCTGTTGAGGTGTTGTTGCCTAGTGACGCCCTCTCGTGCAGCCTCATGCTAGTTCATTAGAGACGTTATCTAGTAGTACACCACAGTGTTGGTGAAGTTCATGACATTAGTTTTGAGTGAGTTTACTGCCAATTACCTTAAGTTGAAGTTGTGTGCGTGTATGACAACAAAAGTAAGTGACCGTAACCTTCGGTCATGTGTATTGGGAGTGGGATGTATCTTTCACGTTGATATGCAAGGACTTAGCATGCTAAACGGAGCATTAGCATTAAGGGTTTGAAATGAAGGAAGCCTGTGTTAGGCTACTTGTGTGAGAAGTTGAGCTTATAGAATGAGAGATAGCGATACAGTTTATTTAGTGACCATATTAATGACAGTTTATTTGGTTCTTTACAGACCACTATACATTATAAGTTTATTCATGCTGTTGTATGGTGGAAGAAAACTCAATAAAGAAACTAAGGAGAAACTACTGCTTCACAACCAGTATTCTAACCAAAGATTCTAGCGCTGTATGATCTTTGGTTCTAACTGACGCCACCCAAGCAACACAATCAATCAATCCATACAGTCCTTTAGCCCCATAGACAGTAAAAGATAGCCCTCATTAACAATCTCCGACTGGAGGAAGTTTGTACCTGTGCTGTGCGAGTTAACGCTATTACACAGTACCGTTTACGCCGCTAGATGGCGTTATTGACCACATAATAACTGTAGTCACGAACAAAAAGGTTTCTTTTCTTTCTTGAAGGGGTTAGCGTTGCCGTTGCTGTATGTGTGTCCTGGCTTACAATTCCGTTTAATGAGCTTAGTATTCAATGCATATCTGTATGCTGCAGATATATTATCTATATAAATAGCCATCTACCTATATTTCTCTGTATGTATGGAATCCTGAATGTCTCTGCTGGAACAATACAAAGTTAAACCCTATCTCTTCTCCGTCCTATATTCTAACCGATATACCATCCAGTATAGTGCCACTACCCTACCTGAATCAGTGCAAACCTATAACCTTCCCAATAATAATAGTAATAATAATTAGGTAAAAATAATAGTTTCTGCTTTAGGGAGAAATCTCAGAATTCCCCTCCAGCTAAGGAAAGTGGGAGCTATGTTTTTAGACTCAGTAGGCAAGCTTATGTGTGGAGACTTAAACTGTGAAGTTTGGCCCACTTATTGTATAGCAGTTAACAATTCTAGGTTCGATGAATTACATCCAACACAAAGTGTTATAGAAAGTATTACTGTGTGTTTCATTTAACTATTGTTCATAGTAAACATTTAATTAATTTAGGCTACGGGTGGTATAGGTGAATTATTACCACACAGTTACTATCTAAAACTACGTAATCCTTAATTGAGATTTCATTGAAAGTCAAGTCAAGTCAAGTCACATTTATTTATAAAGCGCATTTTTGTATACACAAAGTGCACACCCAAAGCGCTGGATAAAGTGATAGGTTGAACTTTTAAAAAGGGGTTTTAAAAACTGTTTTTGTACTTTCATTTTATTATCATAGCCTACTGAACTGAATTCTAAGAGTTAAAAACAAAGGATAAAATAAATGTTTTGTGATGCTTGCATTGCATAGTATTTCATTTAGGATAAGCTATATCAAAGCAGTTAGAAGTAACAGTAGTCACTTGACATTTCTGAGGATTTGCATATTTCCACCAGGGCAGTGGTAAAGACATTCTTCAGTGGAGGCACCACACAGTTAATCACGCTATCAACATCTTCTTACCTTTTCTTCTGTTATTACTATTCTTTAACTTTATGGTAGACAGTGAGTCCAGCAAATTGAGAACCTAGGATCCTGTTTATGTTTATGAATGTGACTATGTGTATAGTAGCCTATATGTTGAGACATAAGGGTGGAAAAATAGGTTACATTTATATAATGCAAATGATTAAGTTAACAATGTCATTGAATATGTTGTACAAACAAGAAGAGCGAAATGGTAAACTTTTAAGAAATCATCATCCACATCATAGTTTGACGCTGTGTGGGGTTATGGACTTGACAGTTTTGCATGGAATTGCTCATACAGTATATACATATATATATATATGTATATATGTGTGTGTGTGTGTGTGTGTGTGTGTGTGTGTGTGTGTGTGTGTGTGTGTGTGTGTGTGTGCCTTGTTGCCGGTGTACAGTATTTCTGAATCTGAATATGGACAGGAAATGGCATAGCTTTTATCACATGCAACCAATCCAAAATCGATTTCATATTAGGGATGTTAACCGGTGACTGTTTGACCGATGGTTGACCGTATCCACGTTAACCGACCAAAGTTGTCGCTAGTCGGTTAACAAAAAAAAAAGAGAGGCATCTTTAAATTAGCCTAAAGACAGTGGACTAAACGTTACTACAGCTAGCCATCTCATTCCAAGAAGATCTTTTTTTCGTGAAGTTAACAAATTATCCCTCACACTCAATTTTTCATAACTCGCCTGCTTGTAGGCTAGGCTACGTAATAAACCAATAAAAACATTTGGCACGAGGTCACAGCGGTGGCCGGTGCGTCTTTTGCAATCTGGAAGTGCGCTGTTTTATCCATTGGTTTTATCGTGTTGCAGTCTAGGCAACTTTCCGCATAAGATGGGCTTAGATTTGGAAAGACATTACATCTACATTTCAGGAAGGGTCATCAATGGTAACAGATAAGGTAATGATCATCTTTCGTTATTATTGTTAGCACTTCCTCAAACTAAACTGGCGCTGTAGGGGATTTAAAAAAGTGACGTGAGTGTAGGGATGTTACGATTACCGGTGTGACGGTAAACCATGATAAAATTGTTGACGATAACAATTACCGTGTTCATTTCGAATATCATTATTATCACGGTTGATACTACGGTATGGTAACCGCGTGTTTAATTCCTCCCAGTTTCATCCTTGCCTGCTTTTGACACAAGCTGGAAGGCTACTATGAAACAAAACTTCACCTTACTAATTCTGTTGTCTAATTGATGGATTTAACCATGATTCGGATAAGGCTACACCTGCTTTTAAAGGGCGCAACATTTCCACCCCAAAACGTGCGCTGTATCATGTAGCCAGCGTCTTTTTATGTAGGCCTACACGTTCACATTAAATCTAGGCTATTCCACTAACGTTATCAGGAGAATGCCATGAAGTTTTATGTTGAGCGCTGGGTGTCACTCATTGGATATAACAGATATACCAAACTCCAAATCATAAGTTAAGCTATAAGCAGACAACATTTCCAACCAAGGAAAAAGTGAGCACAATACCACGGTAACCTACCTACAGTAAGCTATGGGATTTAGTTCGGCCTACTGTAGTGTTTAATTCAATTTCCGAAAAAAGCTACACAGCCTATTGGCAAACTTTTACATCTTGAGAGAGTTCCATCAAGGTAACTATCCCGTTAGCTCACGCGTCATGTCTATCATTAATGTACAGTAGCCTAGTGCTCACCAAAATAATAGAAGTTAACATTGCAAGACACTTATCTTTTATATTATCCCAGCAATCTTTTCTTTGACTTGTTAATTTTTTGAACATTCATTTTATTCAATGAAAACGGATATCCTTGAACTATGCGTGACTACTTTCCTAAAACCGAATGAAGGTTAATATAATTAGCCTACTTCACGTACCTCTTAAAGTGACAGGCACTCAATTAGACCTAGACAACACCCCTGTAATGTCATTAAAGACAAGTGTAATAGTTTAAAAATCAATATGAAGTATTCAAATTACTGAATATTTTTAGCTATAAGTAATTATGCAGATCCTAACATATTATAAACTATTAGCAAAATATATAAAGTCATGAATTCAAAATATGCAATAGAAACAAGACAAGCCATTTTCTGTGTGTGTGGAGGGTTGAGCAGGGACTAGGATTGCCAATGCTGTGAATGATCGGTATCCTGCTGGAGGCAATAAGGGTATGCCTATATTTTTAATGTAATAAACACTGTCACACTTTTTAAAACTAAAATATTTCAGCTTGTCTACACCCATCAGCGCTTTCTTAACATATTGTACACACAATTTTTAAAATACCGCGATAATACCGAAAACCGTGATAATTTTGGTCACTATAACCGTGGGGTTAAATTTTCATACCGTTACATCCCTACGTGAGTGAAAGGGCGGCGCCGGGGCTGTGTGTAGCCTATGAGCGGGGGACAGAGAGATGAGAGTTGGGAAATTGCGTGGCTGTTATTTCAAATAGCATAATTTATTTTAAACGAACCGGTTAACCGGTTTCAACCGGCTAATGAGCCTCGGTGGTCGGTCAAGAAAATTTGTAGTTTTCGCCATCCCTATTTCATATTCAGACACGTTAACCAGTAACAGCCTGGTTGCTTTGACACATCAACACCAAATTTGATCCTATTACACCATTTGAACAGGTGAGTCGTCCTATTTATTCTACCATCAATTTGAGGCTATAACACATTGCAACTTACTCAACAGTGAGTAAACAGCAGATGTTCCCGCAATACTCCTAACATTACTCGTATTTGTTCTAGAAACATGCCTAGTTCCTTAGGCTCCTTCCTTCTTTCACTGGTTACGTGTTTCATGCTGGCTACACGTGAACAACTCATACATAATTCAACACAAGGTCTACAGACCTTAGAGGTGTACATTTCATTTCCATACATCAAAGCATTCGCCCATGGCAGCCAATCAAATTCGATGGCGAAGCCTCCAAACAGGAAGTGAGGTCAAATCTCGGAAACGCTTTGAGGTGTCAAGACCATATTTGGTGGGACGATTTTGGACACAATCCAAAGTAGCCTTAGTAAATTTGGTGTAATTTGGCCACTAGGGGGCGTCGCAATTAGCAAAAATGCATTTTGTCTCATATCTCTTTACATCTTTGGGATGACATCCACATTTTTACATTGGAGGTGCTCTGGGACATACAGATGGTACGGGTTGAGAATGCTCCTTTCTTTCCCGCACATCGGGACTCCCGAAGCATCGGGACTTTGCAACCGCAAGGGGGCAACATAAGACCGCCCTAATAAAATGAAGGTTCGGCTCATACCGGAAAACACGGAAAAACCCGAAGACACCGCGCTGGTGACAAGCGGAGAAAAGAGACATCACGCTCGGCATGTCAGATTGCAGTTTCAGAGTTTTCGAATGTTTTACAGCCTACCTCACAGCTGGCTCTCTCACTCGACGTAGCCTATAACTCAGTCAGTCCAGCAGAGATGCCAGAGCAACGTTTTGGTCAATGGAGAGGGAGAGAAATGCTCCGCATATCCGTCTCATTTAATCCGTCTCATTTAATCATTAAAATGAAGGTGATGACTGGCGAAATTAAAATCAAACGACGTTTCAATAAACCATTGTTGAAATTAATGAAAATGGTTTTAGAAGCCTTCAATTCAACCTGAAAGACTCGATAGGCAACCTTAGATTAATTCATTAATTCATTACGGTTACAAGACCGCATTTCCGTGAATAGGCTATTATTGTCAAGGCGAAGACGAAAGAGATGGACAAGATGGACATTTAGGCTACATTTATGCTAGGAATACTTAGAAAGGTGTAGGCCTATAGGCTATTTTAAAACGGAGGCATGTTCATTTTAACCGGCGGCGCTGGGTAGCTTACCCAGCACTTGTTATCACAGATATTGTCCCCACCACTTTTGACAACTGAAAATAAAATGTATTTAACATAAATATATTTAATACATGCCTATCATGTCCCTTTACTTATAACCGTAGGCTACATGCATGGAGAAGATCGCGCATTTTGTAACATTGTAACAATGGGTGGTCAGATATGCGATAGGGCAGTGGGGGTGATTCATTGTAACCATCGACTAGTAGGCCTAGCTCCGCAAAAGAAGTTTCTAGCAACTTAGAACTATATGGATCTCGTAATGCATGTTCATGTTGATTCAGAGATAGACATAGACTACCGTGGGCTACTGTGCGTCAATATAACAGCATTTTATCATGTGGTGGTGAATTAATGACTAACGTCAGTTTAACATGTCAGAACTTTTGATCGGCGTTTCAAGTGCATGCCGCGAATAAATGAACTCGACTGACTGAATCCTTTATATTTCTTGGCTAAGCGCGAAGATAATGACACTCGAACTGTGGCGTAACTGGTTGAAGCATCTCGATCACACGTCAGCGACCGGTGTTCAAAACCTACTCCACGAACCTCTCCGGAACCCATTAAGACAAAAGGCATTATTTTATTAAAAAAATAAAAGTTTTGCGATTTTTTTATGATTGCGATGTCTGCTGAAAAGAAAAGTTAATATGTGAATTCGTGGTTCAGCGCGCACACACACACACACGCACACACACACACACATTTTTACATTTACATAATAGGGCTCGGGCACACGCCTTGCATTCTAGGAATATCGCCGCCATTTGGTAGCGCACTGAACGTAATATCCATTCAGAATTCAGATGCACAAGACAAGACGCAGAAATATAGTAGCGATTTATTATTACAGTGCATGAAAATGCACTGTACTGTTATTCCTAGACTTCTTATTCCTCTTATTATTATTATTCCGCTTACCACTTTTTCTGCAAGCAATTTCTCTTCAACCGTTTAACTTAGAAACTTCATTCAAACTCTGTAACGTAGGTCTTCTAATGGATCGGGTTGGTATGACTTTTCAACTTTGTAACTTTTATACTTTTTGAACTATTAAATAAAAACTATTAAAATTTCCCCATAGACTTAACATTGTGATCATGACATCATAGAATCTTTATGCAAATGTGAACCACTCAGAGCAAATCAGAAGCCTGCGTTGTACACAGAGGCGGGAGTAACAAAAAAATCAGAAAACAATGGCGGCGACCTTGGGGCTTGTAACTGGAAATATTAAATGTGAATTAAGGTTTCTTGACCACCTTTAATGGTTTATTTTTTATACGGTTTATTGTTTATATGCGACATAAATGTGTTCAGGACACACAGATCATTGTAGGTTAACGTAAGCTCTCTAACGGTAGAGATAGCTTGTTAGCTTGTTGACCCATTATAACCTATTGAAAACACGTAGCAACTAAATCGCTAGCCCACTGAAATGAACTACTATCGTGTTTCTGTAGAACATGACTTGTTGTCAACATAAAAACATTCAAACGGATTGTTGTGTATGCCACCTGAACATACTTGGGCTAGATAAACCACTGGATATAATCTGAAGCACTTAGACTGTCTCGCTAACTAGCAGGCTATGTAGGCAACAAACAACTTGGACTGGTCCGAGTCCACATCTGGCAGCACATCTGGCATATGTATGCACAAAGTGCGGTTAACATAACAAACCAAACGATTTCCGACTAAAACAAATAGCCGTTATCAAGCCAGGCACAATTGCTAGCCTAGGCTACGTGAATTAAAATAACGCAGACCACGAGAGACCTAGATAGTTAAGCTGTAAATAAAGCTAACTTCACTGAATCAATGTCAACTCCCGGTGTTGATCCCCGTCTTTTGGCAGGCGATTAGGCATACCATTTAAATGTTTACCACCGTTAATAGCCTATTGTGAAACTCATAGCCTGCTTCATCTAAAGTAAGGCTACAGCCAGGATGAATATTGTAATACTTCAGACACTTTGTCACACTTGAGGGAAATTTCCAGTGCTTTATTTATCAACCAAGTAGCTTATATCACAACCGAGTTGCTGTCTTAGCCACAACTCACGCTTTTAACAGAGCATTTAACAGACCTCTCAGTCCAACTCCTTCACTCTCCGACTCCGACCTGCTGAAACAAACACACGCAAACACACGTACCTAAAACTCCACCCCTAAGTTCCCCTTAAAGGGACACAACTATTTCAGGAACAGGTAACAGAACACATCACACACAATAAAGAGGATACCACAATATGATATCAATGTAATTCGGCTACACAGCCTGCCGAAATGACCGTTGAATATTTTATCAATTTGAAAAATATAGACCTAATCATTCAGCCAATAACGTCGGCGTCGCCTAACTGTGATTTTTGTGTGCAATGCACACCCTAGCTCTTCTACAGTCACGATAATGCAATGCAATTATGATGTTTAACGTAGGCAATGTGAGCCTGCATGATAGACAGTAAAAGAATGACCTCTGAAGATTTCACCATTTCTAAAAAAGTAAATTTATGCACGCATATTGTCTACTCAAATTATCTCTTGCTGTGATCCCTCGTGCTCCCATCCTAAATTGCAGAGTTTATTGTAGCAAAAAAAAAACAACCATTCATGGTTTAACCATAAATGCATGACTTCATATCACAACATAATATCGATGTTACAGTAGGTTATAAAATAAACTAAGCCTAGTTTGCCTTTGGACTGTTCAAGAGCTCCATGCTGGTGTGTTATCTATATATGATCAGTTTGGAAATTGTCCTTCTGTTTATCAACACTCATGTCTGATTCAATTACCACCTAGGAACCTCCACCTAATTTAGCAACCTACATAGCAGAGTAACCACTATGAATACCCTATGATAAACCTAACAGCTATCTCAATTACCCTTGCAACAATATAGAAATCATCGCAATCACCCTAGTAATGTTAACAAAGACCACTTTCCATTCAATTCAACTTTCCATTTCCACTTTCTCTCCATCCATTTACTTCCAACTATGTATTCCTTCATTAAACTGTCCTCCTATCAACATCCATTAATCTTCCGATACATCCATTAAACTATTTGTCTATCAACATTCATTAAACTATCTGTCTTATCAACATCCATTAAACTGTCTACCTCTACACAGCCCTTAAACTATGTCTATTAAACTATCTGCCTATCAACATTTATTAAACCACGTCAACCTAGCAACCATGTCTTAGCAACACCTAACAATCTCAATTACCTATTTATAGATCAGTGGTCAATCCTCATTCGCTCAGTTTTACCCCATCTCTCTTTTTTTATATTATTTGTGTTAACTACAAATTATATTGTACATTTAATTTTTGGCATTTTCATGCACTGGTAATTTCCTTGGAATTGCATTTCTAGTTTTCCTCTTGCGATCGTGGGTTGCACTGTTACACCCCACTACACAGCAACATACGACCAAGAAGGCAAAAACTAAGTAACAGGAACACACTAAAAGGCGGGAGTAAATCCATAGTAATCCATAGTAAACTAAGGAGTGAAGCTGCCAATGTGGCTGTGCCCGCGAAGTTTTGATGTCATGATCCCGAGCCCTAGTGTCAGGAAGTGTCCGTCGAGAGAGAGAGGGGGGAGGGAGGCAATCGTCCTCAATGCCGTATATAGGTAGGCTATAATGTCTAGTGAACTGGTTAGACAAGTGTGGGGGAGGGGGAATGATCGCACAAGACAATTGCTCTTCATGAAATGGGTAGTCTCACAGACGGCGGTCGATCTTTAAACATAGCCTACTACATCACTTGCGAAATCGGACATGGCACATAACCTAATTATTAGACTACTGGATTTAATATAGCAAGTCCATAGACTTTGTTCATCCTATATTAGCCTATATTAAAATGTAATGTGCTGCGGGGAAGCATTGGGGAAGTCAGTTTAAGTTGTCCTGTAACAATTAGCCTCTTATTATAATCAAGAGTATACAGCCACTGCGCACATAATAGCCTAGGTTACGGGCGGATGCGAGCAACCCCATGCAAAAGAAGGCATTAAGTTAACGGACTGAAGGCCTGTTTACATGTCAAACATGCATTAAATCTAAGAAACGAAAAACACAAATATCATGTATTGTGTCGTAAACAGTTAATGACTTCGTGGCCACTATGCGCAACTGCATCGCGCAGTGAGCTGAAGGATAGGAGGACCGACACTTATTAACACAAAGCGTTGTAAAGCACTAACAACCACCCCTCAAAGTTCATTGTCCATAAGTCCAAACAATAAGCATAAAAATCCGACAATCCAAAACGATAACGAGATCTCCCAGAAACGAAAAACAAGTTTGTTGAGTAGCCTAGTCCTTCCAACAATTTGTTAGATAAAAGGCATCCTGTCCTGCTGTATTCCAATGAGAAAAAATCGTCCACAAGGTAGGCTAAGGGTCACGGTAATGATAAGGATAAGAATAACTTTAATTATTTTTTTAATTAATTAATTAATTTTTTTAATGCAGCATGCAGGAATCTACGCACAAAACGAATGAATGGGTTATATCGCCCAAAACGAGTGAATGGGTTGGGAGAGTCGTCTGGCTGTGTCAGCAGACTGCAGTCGGTCTCGAGGGGTTAAATAGCGCACATACTTGAATTTTAATCTGAAGACCACACGGTCGAAACGTCATTCCTTTGTGCTAAAGAAAATCAAATCAAATAAAAAAGGAAGGATTTCAAGTGTGCGAACCTTTTTCCATTTTTTTATGATTTACTCTTGTTCTGCACCTTGACCGGGGATGTGCACAAACTTTTTTACTACACTTGAATTTTAAACCAACTCTTCTCTAGCCTACACCCTATAGCCATACTTTAATAATCAGATGTTATGCTCATTTTTGTAGGCTACACCTCACCGGCAAGCACGCACGCAAATGCTGCTTTTGCACATCTACAATATTGGCCAGGCTATATAGAATAGGCTTTTAGGACTGTATTTTGCCTTCGTGCAACTTTAGTTGTGCTCAATCTAAATTATTGTCAGTAAGGATAGGTCATATTACCAAATGGCGAACCTCGAAAATTATTTAGGATATAGAGCCGTGTCCATTACGCATGCAGTTATTTTTTAGGCTATTGTTTTATTTGAGTGTTTTTGTCTACCATGGCAAACATAGTTGAAACGTTCGCTCTAAACTTATGTATTTCCAATCGGCTTTCACAATCAGCTACAGCTGCGCGGCGCGGCGCAGATGATCTCCATTAAAACTTGCAATGTCTTTACAGAACTGCTTTCTCTTCCCCGAGTCGCGAACGCAACATGCACAAACAACCGATATTTAGCAAACACATGTATTTCCAGCTCTCAAAACCGATGAGGTCCAGATCTCAGTGGCCTCATAGCTGCCTACAGCCATGCATGGTAAGCCTAATGATAGCCTAATAGTTATGACATTAATAGCATATTAATGACCTCATGTCGGAATGGCACGTTGTTTGAAAAAAAAAAAAAAAATTAAATAGGCCTACCGCCGAGTGGGGATATGTCGGAATGAACAGCGGATAGGCTAGTCCTACTAATATTACATTTGATTGGTAGCATGTTTGTAGCACGCCAGTTTACCCATCCCCTACATCAAAACAGCTTAGAATCAATCAAAGAATCAGCTGTGTCGGCGTTAGGCTGTAGACGATTTTCTATAACCATTTCAACTGTCAATTTCAACAATGGTTTATTGAAACGTCGTTTGATTAATTTCGCCAGTCATCACCTTCATTTTAATGATTAAATGAGATTAAGGAGTCGACTATTGACGGATATACGGTCTTCATCATTAAATGCAGCTGAAATGCGGGATGAAACTTTCTGCCACCTGGTGGTTGTTTGGGTACATTGCCTTAGCCTCGAAAAAAATCGGCTTGACAGCCTGCGGGATCTCTTCGGGAGTCCCGCGGGAGAAGGTGCATTCTCAACCCGTACCCACTGTACCACTGATGAACCCAGGCAACCCGTCACGTCAGTGTAAGAATTTGGCAATCGAGGGTAACGCCGCCAAACTCGAAGCAGCTTTGTGTCTTGGCCAAACTTTAGCGTTTTGACCTGAGGGCGAGCGGTCGCGTCTCCTGCCGGAGCGCTTTCGCGGCGCGTCGGAGCAAGCACACTTCGCACTTTCCCACCGGGAAATGCATTCTAGTTTCTTATGGCCCGCGAGAGCTTACAGGGTCTCATACAGTATGTGGCCCGCGAGAGCTTTAAAGGTCTGATACAGTTTTTGCGTATAGGCAATACACTGCAATACAATGCACGCACGTGAGACTGACAGGGAGGCAACATCAACCACCTTCCTCTATGATCAGTGTGACTGGCTACATCAGATGTGTTAGCAACGCGAACGTGTGAAAACAAAATAGACCAGTATTCTAAACTATTTTAGCGAACGGAGCGCCTAAATTACGCGCTCGGTTTAGCCTGCTTGTGAAACGCATGATTGTTTGAAGTGCGTGTGGTTCTTTGAGAGGGGAATCGATGTAAGTTACTTTGATTTCAATTGGTAGTTGTAAACTACGTGATACGTTTACGTCTACGTTTACAAAGCATACATAATTGTGTGTAGTCCTATCCAAAAAAATCCAGCTTCAAAACCTTGCTAATCGAGCAAATGATTGTTTGACCAAAAGTGAGCCTATTCCGACCGAGAAAAGGTGCATTCAGATCAGGCAAGCATAGGTAGGCTAGAAGTTTGTTGTAATCCTGTTGCTTTGCATTTTCATTTCGGTTCAAAACGAGCAACGTAGAATCCACACAACACCTTTCAACTTCAAAGAAAAAGTCCACCGGGACCGTTCACTTCTACTGTATGTGTATAGAACGGTGTAGTGATGCACTTTTTGACATGTCAGTTTGTTTGCATCACTGGCTAGATGTAAAACTGCATTTCGTTACTGGTATTTCGCTTGTGCAATGACAGTTAAGTTGAATACACTCAAATCTAAAAAAAAAAAAATCCATGGCATGACCTCTTCCTGACTGACCAGTGACCCTCATTGAAAAGTCAAACTGTATGGAACTGACAGAGGTTTTTGTTTTGTTTTTACAAACATAACAATAATAAAAAGAACATGTCATGCTGATACCTTTTGCTCTTCTTGATTTTAGGGAAGTTTTATACCGATGCTAAAAATTTGTGGCTGGTGCTACAAATGTTATAGTTACATCTGGCCCTTTGAGGGCAACCATTGTGCTGATGTGGCCCTCGGTGAAAATGAGTTTGACACCCCTGTGCTACACTATCGCCAGGCAGGAGAGGGTCAGAATCAACGTATCTCTACAGAACAGAAACATTATGAGAAATCATGATACAAATCTCCAAACAAAAGGGTAGAGAAATCATCATATAGAATCATATACAAATCCCCAATTAATGGGCTAGAGGAATCATCATATAGAAAAATCATCATAATAAAAAATCATCATATACGATCATATGCAAATCCCCAATCAATGGGGTAGAGAAATCATCATATAGAATCATATACACATCTACAGTCAATGGGGTAGAGAAATCATCATATAGAATCATATACACATCTACAGTCAATGGGGTAGAGAAATCATCATATAGAATCATATACACATCCCCAATCAATGGGGTAGAGAAATCAAATCCCCAATCAATGGGGTAGAGAAATCATCATATAGAGTACCTGCAGGTGCTGGTCATACAATTACAATATCATCTAAAAGTTGATTTATGTCAGTAATTCCATTCAGAAAGAGGAGATGCAAAGCCTATCAATGGAGTAGGACATTGGCCCCAGCCGTGGCGCAACAGGCTGGGGCACCTGCACCGCACGCCGGCGACCCGGGTTCGATTCCCGCCCCGTGGTCCTTTCCGGATCCCACCCCTGTTCTCTCTCCCACTCGCTTCCTGTCATTCTCTACTGTCCTGTCCAATTAAAGGCATAAAAAGGCCAAAAATAACCTTTAAAAAAAATGGAGTAGGACATTTAGATTGCACATTTACAAAATTCACATTCACATTTACAAAATTCCACGTGGTCAAAAGAGAAGTTTAACGTGTGATTGTGGTTCATATCTCTAAAGACAAGTTTAATGTGTGATTGTGATTTCATCTCTAAAGAGATCCTAGTGTCTAGAGAGAAGATTAACGTGTGATTGTGTTTCGTAACTCTAAAGAGAAGATTAACGTGTGATTGTTGTTTACATCTCTGAAGAGAAGTTTAATGTGTGATTGTGTTTCATATCTCTATAGAGAAGTTTAATGTATGATTGTGATTTCATTTCTCTAAAGAGATCCTAGTGTCTAAAGAGAAGTTTAACGTGTGATTGTTGTTTATATCTCTAAAGAGATCCTAGTGTCAAAAGAGAAGTTAAAGAGATGCTAGTGTCTAAAGAGAAGTTTAATGTATGATTGTTGTTTATATCTCTAAAGAGATCCTAGTGTCAAAAGAGAAGTTAAAGAGATCCTAGTGTCAAAAGAGAAGTTAAAGAGATCCTGGTGTCTAAAGAGAAGTTAAAGAGATCCTGGTGTCAAAAGAGAAGTTAAAGAGATGCTAGTGTCTAAAGAGAAGTTTAATGTATGATTGTTGTTTATATCTCTATAGAGATCCTAGTGTCTAAAGAGAAGTTTAATGTGTGATTGTTGTTTATATCTCTAAAGAGATCCTAGTGTCAAAAGAGAAGTTAAAGAGATCCTAGTGTCAAAAGAGAAGTTAAAGAGATCCTGGTGTCAAAAGAGAAGTTAAAGAGATCCTGGTGTCAAAAGAGAAGTTAAAGAGATGCTAGTGTCTAAAGAGAAGTTTAATGTATGATTGTTGTTTATATCTCTAAAGAGATCCTAGTGTCTAAAGAGAAGTTTAACGTGTGATTGTTGTTTATATCTCTAAAGAGATCCTGGTGTCAAAAGAGAAGTTAAAGAGATCCTAGTGTCTAAAGAGAAGTTTAACGTGTGATTGTTGTTTATATCTCTAAAGAGATCCTAGTGTCAAAAGAGAAGTTAAAGAGATCCTGGTGTCAAAAGAGAAGTTAAAGAGATCCTAGTGTCTAAAGAGAAGTTAAAGAGATCCTGGTGTCAAAAGAGAAGTTAAAGAGATGCTAGTGTCTAAAGAGAAGTTTAATGTATGATTGTTGTTTATATCTCTAAAGAGATCCTAGTGTCAAAAGAGAAGTTAAAGAGATGCTAGTGTCTAAAGAGAAGTTTAATGTATGATTGTTGTTTATATCTCTATAGAGATCCTAGTGTCTAAAGAGAAGTTTAATGTGTGATTGTTATTTATATCTCTAAAGAGATCCTAGTGTCAAAAGAGAAGTTAAAGAGATCCTAGTGTCAAAAGAGAAGTTAAAGAGATCCTAGTGTCAAAAGAGAAGTTAAAGAGATCCTGGTGTCAAAAGAGAAGTTAAAGAGATGCTAGTGTCTAAAGAGAAGTTTAATGTATGATTGTTGTTTATATCTCTAAAGAGATCCTAGTGTCTAAAGAGAAGTTTAACGTGTGATTGTTGTTTATATCTCTAAAGAGATCCTGGTGTCAAAAGAGAAGTTAAAGAGATCCTAGTGTCTAAAGAGAAGTTTAATGTATGATTGTTGTTTATATCTCTAAAGAGATCCTAGTGTCAAAAGAGAAGTTAAAGAGATCCTGCATGGTGTCAAAAGAGAAGTTAAAGAGATCCTAGTGTCTAAAGAGAAGTTTAATGTATGATTGTTGTTTATATCTCTAAAGAGATCCTAGTGTCAAAAGAGAAGTTTAATGTGTGATTGTTGTTTATATCTCTAAAGAGATCCTAGTGTCAAAAGAGAAGTTAAAGAGATCCTAGTGTCTAAAGAGAAGTTAAAGAGATCCTAGTGTCTAAAGAGAAGTTTAATGTATGATTGTGATTTCATTTCTCTAAAGAGATCCTAGTGTCTAAAGAGAAGTTTAATGTATGATTGTTGTTTATATCTCTAAAGAGATCCTAGTGTCAAAAGAGAAGTTAAAGAGATCCTAGTGTCTAAAGAGAAGTTTAATGTATGATTGTTGTTTATATCTCTAAAGAGATCCTAGTGTCAAAAGAGAAGTTAAAGAGATCCTAGTGTCTAAAGAGAAGTTTAATGTATGATTGTTGTTTATATCTCTAAAGAGATCCTAGTGTCAAAAGAGAAGTTAAAGAGATCCTAGTGTCTAAAGAGAAGTTTAATGTATGATTGTTGTTTATATCTGATCACCTCACAAAGTAGGCATATCTGTGTAGGTTATTTAGAAACGGCATACTGGTTACTGATTAATGCATTCTATTATAGGGCTGTCTAGCCTCCAGATAAGGTGTACAGTGTCACGTCACGATACAGAGAGAGGGAGGGGACAGTATGCGCTGTTCTCCTCAATGACCACATAGCTGTTATGTTAACGGTTAATGATTGACCTGTTGAGGAGTGAATCCTTTTCCTGGTTCCTTGTAGAATTCTATGTGAACGTTCTATAGTTTCAGTGTTCTTTACACAGTCTGTGGGGCAAATCCCTGAGAGCAACTGTCGCATCATAGAGCGGAACTCTCGGTTGGTGAATGTTCTAATCACATATTTGTGACTGATTCACACTGTGCATGTACAATGAGAGAGTTGCTTCGCCTGGCATCCTAATCTTCAGCCCCACAGCAAGTTGCTATGGAGACAGCCTTGGTCGGGACCCAGATAGAGTCAACAATCAGCAGGTGTGCATGGGGGAGTAGGGGGAGGAGTCAGCAGGTGTGTGGAGTAGGGGGAGGAGTCAGCAGGTGTGCATGGGGGAGGAGTCAGCAGGTGTGCATGGGGGAGTAGTGGGAGGAGTCAGCAGGTGTGCATGGGGGAGTAGGGGGAGGAGTCAGCAGGTGTGTGGAGTAGGGGGAGGAGTCAGCAGGTGTGTGGAGTAGGGGGAGGAGTCAGCAGGTGTGTGGAGTAGGGGGAGGAGTCAGCAGATGTGTGGAGTAGGAGGAGGAGTCAGCAGGTGTGTATGGGGGAGTAGGGGGAGGAGTCAGCAGGTGTGTGGAGTAGGGGGAGGAGTCAGCAGGTGTGTGGAGTAGGAGGAGGAGTCAGCAGGTGTGCATGGTGGAGTGGGGGGAGGAGTCAGCAGGTGTGCATAATTGAAAATCCCCATGTTATTTTCCCATAGAAAAAATCTCAAGATACCAGATCTCCTTATTTGGGCAAAGATGGTGGCTTTTTTGTAGGCGAACTTCAGAGGTCTATTTGGAAGGGAGTGCAGCCCTGCTGCAGCCAATCAACCATGGTGATTTCGTGTCAATCTGGGAATGAGTGCTACAGACATCACAGGTAGGCTAATCAGGGCAGCAGGTGTTGGGGCGTTTCATTCCTAATTTGTACCAACCCGGTGACGTAGTGTTGGACGAGAAGTGCAGGACAACGTGAGCATTCCAATAGTAGGTGCATTCGAGTTCGGAAACGGCTGACTTCGGCTGACTGCATACGTCAACGAGAGCTTGAGTGTCACCGGGAGGGGCTAAAGTTTTAGGTGCAGATGGTCCCGAACACGATTTTGCAAATTTGACAGACGTGATTCGAGTGAGACCTCGCGGGAGATATCGCGGAATTTGTGTGCATTAAATACAGTATTTAACTTTCATTGTTACTCATTAAAATGAGCATGATGACTGACGAAATAAAGTGATATGAAGTAGTTTAAATAAACCACTGTTATCATACAGTTACAGGCCTGCATTGTAGCACATTAATTAAATATCAAGTGTTTTCCGTGTGTATATGTAACCAACAGCATAAAATAGCAGAATATCAAAACCTTTTCAGTAGGCTAGCCTACCGCTGTTCCAGAAATCACAAATAAGAAGGTATCCCTTCCATATCTGTTCATTTTAGTACCTTCTAACGTAAGGGGCAAAGATTCTGCAACAGAACAAGATGGATCACTTTTGACAAGCTCAGTTGTCATCCCAGACGCTGGCTGGGCTGATCCTAAAATGTTAACTGCATCCATCTTGCTCCGCTATAGAATCTTTGGTAAGCAGGCAGAACGAGACCCCTGTCATAATCGTCATGGGGAGATTCCTTCCAAACCTGTTCCAAACGGACCTATCAAGTCCTTGAACTGACGTCATGGGGCGGGATACAGCCGGTTGCATGCACGAAAAGGCAAATGCAGAATTCGACTGCAGGTGTCTTCATCCCGCGAGTTTTGAGTGACGTGACATGGTCGCATTTTTGTCACATGATCACAACTTTTCTTCAAGTCGAACAACACGTCTAACCAGCATGCACTGCATATGACTCAAATTACGTTTCGACTGCATGCGTTTGCAGCCGACTTGACATGTCGAGTGCACCTAGTATTTTGGACCAACATGCCATGGCATGTTTCAACCTGTAGAAGGCGCGGAGAGTAGGGATGGGCGTATCGATCCTGAGTTTCGATAGATCAATACTCACGCAGTACTCATTTGGAATTTATTTCTTTTAAAAAGTATCAATACAAACTATAAAATAATAATTGGGGGTGTATGCATCACTTTCAGCTGTTTTGACTCCTTACTAAAATTACTATGTGACGGGACACCCCTGTATTGGGGACGTATTGAGCTGGTCCATGTCACGTGATAGGAGACGAGCGAATGAGCGTCAACGTTAGACACAGCAGACAACGACAGAGCCAGAGCCCGCTCAGCACGAATGCAGAAACCAGAGGAAAAAACAGCAAGCGATATTACGAAGCACTGTGGTTATTTTTCACCAGTCGATAAACTCACGGCAAGGTGCCAAGTGTGTGATTAAAAAGGTTTCCCACAGCAGCAACACAAGCAGTTTATTAAAACTTTTAAAGACGACGCCCCGACAGCCACAGTGAGATTGAAAAGAGACAGGCGAGAGTCTGCAAAAGGCGCTGGTCCAGTTACATTTGACAGTGTGATTAAGGCTGCGTTCAGACTGCCAGCCAAAATCCGATTTTTTTCACTTTTGAAGTCTGAACAGTGACAAGTCACATGAAATCCGATTTTTGCGAAACAGTTGCAAACCACATCCAGGAGGTAGTTTCATATCGCATTCGTATCGGATATGGACAGATGCGTCTCAGTCTGAACAGCTCCAAACACTCAGATCGGATTTGACTGTCCGTGACGTGACTTTACGTGCGTGACCGCCCACCTATTTCGAGTTGTGGACCAACGTTACGGCTATGTCTTTTGACCATGTTATATTAAACGTGACTTAACAATACTCAATGCTAAATAGAGCATTATAAAGTCTCTGCTCTGTTTCTATGGAAGTTGCAAGAATCCACGTTGTTCTATTAAATGCTGTTAAATAATTAAATAGCCTTCCAACAGTTTGAAGCGGAACTTGCCACTAATTCGGCATGCATTCATCATGCGCACACGTATGCATGCATTCAATGAACACTTCTCACACTGAAATTCTCCTTCCCACGGCCACAACATCCGCGATGCTACGCTGAGACAGGACACCTTCATGAACAACCAACTGCAGCGTGTGCGCAATGCATGGGAGACTTGGCACACCATAGTCCACCAGTGCTTTTGCCATGTTGCGCGCATTGTCACGTAGCACTACATGCACAGTCTCTTTAGCTATTTTCCATTTCTCAAACATGCCGTCAAAAGCGGATGCTAACGAAGCTGCTGTGTGAGAACCGGAGCACTCCTGAGATTGTAGTAAGGCCTTTTTAAGTATGAAATCTTTATCGATGTCCGTAGTAAAACTTATATCGGTGGCATCAGTGAGGAGCTTCTCTATGTAACTGTAGACTGCACTTTGGAGTTCTGGTAAGGCCACATCTGAAAAATAACGACGGCTAGGCACAGCGTAACATGGCTCTAAGTGCATCATTAGCCTACTGAAGCTTGCACCACACTGAATGGTTGATTAAGAGTGTTTTCACACCTGGTCCCCAACCAAACTCAGTCCTCTTTAAGTGGACCAAAAAGTGGACCAACAGAAAAAGAACTCAGTTCTTTTTGTGTTCACACTGTGAGTTTATGAGAAAGAGGACTGGGTTCTCTTCCTGGTCCAGTTAAGCTTTGTTGGGGCCTCAGTCCTCTTTCTGTTCACACCAGGTCCTCTAGAGCTCTCAGACCCCTACTGCACTGAATCAGAGAGGGTTAAAGCGGAGCGAGAGGCCCCAACGTTCGACCATTTCCGCGTTCTATTATTTCAATGGGGTTGGGAGGGAATCCCCCTATGCAGACCAGAGTAAGCCCTCGCTGCATTAATGTCAATGGGAGACTTGTGGAATGTTATCAATAAATTGGTCATTATGGCTTTCTGGATTTGTTGACGGCATTTTGGAGAATTTTGTCATGATCTGTAAGTTGTTCCAATCATTTCAAGCCTAATAGTGTAATTTTTAGTGTATGGATCTGTTAAGAAAATAACTTAATATCAGACTATGCTGCTGCCAGTTACGGTCTGGTTGCTAGCTAGCTAGCTAGCCGTCTACCTAAAGGCTGGCTTACATTGCACGATTTTGGCCTGTTTTAACAGTCGGCGACTAAATTTCCAAAATCGGGCGGAAATCTTGAGAGTTGTGCTAGAATCGCAGCGCGCTCCCGTCATCTAAATCGTTTAGTGTAAGGTGCCAATCTTAGCGGTTTTAAGTCCGTCGGAGGCAGTCTTTCTCTAGTTTTGCCGTTACGACAATATCAAACATGTTTGATATTATCGGAAGTCTTTTCAGTCGTGGCTCATGCAAATAGTGACGTGAACATTAAAAACCAATAGTAACCTCTCGCGAACACGAAAACAGGAAGGGGCAAAATAGGCGACAGCTGTAGCCTATATGATTATTTGTTATTTCATTTCTTATCATTTATTAGTCGGCTATTCTACGAGACAGAACAACTCTACATCTGTTAGTGATGTCACACATCAAACAATGCTGCAGAAACGCGAAAAAAATACTTTGATATGAGTCTATCATGTGATTTCCTGTTAATGATGACGTGTAGCCTATTGCACGATGGAAATAATTTGAAGGAATCTAGCAGCAGTCTTGTAAATAGTGACCCACAGTCTTTGCAAAATCCTAATCTGAGACTGGCCTGTGACTAGACTGTGACTAAAAACTCAATGAATTGTCTTTAGATGTGAGAGGGTCTGAGACAGTAGTCTTTAAAAAATCTTTTCCAAATCTTTGCAAAGTCTGTCAATGTAAGGTAGGCTTAAAGCCTACCTTACATTGACAGACTTTGCAAAGATTTGGCAAAGATTTTTGCAAAGAAATTTTATGGAAGCAAAATTCGAACAGTTCCGGTCTGCTTAAAGGGGCGTGTTGCAAAGACATCATAGTGGGATATATCGATCTCTGTGAGATTGGCAAGCAGTTCAGTTCGAATGTTAGCAGGTCTGCTTAAAGGGGGATTTAGCCCCCCTCCCCCTTGTAAAGACAGAACGCGGAAATGATCGAACGTTTGCGCCTCTCGCTCCGCTTTAACCCTCTCTGGTACATTCTAACGCTCCATGGGCGCCATTTTGGTAAGCCGAAAAGTAATAAATCGTGCCTTTCACATGGCAAGATCATTACCGAGTAACAAAACAAAACAAAAAACAGCTGGCAACGGGAAAAACAGCTGTTGAGGTGGGTTTATATGATTGGATCTGTGTCTGAAATGTTGCTGAGCTTACCAAAATGGCGCCCTGTCGTGTACTTCATTCTTTTGACGCAACTGATCCATCTTGCTCTGTTCTAGAATCTTTGCTTGATAGTAATGAAGGATCTTTGACTGAATCCTGAGTCCCGGCTGCGACGGTCACGTGACCAAGCTACGGCAAACGGGGAAGGTTAAACCACGGTGCAAAAAGGCGAATGGGAACCCGGTGCGCTTTGTGTTCACAATGCCTGGATTAGGCGAACTGTACCGCAGACTTTGGTGGCGCTCACTAACCTAAATATTTCTTTACGTTGGTGGCGCTCACTAACCTAAACATTTCTTCGCATGCGCATCATTTGCACGTCACCTTATCGGAATATCGGCAGAAATGTTCATATCTGCAGATGCCGATAACTAAGTTTTAAAGCTATTACCGGCCGATACCGATGCCGTGCCGATAATATCGTGCATCCCTACTGCCAACATGCAGCAGTGCAGAATCTGGGCTTTCACTTTTGAAGAGTTCTGACTGATGATTATAAGCGATATGGGAACATTTGTAAATATTTGGTCATAATATCACTGATGCAAAAAGGCTGAATATAAAAACAATGAAATCTAGGTAGTTTAAACTATGTACAGGCTATTTACAAGGCCACTACAGACAATGCAGTAGTGTGTGTCAGATTTGGATAGAGAAACAATGACATCCAAGTGTCCAAGAGTCAGACTATTTACAAAGCCTCAACAGACAGTGCAGTAAGGTGTCTTTCAGATTTGGAGACCTCTCCACTCCTTCAGCTTTGCCTTCATCCACTGCCATAGTTCTTTGTAGTCAATTTTGGCAAGGAGATTCTTCTGAAAGCCAGGGAAGGCATTCAATTGTCAACGGTATTTCTGTAAACAGCCGTCCCTCCCTGAAAACACCCCCCAGAGTTAACACATCAATTTCCTGCTGATCGGCAGGATGGGTTCCACTTGGCCGTCTGACACCCAATTCTTCATCCACCTTCTCCATCATTTCTCGCAAAACACCAATGGACTGGCTGATCCGGCGTGCCGATTGGTCGGATAGGTTTGGACCCAGACCCTTCAGAAAAGACTTCAGGAAATTGTTAAGGTGTTCCAGATGCAGATCAAGGGGTATGTGCCCCCCCTTCCCTCCCCTGGTGCAGATCAAGGGGTATGTGCCCCCCCTTCCCTCCCCTGGTGCAGATCAAGGGGTATGTGCCCCCCCTTCCCTCCCCTGGTGCAGATCAAGGGGTATGTGGCCGCCCTTCCCTCCCCTGGTGCTCCAAGACCTGTTCCAGGTCACGCTGTGGGCCATCCGAGGGGGCAGAGATGCGTTAACCTGCAGTGTCAGTAGAGAGGTACTGTAGGCGTAGTGGCTGTGTCCATAGGCTTTGTAATACAGGAGGGCAACCTTGTACAGCCTCAGAAGCATCCAACATGTCCATAAGAAGAAACCTGAAGCTGAGCCTTGCCAAGGTGTGCTCTTGTTTGTGTTCACTGTTAGAAGATGTTGTTTGCTCTGGCAATGTTTGGTAAGAAATGTCCATGTTATGTTTTTTAAGCTTGTGATTGTCTCTGGATTTCAGATATGTGTAAGTCTGTTGACATCCCTATGCTCGACAGGGAAACTTTTCCTTCTGAGTCGGTGTCATAGGCCACATCCCGGCCACATCCCCAAGCATGATGCACTTGAGTCGGTGTCATAGGGGCCACATCCCCAAGCATGATGCACTTGTCAACCACCTCAGACGTCTTTTCATGCAACCAGTCTCTCTGTATGCCAGGTGTTCCTGATGCTATGTGTCCTGGGACAAAGGAATCCGGGAAATTCTAAATCAAATGAAAGAAAACATGCATCACAAACAGCTGTGCAGGATAAAAATCCACCCACATAACAACATAGTCCAGGGAGCGACATATTCAAGTCGTATTGCAGAAGATCCACAAGCGCTTTATCACTGGTCAGGTGACGTGTAGGGATCCGGGCCTGCACAGCAATATGGTGTATCCACTGGTCAGGTGACGTGTAGGGATCCGGTCCTGCACAGCAATATGGTGTATCCAGTGGTCAGGTGACGTGTAGGGATCCGGGCCTGCACAGCAATATGGTGTATCCCAGTGTTTCCCACAGATTAGAAGGCAATGTGTGGTGGTCGCCCCATGTCTGACGGGGGGGGGGGGGGGGGGGGGGGCTCTCCTTTCATATAATGTTTTTTTTTTTTTTACCAAGATGTGAAGCTTGTCTACATTATGATATTGATATTTCTGATATTCATTATGATACTGATATTTCTGATATTCATAACAGCAAACTTTATGCTGATTACAGCCTACTATTCACAACTCCACTTCTTAAATTCAGCTGTCTGGTTGAAGCCTCAAAATATTGTAAACATAGCAGGCTAAACTTATCATACTCTACTGGCTGGACTGTTCAGTTTCCCCACATGTGTTTAAGTTTCAAGGTAAGCTAATACTTTTTCTCCTTGGGACAGGCCCTTTTAAGTCTTGGAGTTGAAAAACATTGTTGGTCAGTCAACTTGAATGCAAGAGTTTTAATCAAATGTCTGCAGCATAACCTACTAATGATGCTAACCGAATATAACAGTAATTTAGCTAGCCGTCTTCTGTGCGTCAATGCGTCCACGATTGTGAATGTTTTATTTGGATTAAATGTGCATGTGGAGATCGGCTGTCCATTGAGCGCGCACGAGAGCGGGCCAAGGAGAATGAGTTTGCTTCTACTGTTTGGTAAT
Organism: Sardina pilchardus; assembly: GCF_963854185.1. Classification (NCBI taxonomy): domain Eukaryota; kingdom Metazoa; phylum Chordata; class Actinopteri; order Clupeiformes; family Clupeidae; genus Sardina; species Sardina pilchardus. The sequence continues at coordinate 4,305,298 of NC_084994.1, forward strand.
TAAGTTGCACGCATAGACTACAAAAGTTGCGGGAGAACTTTATGCTTCTACCCGAGCAGCGTCAGGTGCATCAGTGCAACCACCTACCACGCTTCCAGGGATGATCTCGTTGGTTTTCATGGAGACAGACAGCCGCGGTGTGCACGGAGAGTAGGGGCTGTGCGTATGTGTGTGTATGAGAGACAGATGCGCGAGTGACAGAGAGGGAGCGCAGGGAAAGGAAATTCAGCTTTACGAATGCTGCGTGTTTTTCAATAGCGTTTCAAAATAAGAGTAAATAAATAAATAAATAAAAGAATAACGAAACGCAATATGTGGCGGCCGGTGCTGAATCTGTGGCGCACCGCCACAAATGTGTCTATGTGTGGGAAACACTGGTATCCAGTGGTCAGGTGACGTGTAGGGATCCGGGCCTGCACAGCAATATGGTGTATCCAGTGTATAGATTTGTTACTGCGGAGGGTGGACTGATGGTGTGCGTGCATGAAAAAATCCAAGTTGTCAAAAATAACAGAATATGTACTGTAGTTGGTGGTGTTGGCTGTGTTTCTGTCAATGGCAGAGAGGACATCCTCACACCTTCAGTGACCTGCTCCTCAGCAATGGCAGAGAGGACATCCTCACTAGGGTTGGGTATCGTTTGAATTTGAACGATTCCGATTCCGATTTCGATTCCTTGTTTCGATTCCGGTTCCTAACGATTCTCGATTCCGGTTCTTGTAAAAGGCACGGTCAAAAAAGTTTGGATATTTTAAATGAGCTAGCTAACCAACGTCTTTCTGAATGACATTTACTATACATTTCTCACAGAGCTGTTTTCAACTACAATATAAATATCAAATCCTCACACCTTCAGTGACCTGCTCCTCAGCACCACTTTGAGCCACCTCCTCTGTGGTCAATTTACATAAAGACATACAGTGACTACTCATACAGTATAGCCTGGCAAGCGAAACTAGGGTGCTTCTAGATTTCTAGGCTATCACACATACAGATTAAACAATCTTTGAGTGTGTGTGTGTGTTATGCCTCACCTGACAACTGAAGCTGTTCCATGCTGCCGAAGACATCATTTAGTAACGTCTCAAGTTCACATGTGGGCTCTAGTGATGCTTTGTCCTCAGCATTGTGCAACTCAACCTCTAAGAATGCTTCATTCTGCCCCTTTAGCAGCAAAGGAGTTTGCCAACTCCTTTTGCTTTCCTATTGCATTTTTGTGAGTAGTCGTAATGGCGAGTTTGCTGAATCTGTCAAAGACTGCCTTCTTGGCACCCCCATACTGAAGGACACAATTTATAGTGTGCAAATGCTGACATACGGGGTTCTCTTCCCCTTAATGCCATAGAGGCAGCAGCACAGATGACAGGACGCGAGTTTTTGCAGGTAGTTACAAAGATAGAAAACAAAAATGGTGAGAGACGCTGCAGGTCTGATTACTGTAACAAGATTCTGTAGTTTTCACAGCATCACTACTGTATAAGGAAGAAATATGTACTGTGATTGTGAATAGAGTATGTTACTGTAGCTTCGCTATGGATTATGGTCAAAATTAGCCAAACTACAGTAATAAAGTTTTGCTGTGAATCAAAATACAGTAAAAGTAAATATCAACCTGACTCCTCCCTCTTATCAACTTTGAGAAAAAATCCAACATGGCTGACAATCGTTTGGGGTTTTCTAGGTTTTCTGACTCTAATGACATCTTATTAAAAAACAAAAATCCACAGGGATTGCTGTAACATCTTACTACAGTAATAACATAAACTACTGCAATTTATACAGTAATATTGACTACTGTATTTTCATTTACAGCAATTATTCATTAATCTTAAATATCTAATTCGACATTTAAAATACAGAGAGAAAGAGATTAAAGGTTTTGTAGCTCCCCAGTAATGCGCAGACAAGCGATTTTGTAAAAAACAGGGCGATCTTTATTCCACCGTCGTGGTTCCCGTGAAAACTAACAATGAAATAATACACATGTAAAAGCTGCAACATAACACATTATAATACTAGCCTGCTAAGCACAGTAGCTACAGAGTAGCTAAACTCATAAACTTTACATACCTCGTTGGCAGCTTATTACCAAAAGGAGCTAGAAACCAAATGTCCACGGCTGTATCTTCAGCACATCTCATGTAAATCTCATGTAAAAGTAATCTAGTAGTTTGACTCAAAAAAAATGCATTAATTGAAATCCGTGTGAAGGCGCTTAACCTGCTGCAACGCAGCTCTATCTCCTGTGTGTGTGTAACTCCCAAAAGGGTCCCATGGCCAGTATATGCAAATTAGTTCCCCCCCAGGCTACTAAGAACATTGTGTAGAACAGTTACACAAAAAACATCACACAAATAAGTATAATAATATTACACACCAATAAATGAAACCTAGTGTGTACATATACATATACATTAACTGATGGCAGTTACACTCCCACCAAAATCCTTACAGATTTTTATCTTTACTCTTACTCTTATTTATTTTAAAATGCAAATGTATGAACTGCATTATGAATTGTATCACTTAAAGTTAAACTAGACCTCATTATAAATTCACCTCATCTTTCCTCAATCAGATAGTCAGAAATAGCTAAATATCCACCCAAAGAATGACAGAGAGAGTACAGAACACAGTGACTCAATCCGCCTCCACTAGTGTGACAGTCTTCTGGATTGGACGCTCAAGGTAAGCAGGTTTAGATATACGTTTTCCCTTTGCATCAAGAGTAGGGTCACTAATCAGTAACTTTAGCTTTCTTACTCTCCCATCCCTTCCTGGGAACACTTCAGTTACCTTTGCTAACTTCCACTGGTTACGTGGAGCCATGTCATCCTGCAAAAGAACAATATCATTGATCTGTGCGTTTCTTCTAACCTCTGTCCATTTCTGCCGACACTGAAGATTTAAGAGGTATTCCCTCCTCCATCGTACCCAGAAGTTGTTAGCAAGGAGCTGTACCCGACGCCATCTTTTGCGGAGATATAGGTCTTCTCTAACAAACTTCCCGGGAGGTGGAGAGAGTATAGTGGACTTCATAGTTAGGATATGATTTGGTGTCAAGGGCTCTGGGCAAGATGAGTCACTCAGATAATCAGTGGTTAAAGGTCTGCTATTCACAACAGCCATGACTTCATACAAGAATGTCCTGAGAGAGGAGCAGTCAAGTTGTCTGGAGGACTGCTCAAGAATTGATGTCAAGACACTTCTGATGGTTCGAATTTGTCTTTCCCAAACACCCCCCATATGACTCGAGGCTGGCGTGTTCATGATAAACTCACATCCTTGGTCCTTAAAGCGTTCTTCCTCCATTACTCCCAATGCCTCAGCGAACTCTCTTCTTGCACCAACAAAGTTCGTGCCTTGGTCACATCGTAATTGCCGTATTGATCCACGGATAGCAATGGCAGCACGCAGTGCGTTAATGAAAGAGTCAGTGGACAGATCATCAAGCATCTCAATATGCACTGCTCTAGAAGACATGCAGGTAAGCAGTAGTCCATAGCGCTTTAACTCCTTTCTTCCTTCCTTAATGTAAAATGGTCCAAAACAGTCCATCCCACAGTAAGTAAAAGGAGGTGCCACTTCAGTGCGTTCAACTGGGAGATCTGCCATCTTCTGTTGTTCTGTTGGTCTTCTTGCTCTTCTACACCTTGTGCATCTGTAAATATGTGAGGACACTGCTTTGCTGCATCCTATAATCCATATCCCATTGGCCCGAAGCTCATTCATCGTCATTGCCCGTCCTTGATGACGCACTTTCTCATGGTAGTGTTTTATGAGCAGTGATGACAAGTGCTCATCCCGTGGAAGAATCGCAGGATGTTTAACATGCGGATGGAGGGCTGCATGAGTCAAACGTCCTCCTACTCTGAGAATGCCTTGCTGGTCCAGAAATGGACTTAGTTTTCGCAACTTGTTCTTTTCCTTGATCTGATTCCCACTGTTACGCTTCAGACACTGGAGGTCTTGAAAGAGGCTGGCTTCTTGGACCATTTTTATAATGCTCAACTCTGCTTCTCCTCTCTCTTGCAAAGTAGAGGAATCGTTTGAATGTTGCTGAAGGCCTTTGACTTGCTTTGCTCTGCGCTTGAGCCTTGCCATGGCTCTCACCAGTCTTGACCAGTCCGAAAACTTATGCAGGCGATCCAGTAGCGATCTCTCTTGCTTGGCCTTAGTGTCATGCACAAAAGCCTGCTTGAGCTCTGGATCAGCACTTTGGACTTCTCCCACCATGACATCCTCGCATGGAAGCTCTTCTTGCCATAGAAAGGCTGGTCCTGTGAACCAGTTGGACTTCTTTAGCTCCAGTGCTGCAAGACCCCTGGAGGCATGATCTGCAGGATTGTCCTCGGAAGCTACATACCGCCACTGAGCAGATGCTGTGCTTTGCTTGATTCGCTGCACTCGGTTGGCCACAAAAACATGGAACCTCCTGGCGTCATTATTGATGTAACCAATGACGACCTTAGAATCCGTCCAGAAGAATTCATGTTGGCAGTTTACTTCAAGTTCTCTTTTCAACAAGTCACTAATGCGAACAGCCACGACAGCTGCAGACAGCTCCAATCTTGGTATGGTAGTGACCTTGGTAGGTGCAACTCTCGATTTCCCCATGACTAAGGAACAATGGACTTCTCCTGTTGTACTGACTGCTCTGAGATATGTGCACACGCCATAGCCAGATGTGCTGGCGTCCGAGAAGTGATGGAGTTCGTAGTGCTTAACTTTAAAGCTACTGGGAACGTAGCATCTTGCTATCTTCACGTCAGCCAGGTGTTTTAGGTCTAACAGCCAGGATTCCCACAAAGGCCTCAGATCTTCAGGTAAGGCATCGTCCCAATTAAGTTTGTCTCTGCACATCTGCTGCAGGATCTGCTTTCCTATCAAAATGAAAGGAGCGGCAAAGCCAAGTGGGTCATATACCGAAGCAACTGTGGATAACACTCCTCTTCGAGTGAGTGGATTGTCTTTGACCACCACTCTAAACTGGAATTGATCCAACGCCACGCACCACTGAACTCCGAGTGCTCTTTCCACTTGCAGCTCTCCAAATGCCAGGTCTAAGTCTTTGGCACCTTCTGCACGTTCTACTTCAGGGATTGTGTCAAGTACTTCCTTGCTGTTGGAGACAAACTTATGAAGATGGAGTTTACCCATGCTGCAGAGGTCTCTTGCTTCCTTGACTAATTGGATTGCTTGGTCCTGGGATTCTACACTCACTAATCCATCATCCACATAGAAGTTCCTTTGAATGAACCTAACAGTTTCCTCACTGAATCGTCCACGTCCCTCTGTGGCAATGTGTTTGAGCCCGTAGTTGGCGCAGCCTGGGGAAGAGGCTGCCCCAAACAAGTGAACTTTCATCCGATAGACAGAGGGGTGTAATTCCAGGTTTCCACCATCCCACCAAAGGAACCTCAGGTAGTCCTGATCATCTTCTTTGACATGAAATTGGTGGAACATGCGTTCTATGTCGCACATGATTGCCACTGGGCCTTTACGGAAACGACAGAGTACTCCCACTAAGGCATTTGTTAAGTCAGGACCAGTCAGCAGATGGTCATTCAGGGAGGTCTGTTGAAACCTTGAAGCACAGTCAAACACAACACGTATTTTACCAGGCTTCTGTGGATGGTACACCCCATGGTGTGGGATGTACCAAACTGGGGATTTATGTAAGTCTTCCAATGGGACTTTCTCAGCATCTCCACGACCTATTGTTTCATTCATAAAGGTTGTGTAGTCTTTATAGTACTGCTGGTTTCTCTTCAACTTCCTTTCAAGGCATTTAAGACGATGTACAGCACACATCTTGTTGTTAGGCAAGTTGGGCCTTTCTTGCTTGAAAGGTAGTGGCATTTCATAGTGACCATCACTCTTGAGCCTAATGCCACCTTTCATCTGGGCTAGGAATCCAAGATCCTCTTGGGATATTTGTCCATCTTCCGTTGTCCTCTCTGTGAAGTCGGATTCAAGAGCGTTCATTATTTCTGACGGTGAGAATATTTCCTTAATCTGTATTCTATGAACATAGTGCACTTCGCATGCAAGGTCAGACCTGGGCTGCAAACTTGGAGTCACCCGCTTCACAAGTACGTGATGGCTCACTCCGATCAAATCTCCATAGTCGATGTGAAGGTTTCCATAGCCAATCACACTCCAGCCTAAGTCTGTCTTTAGTGCGAAAGGTTGATGTTCTTCACTGGACACCACCTGTCTTGGAACAAGAGCCTGAGGGCAGTTGTAACCAATAAGCAAGCCAACGTCACAACTTTGCAGAGGGGCAATCTCATCTGAGATGTGTTCCAGGTGAGGCCATGCCTTTGCAGTGTTCGGAGTGGGAATATGATGTCTATTCGCAGGAATAAACTCTCTTGAGTAAGTATCTGGCAGAGGTATTGTTTTATCCGAGTAGAACCCTCTTACTCGCAGGTTTGTCAGTTTCTGACAGGACACTCTGGTATTCTTTGAAGCCATCGTTGACAACCTTAATTGTACTGGCTCACTCTTGGTGTTAAGAGCTTCTGCTGTTTCTTTCAGGATAAACGTTGTGTCGCTTTGTGTGTCGAGAAGTGCATACACCAGCACTTCATGCTCTGGTTGACTGATGGTTGATACCCACACCGGTATTATCATAGAAGTGTGCGTGCCCTTCCTGAGACCCTGCGTCCTCATATGAGGACATTACATTTAGGCTCTGCTTTACCTTGTGCTTACTTTTTCTGAATAAAAACCTGTTGTCCTTATATGTGGACACTTCATTTTACCCTCTAGTGTTATCAGACACACAATACAATGTTTTGGGAAAAAGCAATATGGCGTCGAAATCCACCTCCACGCTTTACCGGCATACGCGTGAGAACTATCGTCATGGTAACGTGCCAGTGAACGTTATGACATTTATTTTTTTTTGTATATGTTTGTGAACAGTTGTAGTATAATATGGCATCAAGTTTCCCCCATTTCGATCATTGCAAACAGACCAGCACGTGTTTAACTTTCATGTCCTCATACGAGGACATCGGGACTGAAATGTACGCATAATTTCATTTTTAGGCTACATATTACATTGAAAATTGTCGTTCATTGGCCATATCAAACTACTGTAAAGCAATAATGGAAGTCAAAGTGTGGACATAGACATAATAGAGTAGCCTGAATAAATAAATCCATTGAAGGAATTACAAAAATAAATAAATAAACAAATAAGAAACAAATAGAGCAGAACTGTTAAGCTTCAATTGATTGTGGATAGACTTCTCTCCACATGGGTGTGACCCATACGTACAACTAACATTTACAAATAAACACTAAACTTAACCAAATTAATAACAGGACATTTCTGTTCAATAAAAACAAAGTGTTTTCTTAATAGTTGAATCTTAGGCACTTGGAGTACACACATGAATATTCACATTCTTTCTGGATTGGCAATCTCATTGTATTTTAGGGTAATAGAGACCCAATGTCCTCATACGAGGACATCGTTTTTCTCAAAAACTACTTGATGTACAGAGGTGAAAATTTTTTTGTATGTTTATGAAGCCCTACTAAGCCAAAATAATTGAGTGAAATGAAAAATGCATTCAAATTTACATCCAGGGTCTCAGGAGGTTAATATCCTGCATAACTCTATTGGATATTGCCCCACCCGACACACTAACTACTTGAACCTGAGCACGCTCTACCCTCTCTTCCATGGAGTTGTCGCCGTCGACAGGTCTGTTGAGGTTTGTGGATGTCCGTGCATCTTTAGCGCGATTTTCGTGAAGGCATGTTGGATGGTGTTTTCTACACACGTCACAGGTCTTTCGTTTTTCACACTCCCTTGAGCGGTGCCCAGACTTCAGGCATCCAAAGCATAACCTGTTCTCTTGTATAAACTTGTGTCGCTCAGGTACTGCTTTCTCCATAAATTTGTGACAAGTATCCAAACTGTGATTGGCTCTTTCACAGAAAATGCAGCTTGGTGGCACATATCTTTCATCTGAACTTGTTGCCAACACCTTTCTGCTGGGACTTCTGTTCCTTTGGGTCCTGATCTTGTCATTTTCAGTTGGTTTTAGGGCATGCAAGGATGTAATTGGATTACATGCGATTTTGGCTTCACGTGTGAGGAATGTCACAAACTGACTAAAACTTGGAAATGTTTGGCTTTTCTCTTCCACTTCCATAACCTTCCTATTCCACCTTGAGATCAACCAATCTGGAAGTTTGGTGAGTAATTTTTGATTTTCATTGCAGTCGTTCAGCACGGCAAGCCCATTGATCTGAGACATCGCAGCTTCACAGCTACGAAGGAAGTCAACAAGTTCCTGTAATTCCAGACTGCTTTTGGGGTTGATCTTAGGCCATGCATTGAGTCGGTCTCTGAAGGCCTTGGCAATGAGAAATGGATTTCCATATCTTTCCTCTAAGATTGTCCATGCAGAGATATATGCTGCCTCAGTGCCCAGCAGAAAGTAGCTTTCAACTGCCTTCCGTGCAGGTCCACCAACATACTTTCGTAGGTAATAGATCTTCTCCTCCGCTGGTATATTCTTCCTGTCAATGAGAGTTCGAAAGGACAACTTCCAGTCATTATACCGGAGTGGGTCACCGTTGAACATTGTTGGCTCAGGCACAGGGAGACGATTAGCTGCAACTGATTCTGCAAGCGCTCGGATTAGAGCTGTGGTGTTGTCTTCACATCTTACAGGCCGTTCAGCTTTTGGAGGTGGGCAGGGCTTTATTGGGTTGATTTTATACTTTAAATCTTTCTTTATTCTCAGAGAACGACAGCTACGGAGCAGCTCGTCTATATCTTCATCTGAGCATCCACTTTGCGCATATGCTTGCTCTCGTGCTTTTGCAGCATTTAGTCTCTTGAGTGCCTCTAGTCGATCTATATCTCTACGCTTAGCCTCTAGACTTTGTCTTCTCTCTGCATTTTCAGCTTCCTGCCTGGCACGCAACTGTGCAGCGGCAGCCTCTTGCTCAGCAAGCCGCTTCTTTTCTTCAGCTTCAAGTCTTTGAAGTTCTCTGAAATGTTGCTCTTGTTCTAGTAGGATCTCCAAAGTAGCTTCATTAGCAGCTGCCTCAGCGGCTGCTTCTTGTCTCTTAATGGAAGACAGGCTTGAGTGTCTTGAGCTGAAAACTGAGGTACTTCGTGCTTTAGAGGTGTTAGACTTTACACTCGGTGTGACATGCCCCAACAGTTCAAACTCTGGGTTTCCATAATCTTCTTTCTCATTATCCTCCTTTGTCTCCACAATTTCTCTTAACATTGCTTCACAGACGTCTACCCTACGACGTATGTCTGGATGCGGTGTGCAGACACGTCGCATGTCTTCATAAATGCGATGCAGGTCCATGGAAGCTTTCTGCATCTTAGCAGCGTGGGCCTGCAGCAGGTCATTTGAACAACATGCATCAAAAACTAATGTAGCATCTTTAGCAATGATCTTCCATCTTTCATAGCTTAAATTAAAGCGGTGCTCAAGTCTTTTCACTTGCTCATCAAGTAATTCTTGGCCCTTTTTCGTTAATTTACGGACTCTCTGGCCTTGTAGTGTCTCTTGAGGGTGTTGGGTATCATATGCCTCATCTTCAGCTGCATGTGGCATTGTCTTCTTGTCCAGCATAGGACCATGTGATTCGTCGGAAGGGTTATTTTCGTAGGGCTGCTGCACAGTACTCTCTCTGGCATCCTCAAAGGGAAAGTCTGCCTCTGACATTTTTGTTTGCTTTTCTTTACTTAGATATGGGAGTAAGTCTAACCTTATTCAGAAGTTGTAACTATCTAGTTCAATGTTATATCTATTTATTTTCACCATTAGTCTTAGCCTACGTTTTAGTGATGATTATTTTTGGTAATCACTAGTAGCCTAATAACATAGAATACCTATATACTTCCTTACCTTCAATAAAGGTTTGTTGAACTATTTTTAGCTTTAATTCTAATAAGCCACTAGATTTAAGCTGAGAGTTGTTAATTAGACTTAAATTTCAGGAGCTCACTCTAACAAGCCCACTAATTGTTGCTGAGAGATACTACAATTATATGAACACATTCAAACACATGTAGCACAACTCGTTATTACACTTAAATATCTCTGAAATTGTCTGAATATCTGTATGTCTATTTACACAAAAATAAGCCACATCAACCATACAACAATATGCAAAATGAATAACATTGCAAAACGTGAGAAATTCACAAAGTCTTAAATTGTCTCTTAACTGTAGCCTAATGCTTCTTAAATGAGTCTCTCTAGCTCTTCAATGAAACGTTTACCAAGTCCTTCGAGTTAGCAAGTGTTTGCAACTACAGCTAAAGTCAACCAAATGGCACCTGAACCTTCATGTAGACCATGGACGTCTCCTTCGAATCGTTCGTCGTCGGATGACACTGGAACGAAATGCGTTTCGATGACGTGAGCTTGCTTCTTCCCGCTTGCTTCTCCATGCAGTCTCTCAAAGGCATCGAGTTTTCACTGTAGCTCCCCAGTAATGCGCAGACAAGCGATTTTGTAAAAAACAGGGCGATCTTTATTCCACCGTCGTGGTTCCCGTGAAAACTAACAATGAAATAATACACATGTAAAAGCTGCAACATAACACATTATAATACTAGCCTGCTAAGCACAGTAGCTACAGAGTAGCTAAACTCATAAACTTTACATACCTCGTTGGCAGCTTATTACCAAAAGGAGCTAGAAACCAAATGTCCACGGCTGTATCTTCAGCACATCTCATGTAAATCTCATGTAAAAGTAATCTAGTAGTTTGACTCAAAAAAAATGCATTAATTGAAATCCGTGTGAAGGCGCTTAACCTGCTGCAACGCAGCTCTATCTCCTGTGTGTGTGTAACTCCCAAAAGGGTCCCATGGCCAGTATATGCAAATTAGTTCCCCCCCAGGCTACTAAGAACATTGTGTAGAACAGTTACACAAAAAACATTACACAAATAAGTATAATAATATTACACACCAATAAATGAAACCTAGTGTGTACATATACATATACATTAACTGATGGCAGTTACAGGTTTAAAAGGTCCTTTATTTAAACTTTGCTCCCACTCACTACAATTACACGTTGTAATGATTGCAGTTTTTAAACTGCCGTTTCCCTTTTTCAAATACGAAATTGGTATTGAATTTCATTTAGTGGTAATGAAAAGGTCTTTAAAAAGCCTTGACAAGTTTAAATAGGAGGATTTTGGGGGTACCCTGGAGACAGGTGTCGCTCCGCGATGTGTCGCTCTAGGATAGATGAGCACAGTATACCCACTACAAAAAAGTAGACTACACCCCTGTGCATACCAGGGAAGCCCTCAGAGCCATCACTGAGACTGAGGGACACACACACACACACACCTCAATGATGCATACCTTGGAAGCCCATTGGTTTGCACATAAAAAAAACCCAAGGAATTTGACTCTGGTGACGAAGCATGGCAGGATAAGACCAATCCCGACTATGCTCCTTACAGATACAATAGGGCTCTGCTCCTCCGGTGTTTGGGCCCTACAAATGAATCTGGAGATGACATCTCCGTGTGCAAAAACATCTGGGTGACACAGTTGATGTAGGAGTGTTTCTTGACCACCAGGGGGAGTTGTGGAGCCAATATGGGTGACACAGTTGATGTAGGAGTGTTTCTTGACCACCAGGAGGAGTTGTGGAGCCAATATGGGTGACACAGTTGATGTAGGAGTGTTTCTTGACCACCAGGAGGAGTTGTGGAGCCAATATGGGTGACACAGTTGATGTAGGAGTGTTTCTTGACCACCAGGAGGAGTTGTGGAGCCAATATGGGTGACACAGTTGATGTAGGAGTGTTTCTTGACCACCAGGAGGAGTTGTGGAGCCAATATGTTGGATGAGATTCCAGCAGGTAACCAATGACAATCAGATGATGTTTTATTTATTTGGTTTTTTTTGTCCAAGTATAGAGTGTGTGTGTGTGTGTGTGTAGCGAAACAGACCAGACTCAAGCGAAGAAACTTTAATGTCAGAACTCAAGACACAGTATCTGCAAAATGAGATGAACAATAGAGCACGTACACGACATATTACACGTACATCATATTACCTATAAACGTATATATACACATGCGTAAAAAAAAATACACACAGGAACTAATAAACACTCTTTCTCTCAACAACAGGTCTACATCTGAGGGCCAAGACAACAGAGATTCTCCTCCCGACAGCCTCTCTCCTCCTGCAAGAGAGAGAGCAAGCAATAAGCGCATGCCATGTCTCTTCCCCACTTCAAAACTAGAATACTCATTCGATCAATAGGCTTCCCTTTACGTCTGTGGTGGCGCTAGTCAAAACTAGAGCGCTGGCTAGATCAATATGCTTACCTTTACGTCTGTGTTAGTGCTAGTCAAAACTAGAGCGCGGGCTCGATCAATAGGCTTCCCTTTACGTCTGTGGTGGCGTTAGTCAAAACTAGAGCGCGGGCTCGATCAATAGGCTTACCTTTACGTCTGTGGTGGCGCTAGTCAAAACTAGAGCGCTGGCTCGATCAATAAGCTTACCTTTACGTCTGTGGTGGCGCTAGTCAAAACTAGAGCGCTGGCTAGATCAATAGGCTTACCTTTACGTCTGTGGTGGCGCTAGTCAAAACTAGAGCGCTGGCTCGATCAATAGGCTTACCTTTACGTCTGTGGTGGCGCTAGTCAAAACTAGAGCGCTGGCTCGATCAATAGGCTTACCTTTACGTCTGTGGTGGCGCTAGTCAAAACTAGAGCGCGGGCTCGATCAATAGGCTTCCCTTTACGTCTGTGGTGGCGTTAGTCAAAACTAGAGCGCTGGCTCGATCAATAGGCTTCCCTTTACGTCTGTGGTGGCGTTAGTCAAAACTAGAGCGCTGGCTAGATCAATAGTCTTACCTTTACGTCTGTGGTGGCGCTAGTCTCGGTCTCTGTCTCCGCCCTCCGAGCCGGTCTAGGCTCAGGCGCAGCCAGCCCTGAATGGCGGCTTCCACCTCTGCCTCCGTGGCAGTGGACAGCACTTTGTTCCTCAGCACGGACACTAAGGAGAGAACACATACAACAACACTAGGGTCAGAACCTAGTACTTGATTGGACAGTTTTTTCCGGCGCAAAGTACAAACAGTACAATACAACTCATTGCTGGTGTAGTCAGTCTTGAGACTTTTACGATTTTAATCCCAGAAAATAAACCGCTCCTGCAAAGAAAGTAGAAAAAAAAACCAATAATAATAATAGCCATAATAATAGTAATGAGCTTTATTTTTTATAGCACCTTTCATACTCAGAATGCAGAGTGCTATAAGTTATAAGACAATAATAGAATATGAAATAAATGTTAATATGAAAACACATAAGACCCTGGAGCCATTCATACTGACTGGCAGCTTGTGAATGCCAGTGTGTGTGTGTGTGTGTGTGTGTACGTGTGTGTGTGTATTTACACTGACAGGCTTGTGAACACCTGTGAAATATTCGGTTTTAAAAATACCCGGCTATGTGTGTACATAGCTTTACTCAGTAGAATCTCGTGAATGGGCCGTGATTTGATGCCAGACTTACTCAGTAGAATCTCGTGAATCGGCCGTGATTTGATGCCTGTCTTCTGTCCTCTCCCGCACCAGTTTAACTGGGTGGCCAGATGAGGTCCGATCACCTTCCGGCACACGCGCGACACGGTTTTTCTAACACAGTCTCCTCCGGCTATAGACAACCTTGCGATCTGTAATGAAACATTAAAGCATTAAACAAGGCATTGGGTCAGCCGTGGCCTACTGGTTAGGGCTTTGATCCCCGACCAGTCCACAGCTGAAGTGCGCTTGAGCAAGGCACCTAAGCCCTCACTGCTCCCTGAGCGCCGCTGTTGGGCAGGCAGCTCACTGCTCTGGGTTAGTGTGTGCTTCACCTCACTGTGTGTTCAATGTGTGCTGTGTGTTCACTAATTCTCAAATTGGGATAAATGCAGATACCGAATTTCCCTCACGGGATCAAATAAGTATACTTATACAAGTAAGTATAATACTTTTTTGATCCCGTGAGACATTATTCTTCACATTAACTTGCTTAATGCACACACACACACACACACACACCAGCTTTTGAAGCATGATTATTGCCAAGGTTGACAGGGAAAGTAAACAGCAGGCAAAATGTCAATCCAACAATGCGATTGGCGGTTTATGTTTCAGGGTAGGATTTCCAGTTCACAACTGCTACGAATTTCCCCATAGAACCCCAATCATTTCCTCGTTAATTAGTCCCCTCCGCTGTAGACTCTCTGGTGTTACCCATTCTAAACCCAACAATGCTATTGGCGCTTTACATTGCAGGGCAGGGTATCCAGTTTACCATGTTTAGTTCATTTGTCCCCTACCCTACAGACTGTCCCGCATTGAATAAACCCATTGTATAGTATTAAAGGACAATACCAAGCGTTTCTTAAACTCGCTGTCACGATGAACTCTTTCATCAAAGTGATTGAGCTCTTCTAACGTCAAGATGGGGAGCCTTTGGTCGTTATCACTTCTCTGCGACTGTTGGTCCTCAGTTCCGTTTTCACTGAGTGAGTGTACAACAGCTGTTAAATGGTCCACCTTCAGGTGAAGTTCGCCAAGCTGCTCCTGAACGATCCTTTCAACTGTCATGAGAAATAGAGAGAAAATTCCAGAATCATAATTTCAACTGTCATTAGATTACAGTGATAACTCCAGAACGATCATTACATTGCATGTTAAATGCAATGTACTGTTATCACTGTTCTTCTTATCGGGATAATTATTCTGCTTCCGACCAAAATCAACGATCAAAGGCTCTAAAACCACTGAACCGTTTGACGTCATTCAAACACTCATACACAGGTCTTGTAACGGAGATTTGTTCTATGTATTTTTCACATTTGTGAACTTTATACTTTTTGAGATATTTACGATAAAAAAGTTTAAAATTCCCATAGAGTTTACATTGAGACCCTTTGGCGGCAAAGACTAATTGTTACGTCAGTGCTCAGCTGTCAGTAATCAAGGATCTCTGAGTCTGATACATGGCATCACCACTGCGCTAAACCAGGCTAAACGTGAATGTTACGTTACGTCTACAGCTGTGAAAACATTCTACCTTGCCACTGTAATCCAGGACGTTGTCGTCTTGTCTCCTGTTAGGCTACTCCTTACTTGATTTGTTTATATCGTTACAGTAGCCTAACCGGTTTGCTCTCGGTAACGTTATCAACAGCTAAAGACAATCTAACCTAACGTCAATGTAAACACTGTATTTACTTAGCTAACGACAACCAAACTTGCTCCAGGCTAACGTTTAACGTCGGGGTAGGCTGCAAGGCGAACAGGGTTTAGCAAGCTAGTCGTTAGACTTGCCAGCCAGGCAATCATTTAAAGCTTTCGGTATCATTCACAAATTAAAAACCTAAGCTTATTGTACATTCCTATTAGGACAATCACGCACCTGAACACACTTCGAAGAACATACTAGCTCATCCTGTAAAATGTGTACTACATAAAATATCCTAGGCCTACTGTAAGCTAACGTTACATTTGCTAGATATCCTACCTGTTGCTGCATCATCGTTGATTGGCGTTGTTTGAGAATGAGATTGTATTCCGTATTCCATGCCTACTTTTAACCTGCTTGAAGGCTATAAGCTATCCTACCAGTCGTTTCACCACTAAAGTGTCAGCTCTTGCAACTCGTTTGAAGTTGGCAACTTCATTTCAGTCTTTTCAAATTCTAATAAATGAAGAGTTATTTTCCAAAATAGCCTAATAGGCCTATCCACAATTTTGATGCATTTTCATAAATCACTTATGTGACTTTCCAAGTAGCCTAATTTCAGTGGAATTGTAATTGGGTTATTGTTATTTATCTATTCGTCTGTGTAGCCTAGTTGTCTTTTTAACTATAGGCCTAATACAATTATGTCAGTAACCTTTTTGCATTTACATGCAATGGTAATTCCTTCCATGGAATTACATTTTCTAGTTTCAACTGTCATTACAACTGCAGTGAAAATTCTACAACCATGCTTTCAACTGTCATGAGAAATAGAGAGAAAATTCCAGAATAATGATTTCAACCAGACCAGACTGACTGTGTGTGTGTGTGTGTGTGTGAGTGTGATAGTGTGAGTGAGAGTGTAATCATCTATCTGACTTCCTCCCCACAACTTCTTACCAGACTGACTGACTGACTGTGCGTGTGTGTCTGTATGTGTTTATGTGTGTGTGTGTGTGTGTGTGTGTGTGTGTGTGTGTGTGTGTGTGTGTGTGTGTGTGTGTTCCTCCCCACAACTCCTCACCAGACTGACTGCAGTCCTCATATCCGTGAGCTGCATTTTCCACTTTAATCCCAGAGACTGAAATCTCCAGCAGGTTCTGGTTGCTAGGAGAGACCAGTGGAATGTGAACGTCAGGCGACTCCAGCTGTTGTGACCAGACCAGCGGCTCCTCAGCTGCCATCAGCTGATCTGATTGGAGAGGAGAGCTGGGACCACTGATTGGCTGCAAAACACACATCACCGGCGTTAGAATGTGTGTGAACGTGTGTGTGTGAACGTGTGTGTGTGTGTGTGTGTGTTCATCTCACCTTGATCTGGCTCTCTCCACCCTGTGGCAACTCATCCACGTCCTGACCCGTCCTGTGTGGGGGGGGGGGGGGGGTTGACAAGTCTGAATCATTGAAAAGGTTGGCTAAACAAACAAACAAACAAACAAACGTGTGTGTGTGAGTGTGAGAGTGTGTGTGTGTGTGTGTGTGTGTGTGTGTGTGTGTATGTACGTGTGTGTGAGTGTGAGAGTGTGTGTGTGTGTGTGTGTGTGTGTGTGTGTGTGTGTGTGTGTGTGTGTATGTACGTGTGTGTGTGTGTGTGTGTGTGTGTGTGTACGTGTGTGTGTGTGTGTGTGTGTGTGTGTACGTGTGTGTGTGTGTGTGTGTGTACGTGTGTGTGTGTGTGTGTGTGTGTGTGTGTGTGTGTGTGTGTGTGTGTGTGTGTGTGTGTGTGTGTGTGTGTGTGTGTGTGTGTGTGTGCACACACCTGCTACTTAGTTGTCTTTGCAGCTCTCTTATTTCATTCTTCAGGAAAGCAACAGTCTGAATAGAAACACACACACACACACACACACACACCACATACACACACACATTGATATGACTCCTCCCTTCTTGTTTCTCCACTCTCCCCATCCTCAAACTCACTCATCACCCCCTCATGCACACACACACACACATACACCTGGTTGGTCTGTGTTAGTGAGCGGTAGGGCTGGGGGTTAAATTGTTGTTTATTAAAGCAACACTAAAGCACTTTTTCTCTGTCGCAAGCATGCTATTTGTTAATCCAGCAAATAACAATGTCCACAGACAAGTTGGAGTATATTCCATGATTTTACGAAAGTATGATGTATTGTGACATTGAAGCAAGTCCAATTTGTAGTTTCTTTTGTCTCATTTCATCGAACTACAGATACGCTACCCGATCTGGTAAAGATACATAGTGCGGTCCGGTCACAGCCGATAGAGGACCGCGAAGTGAATGCAGAAGTAACGTTCACTCTGTTACGAGTCGTTGAACCGCTGAAATGATTTTAGAAACATTATTTTCAGGTACGAAAAAATGTTTTAGTGTTGCTTTAAACGATTAATCCCGCGATTATTTTATCGATTAGTCGACTAATCTGTCGATTAATGTAACAATTACTTGTATGTTGCTTGATTAATAAAAACCATAACGCATCTCAAATATATACCAAAAAAATCTTAATAATATACTTTATGAAATGTGAACTATGCAAGTTACCTTTAAACGACAGTTTTGCGCAGACAATCTAGTAGTGGTACTCTTTTAATAGCAATATTGGTAGTGTAGGTAGCGTACTCTTAACCTCATTGCAGTGCTACGCTATGATTCGTTTATAAGTTACTTTTAATAGTAATATTGGTTGTGTAGGTAGCGTATAGGTGTAATTGAGTGCCTGTCACTTTAAGACGTTTGTTAGGGAACCCTTGGAATTTTAACACAATTAAAAGGTTGATATATCTGTGAATCATGCAGGATAATGTTTTCTGCGTAGTTTGTTAAAATAAAGGTTTGTACTTCTCCTTGAGACAAACACTTTTGAGTCTTGGAAAACAGTTTTCCATTTACGTCGGGATTTTGGGAACATTCAGTGTCAGTCAATAAAATGTGTAGAGAAATTGTCAAACAGCTGTAAGTATGCTAAAGTCGACATCCAAACAGTATTCTAATGCTTAGAGATACAGCTTGATTGCATAAGTTAGTAGCCTACATTAAGGAGACTAAACGTTGTGTTAAGAGGTTAGCAGAGTTCACTTAATTGCATGATTATAATCGATGCGTCGCTACAGGCCTAGTGAGCGGTCCCTCTCCTTCAGGTGTTTTTACAGATCACACACATACATACACACTCACACACACACCCACACACCCATACACACCCGGTTGGCCTGTGTCAGTGAGTGGTCCTTCTCCCCAAGGTGTTTAAACAACTCATCGATCTTCAGCTTCAGCTGCTTGTTTGACTCCACCTGGTCTGTTAGGCTCCGCCCAGTCTCCGCCTCCTTCTCCTCCAGACGACGAATCAACATGCAGAGCTCCTGGTTCCGACCTACCTCATGCTGAAAAAGACACAAACGCATCAAGCTTTCTAACACTAACACACACACACACACACACACACACACACACACACACACACACACACACACACACACACACTCCAAAGACTGAAACACACATTCGTAGAGGACAAGTGGGACAAGTACAGGACCACTTCCCTATGCAGCCCTTGTGTTTCCATAGCTACAAGGCCTACCCACATGCAGCTGTTGTGTTTCCATAGCTACAAGACCTTAAGCAGTCTTTTTGCATGTGTGCCGTGAGAGATCATCAGGTGTGCAGTGGGAAATTTCACTTTTATTAAAACATTTATCTAGTTGAGTGTCTGGACGTGTGAATACCCATTTACCTGTTCCATGAGGTGCCATTTTAGGGAGACAGGACCAGCTATCAGATTTAAACGTGACATGCAACAGGGGGTGTGTAGAGTGATAGTGTGAAAATGAAGTTGTGCATCATCAGGTTATTCATGTTATCAACTGTTCTCTTTCTATGTGTGTGTGTGTGTGTGTGTGTGTACATACATATTGAGTCTGTGTGTGTGTGGGTGGCTAAACTATCACAACATTAAATAAACATTCTTTGTGTGTGTGTGTGTGTCTTACCTGTAATGCTTGTGTGATGTACTGGGTGGCCTTTTCCAAGTCGATGCAGGCTTGTTTGTGATTCATGTCTGTATGTTGGCCAAGCGCATCCATCTACAAACACACACACACACACACACACACACACACACACACACACACACACACACACACACAACCAGAAATGAAGGATCTGATTACCAGAAAAATGACCAGACTGAAACTAACAACTAACACACCAGTAGGAGGTGCAAATAATATTGCATTTTCGGTTGATGATTTGACTGCGAAACTGGGACTGATCTTTCAGTAGACAACAGAAATTCATCTTAAGAGTAATTAGACCTAGACTGGAGTCCCACCAAACACTGGATGTCAGATTGACGTGCAGATCTTGTCTATATTGGGTCCGTTCTATTCATCTATTCAACGTCCCAACTAGGTCCACAATTTGGATGTCCAACCACGACCCACCTTGGACTTACTGGGTATTTCTCAAAGTCAAAAGCTCGTCCTTGATAGAGTGCTTTCTTTCAAGTCGAGTGCTAGAGAGACAAGGCTACACACCTTCCCAGTACCCCCTCCAGCCGTCAAGATCGCATGCAATGGAACAGCCTAGCGAGTGTGGAAGTGCACGTCAATTGTGCACGGTTCCGGCTGCGCGCTTAATTAGAACCGTGGAAATTGTGCTGCTTTTACAGGAGTTCCGACAACTGCAGCTGCACTTTCCTCTAAATAAACTTTTTGGAGTAGCCTACAGTATTTCCACATTCGACTTGGTCTTCACATATCACAATCCGTAGTTTAATATTTCGTTTTTTTATTTAGTAGTTTTATAATTATGTTAGTGTCAATGGAAAGTCATACCGATAATTGGCAACAGCAACGGTAATGTTAAACTTCTACAAAGTTCGTATTGGGCGAAATTCTGAGATGAATTAATAACAAGTCTATCACAACTTGTTCATGCACATTGACATATGCATTTATGATGAATATGCACAATAAACTTGATAAATGCCTGAGCAAATATACGATGGCATTAACAGAACACTTGATAAATCATATTTAGCCTACATTAACACGCACT
Organism: Sardina pilchardus; assembly: GCF_963854185.1. NCBI lineage: Eukaryota > Metazoa > Chordata > Actinopteri > Clupeiformes > Clupeidae > Sardina > Sardina pilchardus. The sequence goes on from NC_084994.1 coordinate 4,325,610, forward strand.
GCTTCTTTGCATCTACTTTCCATCTCCCTCTCTCTCTTTTTTTTTTTTTAACCGCACCGTCAGAAATTTTCTAATTGTTCATACGCAAAGGATTGTGGGTTATTTCTTCACTCCGAGGATCCATCGATGCATCCTCCAAAATTCTCCGAAATTCTCAGAACGAAGGACTCAGTACTTGCTAGAATTTGAAAGCATCCTTGACTTTGGAACAGTGCTTGACGAGATTTGATGACGTAACGTCCTTGAAAAAGTGGCTTGGAAGGAGCAATCCTTGACTTTGAGAAGCACCCACTATTTACGTTCAACATTTGACCTTTGAACTGGGCAATTGTTTAGGACTTCATTTGGACATGACAGGTGCAGGATATTTAAATGTAATCCCACTGAGCAATGCGACGTCAGAGTGACGTTCTTAAATGTCATTAGACGTCCAATCACTTTTGGACATTGACAATCGCTGCTCCTGTTGCAAACAGCCAGTCGTGGACTGATGTTTTGATGTCATTAAAATACATTTATTATAATCCTTGAGCCAGCTCCTTACTATATGGTCTCCGTGACGATGCAGCGTTAGTTTGCATCTCCAACAGACATACCATACCTGGTTAACGACGCCCACAAATGCCCGTATCTTTGTGTAAAAGACTCGCTACTGGTGTTCACCGATTTTACCTCAGTTCGATCATTTGCATTTGCCAAAAGTCCCCCTATCGTTTTTTATTTAACTGATACCTACCTTCTCCATGCGGAGTTTATTTCGTAGCCTGACGGTATCGGTATAGTTCGTGGGTGACAAACGTGTCAGTGGCACCAAAGATCCGCTGTAACCCTCTCTGGTAGAACTCCAGCTGCGTGGCTTTGTGACAGTTAGCTGAGGACTTTTCAGAAGGCTAACCTAACTAAATAACCACAGGCTTTGAAAACAACCGTAACTTCCCAAACGACAGAATAGACAACAAATATCTCTATAGTTGAATACACGTATATAATATCTTTGCATAAACCACTCGCAATTGCTGGAGTTGTTTGATAATCGCTGGACCACTATTGTTTGTTGTGCCGCCCTTCTTCTACACTTCTACTCACGCCGTCGCCTTGAGACGGTTTATTCGAGCATGGAAGCCTGCCGCCCTCTAGCGTATAGAATGAGAAATTACGAAAAGATGCCGATTTCATTGCAAGTTCACATCACATGCTGATATTATTATTGTGATAATAGTCAATAATGAAAATAAAGAAAAAAAGACTGCTGTTTGAATGCCTATCCATGCAACTGATTGTGTAGAAGTGTTTTTTTGACATATCATCATGTTGGTCAAAATACACAGTGCCAAACTGCAAAATACAAACAGTAGGCTACAGCGGGCTACAAACTTTAAAACATTATGCAGTCTCCTACAATTAATCCTTCTAAAAAAAAATATTTGACTGTAGTTTTGTTGATAAATCGTTTTGAAACAGTGCATCACAGAGGCACAAGCATTTATTTGGACCAAAAGGACCCAGCTGTGGCTGGAAAAAAAAATGATATGCAACTTTTCACCCTGCACGGTAGAGGGCGGTAAACCTATATGCTCCACTCAACCGCCGGCAGTCGAAGAAGAAAAGCCAAACAAACCGTACGGTCAGTTTTCGAAGAGCAGCCTTGTTCTTGTGAGCGGCTTATGCTGAGATATTTAAAAAGAGAACGTTTGTTTATCTATGTCTAAAATATTTATGTAATCAATGAGGTGGTTGTAGTCTTTTTTAAGTCATCTGTTAATCTTAACTGGAAGGCGACATGCAGCAGCAGGGTTCTACCTTGCGGTGCCAGCGCGTGTCCCCGTGAAAGCACACCGATTCCGGGAGGATGCTACGAGTTCGCGCGAAGGTGGGCACCGCGCTACTGTTTGGGAATATTGTCTGAAGGAAATAACACTTTCTAGAGGGTTCTGCGTAGTCATACTGCCAAAAAACCCTCAGCCGACATCAGTGATCACTACTAGCCAATATTTCGGTTGAAGATTAGATTAGCACTCAAAGTAAAACTAATCAATTGAACGGACTTCGAGAAAAATAACTGACATTAGACAATAAGCCTACAATTCCACCTTGCACGTCTGAGACTTGGAATAACAGTGTTGTTATAATCGTGTTGTTATAGAGGACTGCTTTTTGGTGTGTGTGTGTGTGTGTGTGTGTGTCTGTGTGTCTCTCTCTGTGTGTGTGTGTGTGTGTGTGTGTGTTTGTAGATGAATGAGGTTAGTCGACATATAGACATGAGACACAAGCAAGCCTGCATCGACTTGGAGAAGGCCACCCAGTACATCACACAAGCATTACAGGTAAGACACACACACACATACAGCCAAACACACACACACACACACACACACACACACACACACACATACATTGACACCTAGGCTGTACCTCTCTGAACTTGTCTTATAGAAACACAGTGGTCTTTTTTGTCAGTTATGAGGGGTTACACCATAGACCTCTGAAGTTGGCTTACAAAAAAGAGCCAAAACTGCCATCTTTGCCCAGATAAGGAGATCCGGGTGTTAATTGAAACAAACTACCTATGGGAAGTTGCATTGCAAGTTAGCTATGGGGAAGCAAAGATTTACGTTTGCCGTCATAACATACTGAAGATCACAGTACCCACTAGGAAGGCAGAGGACAAAAGGGTGTTGAGCTAAACGTCTGCCTTTCAGACTTCTTCATCCCCACGAGAGTGATAATTCAAAATCCCCATGCTATATCTCAAAGATGGACGTTTTTTTGTAGGCGAACTTCAGAAGTTTATGGTGCTTAAAAACTAAGTGTGTGTGTGTGTGTGTCTTATGTGTTTATGAGAGAGAGAGAGAGAGAGAGAGAGAGAGAGAGAGAGAGAGAGAGAGAGAGAGAGATGGAGAGAGAGATCTAACATGCTTGATGTGTTTGTGTGTTTTTCAGCATGAAGTAGGTCGGAACCAGGAGCTCTGCATGTTGATTCGTCGTCTGGAGGAAAAGGAGGCGGAGACTGGGCGGAGCCTAACAGAGCAGGTGGTGTCGAACAAGCAGCTGAAGCTGAAGATTAATGAACTGCAGAAACACCTGGAGGAGAAGGACCACTCACTGACACAGGCCAACCAGGTGTGTGTGTGTGTGTGTGTGTGTGTGTGTGTGTGTGTGTGTGTGTGATGAACTGCAGAAACACCTGGAGGAGAAGGACCACTCACTGACACAGGCCAACCAGGTGTGTGTGTGTGTGTGTGTGTGTGTGTGTGTTGTACAGCTATAGAAATCTCATGCAATCAAGACACACATTCGCCTGCTATCATAAGACACTTTAGGTTGCAGAATAGAGTCAGTAGAACTGGATTTGGCTGGATTTGTACACGTATAAACTAATGATACTGGTGATGCAACAATAGGGCTACAGCACAGCGTATTCTAATGATATTGGTGATGCAACAATGGGCTTACAGCACAATGTATAAACTAATGATTAGGGATGCACCGATCCGACTTTTTCAGTCCCGATACCGATGCCTGGGCTCTGCGTATCGGTCGATATCCGATACCGATCCGATACCATTGTTAATTAATAAACTGTAGGCCTATACCTCACCATGTGGAAAAGACTAAAGGCATCAGGCTTGACTTCATTCTTCATTCTTTCCCTAACTAAACATTACTTTCCTTAAAAAATCGAACAAAATAACACTTAGATATAAAGGTAATGTATTATTATTATTATTATTATCATCATCATTATTGATTATATTACTATTAAAAATAAACTGCTATACACCAGCAGCAACTTGGAACAGCATTCAAATTCAAGTTCACAGTTATTACTAAATAATACATCTAACAAAAAACAATTTTGCTGATAAAAATCCATTATTAGTGACATACATTGAAACACCCCTGCCAAAATGGTGTCACCTGCGAAACCCCTCTATTTACTCATAGTGGTACGGTCCCGCAGTTTCCCCACGATAAACTAATTAGTTCACACGGAGTTTGAATGGTGGTAAACGGTAGAAGTTGTACGTTTTATCTAATAAATGATACGTTTTTAACAGCCAATTTGAACATTTGCATGTCTTTATACCAAGAACAGTTTATACAGATGAGATGAAAATGACAATGTGTTTAGTTTGAGTAGCTATTTTGTGTTGACTGTTACACATTAAACGTGTTGCCTAAATGCAAAAAAACGCATGAAGATCGTAATTAATCTATGACAAATGGTGGTTAGTATAGATATTCTTTTGATCCTATGACATAAATTTGGTATAGCCTATTTATCCCATCCATGAATTTAGACACTCAGAGCACACAGTGAGGTGAGGCACACTCTAACCCGCAGCAGTGAGCTGCTGCTATAGCGGCGCTAATGGCTGGTTGCGCGTCATGGCTCAGCCTTTTTTTGAGACTATATTAAATTCGGATCGGCCCATGGATCGGCTCATTTTTTCCGATCCCCGATCCAGCTATTTTGTTCATATCGGGGCCGATATCCGATCCAAATATCGGATCGGTGCATCCCTACTAATGATATTGGTGATGCAACAGTAGACCTACAGCACAACATATTCTATTGATACTGGTGATGCAACAGTAGACCTACAGCACAACGTATTCTAATGATATTGGTGATGCAACAGTAGACCTACAGCACAGCGTGTTCTAATGATATTGGTGATGCAACAATAGGGCTACAGCACAGTGTATTCTAATGATATTGGTGATGTAACAATAGGCTTACAGCACAATGTATAAAAATGGCCATACTCTAGTCCTGGCATGCTATTGGCCGGTGACGCGCCGAAAGCGAAACTTAAGCGACGCGAAGTGCAGTAGAAACAAAGCGCAGCCTCGCCAGACTAATGTTCAATCTTAAAAGATTGAGTTTAGTCTGGTGAAAAACAGACTAATGATACTGGTGATGCAACAATAGAATAGAATAGAATATGGTGACGCAACAGTGGACCTGATATCTGCACTAAACCCATCCAACCAACTGGTCTGTTACTACCAAAGCCTACTACTAGATACCATTTCAGATGGGGACATTCAAACAAAACAAAGTCATAACTTGTTTTGACATTTTGTTTTTGTCATTTTAGTTTGTATGGGGGAAACATCATAAAACAGGTTTATATGGGAAAATCAGAGATTGTTATTTTAGGCTGTATCACCCATCCCTACCAAGAGCTTATTGGACCTCATACCACTGCTTGGTCAAATTTCCTATTGTGATGCGCTATTTGGAACGTGCACTATTTTTCTATATAGGCTACCGCACGGCTATGAAGTAGTTCCCTTCTTTAGGGCTTATTACACTTAATTCACCAATGTGAATGTAACGGTAAAAACCGCAATGTTGTATCGAAGACAGTGGCTATATAAACGAAAATGATAGTAGCAGTGGTATAAGCGGGATAAGCAACTCCGCGCCGTGCGTTTCTAGGAAAATAATGCTCTTATCGAAGTGTAAAGTCCCCTCCGCCTGCGGCGTCGGGTCCTTATTACCACTTCGAACGTGCATAATTTTCCTAGAAACGCACGGCGCGTCGTTGATTATCCCTTACTTATATGTGATAGAGTGTATAGAGACTGTAATTAGAGAGTGTGTGTGTCTGTGTGTGTGTGACTCAATACAGACTGTGGCTTTCCTGAAGAATGAGCTAAGGGACCTGCATCAACATCTGCAAAGCCAGCCAAGTAATAGGTATATAAACACACACACACACACACACACACACACACACCATTATCACACTTTATTTCAGTCTCACCCAATGTGAAACAACAACCCCCCCCCCCCCAACAGGACGGCTCAGGAAGTGAATGAGTGGCCAGAGGATGTAGAGAGCCAAATCAAGGTGAGACGCACACACACACACACACACACACACACACACACATGCGAACACACACACAAACACACACAGAGAGAGAGACACACACACACACACACACACACACACACGTACGAACACACACACAAACACACAGAAGTCCCTT